>NC_135622.1:14696028-14999551 GCF_053574225.1 Canis aureus
AAACCTCAAATACACAAGCTAACCTCACATCTAAAGGAACTGGAGAAAGAACAGCAAATAAAGCCTAAACCAAGCAGAAGAAGAGAGATAATAAAGATTCAAGCAGAACACAATGAAACAGAGACCAGAAGAACTGTAGAACAGATCAACAAAACCAGGAGTTGGTTCTTTGAAAGAATTAATAAGATAGATAAAGCCCTGGCCAGCCTTATTAAAAAGGAAAGAGAAAAGACTCAAATTAATAAAATCATGAACCAAAGAGGAGAGATCACAACCAATACCAAGGAAATACAAACGATTTTAAAAACGTAATTATGCAGGACACCTGGGTGGCTCAGCAGTTAAGTGCCTGCCTTCGGCTCAGGGCATGATCCCAGTGTTCCGGGATCGGGTCCCACATCCAACTCCCTGCATGGTCCCTGCTTCTCCCTCTGCCTATGTCTCTGCCTCTCTCTATGTCTCTCATGAATAAATAAATAAAATCTTTAAAAAATAAAATAAAATAAAATCGTATTATGAGGGTCACCTGGGTGGCTCAGCAGTTGAGCATCTGCCTTTGGCTCAGGGCATGATCCCGAAGTCCCAGGATGGAGTCCCACATCCAGCTCCCTGCATGGAGCCTATTTCTCCCTCTTCCTCTGTCTCTGCCTCTGTGAGTGTGTGTCTCTCATGAATAAATAAATAAAATCTTTAAAAATAAATAAATAAATAAAAATGTATTATGAAGAACCATCTGCCAACAAATTAGGCAATCTAGAGGAAATGGATGCATTTCTGGAAACTCACAAATTACCAAAACTGGAACAGGAAGAAATAGAAAACCTGAACAGGCCAATAACCAGTGAGAAAATTGAAGCAGTCATCAAAAACCTCCCTAGACACAAAAGTCCAGGGCCAGATGGTTTCCCAGGGAAGTTCTCCCAAATATTGAAAGAAGAAATAATATCTATTCTACTAAAGCTGTTTCAAAGGACAGAAAGGGAGGGAATACTTCTAAACTTGTTTTATGAGGCCTGCACTACCTTGATTCCATAATCAAAGATCCCACCGAAAAGGAGAATTATAGACCAATATCCTTGACGAACATGGATGCAAAAATTCTCACCAAAATAGTAGCAAATAGGATCCAAAAGAACATTAAGAGGATTATTCACAATGACCAAGTAGGCTTTATCCCCAGGATGCAAGGGTGGTTCCACACTCATAAAACAATCAACGTGATAGATCACATCTGTTAAGAGAAAAAACAAGAACCATATGGTCTTCAACAGATGCAGAAAAAGCATTTGACAAAATACAGCATCCATTCCTGATTAAAACTCTTCAAAGTGTAGGGATAGAGGGAACTTTCCTTAAAAGCCATTTATGAAAAGCCCACAGCGAATATAATTCTCAATGGGGAAAAACTGAGAGCCTTTCCCCTAAGTTCAGGAACATGACAGGGATGTCCACACTCACAACTGTTAATCAACATAGTACTAGAAGTCCTAGCCCCAGCAATCAGACAACAAAAAGAAATGAAAGGCATTCAAATTGGCCAAGAGGAAGTCAAACTCTCCCTCTTCGCAGATGACATGATACTGTATATAGAAAAACCAACAGACTCCACCCCAAGATTGCTAGAATGCATACAGCAATTCAGCAATGTGCCAGGATACAAAATCAGTGCCCAGAAATCAGTGACATTTCTATACACTAACAATGAGAGGAAGAAAGAAAAATTAAGGAAGCAATCCCATTTGCAATTGCACTCAAAACCATAAGGTACCTAGGAATAAACCTAACCAAAGAGGTAAAGGATCTATACCTCTATACCCTAAAAATTACACAACAATCCTGAAAGAATTTGAAGAAGACACAAAGAGATGGAAAAACATTCCATGCTCATGGATTGGAAGAATAAATATTGTGAAAATGTCTATGCTACCAAGGGCAATTTACACGTTCAATACAATCCCTATCAAAATACCAGGGCAGCCCTGGTGGCGCAGCAGTTTAGTGCCGCCTGCAGCCTAGGGTGTGATCCTGGAGACCCCGGATCGAGTCCCACATCAGGCTATCTGCATGGTGCCTGCTTCTCCCTCTGCCTGTGTCTCTGCCTCTCTCTCTCTCTCTCTCTCTCTCTCTCTCTCTCTCTCTGTGTGTGTGTGTGTGTGCGTGTCTCTATGAATAAATAAATAACCTTAAAAAAAATAAATCTTTAAAGAAAAAATACCACGGACTTTCTTCACAGAGTTGGAACAAATAATCTCAAGATTTGTATGGAATCAGAAAAGATCCGGAACAGCCAGAGGAATATTGAAAAAGAAAACCAATGCCAGGGGCATCACAATGCAGGATTTCAAGCTGTATTACAAAGCTGTGATCATCAAGATGGTGTTTCACTGGCACAAAACAGTCACATAGATCAAGGGAACGGAACAGAGAACTCAGAAATGGGCACAGAACTCTATGGTCAACTAATATTTGACAAAGAGAAAAGAATATCCACTGGAAAAAAGACAGTCTATTCAATAAATGGTGTTGGGAAAATTGTGGACAGCCACGTGCAGAAGAATGAAATTAGACCATTCTCTTACACCGTACACAAAGATAAACTCAAAATGGTTGAAAGATCTAAATGTGAGACAAGAATCAATCAAAATCCTAGAGGAGAACACAAGCAACACCCTTTTTGAACTTGGCCAGAGCAACTTCTTGCAAGATACATCTATAAAGGCAAGGGAAACAAAACCAAAAATGAACTACTGGGACTTAATCAAGATAAAAAGCTTCTGCACAGCAAAAGAAACAGTCAACAAAACTAAAAGACAATCTACACAATGGGAGAAGATATTGGCAAACGACCTATCAGATAAAGGGCTAGTATCCAAGATCTATAAAGAACTTATTATTAATCTCAACAGCAAAGAAACAATCCAATCATGAAATGGGTAAAAGATATGAACAGAAATCTCACAGAGAAAGACATAGACATGGCCAACAAGCACATGAGAAAATGCTCCGCATCACTTGCCATCAGAGAAATACAAATCAAAACCACAATGAGATACCACCTCACACCAGTGAAAATGGGAAAAATTAACAACAAATGTTGGAGAGAATGTGGAAAAGGAAGAACCCTCTTGCACTACTGGTGGGAATGCAAACTCATGCAGCCACTCTGGAAAACAGTGTGGAGGTTCCTCAAAGAGTTAAAAAATGCTACCCTATGACCCAGCAATTGCACTACTGGGTATTTACCCCAAAGATACTGATGTAGTGAAACATCAGGACACCTTCACCCCAACATTCATAGCAGCAATGTCCACAATAGCCAAACTGTGGAAGGAGCCTTGATGTCCTTCGACAGATGAATGGATAAAGAAGATGTGAGATATATAAATACACACACACACACACACACACACACACACAATGGAATATTATTCAGCCATCAGAAAGGACAAATATCGACCATATGCTTCGATGTGGATGGAACCGGAGGGTATTATGCTGAGTGAAGTAAGTCAATCAGAGAAGGACAATCATATGGTTTCATCATACAGGGAATATAAGAAATAGTGAAAGGGATTATAAGGGAAAGGAGGGGAACTGAGTGGGAAAAAATTAAAGAGGGAGACAAACCATGAGAGACCCTAACTCTGGGAAACAAACAAAGGGTTGCAGAAGGGGGGGTGGATAGGGTGATAGAGTAACTGGGTGACGGGCACTGAGGAGGGCACTTGATGGGATGAACACTTGGTGTTATACTATATGTTGACAAATTGAATTTAAGTGAAAAAATATAAAAAATGTATTTCACAAAAAACTAAATATATAAAATGGGGGGAAAAAGACCATAACAAATCCCAGTATTTCAGCAAATACTAATTAAATAAAATAGTTCCCATTACATATACTTCTACATCTTAAATACTGGACACAAAAGATTCAGAACACTGGCCAAGGCAACCATGATATTCATGAAAACATGTAGATGAGGGGTCTATATTGTGTACATGTACATACAGAGTTCACTAACAGCCCAGTAACACAAAAGCAATTGGGTAAACAAGAAAAAGGAATATGAGATAATAATAGTAATGGATTTATTGCCAGATAATAATTATTCTATGTGGTCATTTGGTCAGAAGTTCAACATTGTTTGAAATGTGTTTTAAATTAAATTTTTAAATTGTATTTTAGGAACGCCTGAGTGGCTCAGCAGTTGAGGCCTGCCTTCGGCCAAGGACATGATCCTGGAGTCCAGGGATCAAGCCCCAACATCAGGTTCTCTGCATGGAGCCTGCTTCTCTCTCTGCCTGTGTCTCTGCCTTTCTCTCTCTGTGTCTCTCATGAATAAATAAATAAAATCTTTAAAATAAATAAATTAAATATTTAAAATAAATAAATTGTATTTTAATTTCAAAATATATGCCAAACAAATACATTTTTGAAATGTTTATTAAAAGAATAAACTTTTCATTGAAGAAATGGGACAGGCAAAACAAAACACCTTATTTCTAACACAGAAGCTAGATAATTATTTTTTAGGGTTCATAATATCTCAAAATAATAGAATATTACAGAGACATTAAATATTATGAACACAGCCAGGGCACCTGGGTAGTACAGTCCATTGAGCATCTGACTCTTGGTTCAGCTGAGGTCATGATCTCACGGTCATGGGATTGAGTCCCACATAAGGGTCCATGCTCAGCACAGAGTCTGCTTGAGACTCTCCCACTCCCTGTCCCCCTCCCCACCCTCACTGTCTCTGTCTCAAATATTTTTAAAAAATTATGAATACAGCAAAAATAAGAATATGAAAAGATTTTATTAAATAATTTATTCAACAAATTAAATTTATAAATTTTATTTTTTGTTATCTGTAAGGAATAAAACATATATTTTTTATTGATTGCTTATAACACTCTGGCATTTTTTCTAAGCACTATACAAGTAATAATCCACTTAATTTTTATAACAATTTAATGGGATAGGCACTATTGTTATCATTCATTTAAATAATGAGTAACCTGAAGCAAACCTAAGCTGATTCAACCAAGGTGACTTGGCTAGTAACTAATAAAGCCAGGATTCAAACTCAAGCAGAAGGACTCCAGAAAGACATGCCATTCTGCTTGTCATAAATTTTCCTTTTTTATAGTACTTTGAAGTTAATTTCATAATAATTAATGAAGAGTAGTAATAATAGCAAATATTTAGTAAAAGCATTGACTACAAGATAGATCATTTCTCGCAAGAACCTTGGAAGACAGATGCTCTCATTAGCCCCATTCTATGGATGAGGAGTAAAGCATAGAAAGGGAAAGTAACTCACCAAAGATCAGTCAGTGAATAGGTACAGAGCCAGAAACTGAATCCAAGTGGTCTAACTCCAGAATCTAGGATTGGGCGCTTTTTTTTTTTTTTTTTTTTAAGATTTTATTCATCCATTTGACAGAGAGAGAGAGCATGCACAAGCAGGGGGAGCAGGAGAGGGAAAAGCAGGCTTCCCACTGAGCAGGGAGTCTGATGTGAGGTAATCCCAGGGCCTTGAGACCATGACCCTAACCCAATGCAGATGCTTAACAGATTGAGCCATCCAGACATCCTTAGGAGTGGGCTCTTAACCACTACACTATACTAAAAGGTAATAAAGAGAAATGAGACAAAATGATTTCCACTATACCTTTTATAAACTCCATGGTTCTAAATAGAACTAGATCTAAAGTCAAAGTAATACATACTCTATCAAGGTTGTTAAGTAGAATTTTACCAACTACCTAAAGATACCCTCTTCCTCCTCATTCTCTACTACTACAATTATAAATAACTTTAGTTTTTCAGAAGTTGATAAAGAAACATAAAGTGCATTAAAGTGTTCAGAAACAAATGATCCAAACAGGTATTTGGGTTGTGATAGGTATAAAAGTTCAGTTCAAGTATATGCCTCAAAATAGGAGGCTCCTTTTCTCTGTAGAAAATGATGCTTAAGAAATAAACCCTGCAAAGAATGGCACTTTCTACTGAAGTACAGAAAGAAAATTAGCATCTTTACTATTAATATCTTAATCTCACCCTTTTAAATCTCTATCTTCCTGCGTATGTTTTATAATATATTTAATATTTTAGTACTTGAATATAATTTATAAATAAATACACTTAAAGAGGGTTAGGGTGCTCATTGTTTACTGTAAGAATGCATGGTCAAAAAAGATACAACTAACAACAACAACAAAAAAAAAAAACAGTACAACACTGAAAAGATAGTTTGACTTTTAAAGGTTTCCTTTTACACCCTAAAGTTTCAGGATATTTTTAGTTGTTTAACTGGTCACCAGATGATTCCTAAAGCACTATGTTGACTGTTCCTACCCTGCAATAGGACCTTTCCAGAAACTTTCCACAAAGCTTAAATGAAGGACAAATAACAGTTGTCATCTGAGGTCCTTTCTATATCATGAATCTGAAGAGGTGGGAAAGTGTTTTGAAGCTCACCAAGATTAAATAATCTTAGAATTTGAGGACTTTCCATCCCAGAACTACTAGAATATTGATATGTCCATCTTAAATAAAACATTTTCTAATGTTTCTAACATAAGAAGATTAAAGAAATTTGCTCTTAAAAATCATATCAGTTTATAGATAAAGTTAGGCATTGTTAGTGGAAGTGTTCATTCACATTACCTTTTCTAGAGGCAATATGGCAATATTTATCAAAATTTTAAATGTATATCTCTTTTGACCTAGCAATATTATTTTTTGGAATTCACAATAAAATGATTAGACATATGCATAAAGATATAAGAGCTTGTGACTACTAGAAAATTGGAGACCATATATTTACACTGTCATTGGTTTAATAAATTGTGCAATCTACATAACAGAATACTAATTTGTTATATATCTATATCTATTGCATTGCTGAATTTGAGAAGTAGGTTACAAAACATCAGGCATAAATGAAACCATCTTTTAATGAGATCATAAATTTATATAAATACATACAAAAATATCTGGAATGAAGTTTACCAAAACTGGTTTACTGTATTGACAATGGGATTTTAAGTAATGTTTAGTTTCATCTCTAAGCTTTCTTTTTGTTTTGACTTTTTTACCCCATACATATATTTTCAAATTCAGGAAAATTAAAACCTTTCCATCTTGGAAAAAAAAAAGAATTCTAAGACTGATAGTTTACTCAAAGACTTGAATCTATAAAATTAGAGAAGAATAAGGTAAATTTATCTTAGTGCGGTGGTCCTCAAGGTATGGTACCTTGAACCAGCAGCATCAACTGTCACCTGAAATTCGTTGGAAAAGCAAATTCTCAGGCCCCACTCCAGACCTACATGAATTAGAAACTCTGGGAATGGAGCTCATAATCTGTACTAGAGTCATCCAGGTGATTCTGATCCACACTCCAGTTTGATAACAATTAAGATGAACTGGAAACCTTGCGACCTGAAAGACCGATTTAAACTCCTCATATCGTGTGCCACATAAATCCAAACAAGTGCAAGTGATGTCCTCACCAGGAGAGCCTGCTTCTGAGTAAACTTTGGGGATACAGACCTTAAAAAATAACTGAAATATCAGAAGTAAAACTAAGACTAATCTTGATGCAAAAGAAACAAATAACAAGACTCTCAAACCCAACTTTAGAAACAAAAGCCCCAGACAGTGAATACTATCAAAAGTCAGATGCTACTCGGGGCAACCTTCCGGAAATTCTGAGAAATAACAAATGAACTTGGAATCCCAGCTGACCACATACTGATAGAATCACAACTGAGTAATACCCAAACCTCTGGCAAAGATGTGAGGTTTATTCAACATACAATGGAGCTATTAACTGGATCCAAGCATTAGGTCATCTCAACATGGCAGAAACATCCATATTAAGGCTTCAGAGTTGCTAAACTGTGAACAAACGCAACAAAAATAAAAATCCAAAACACTTTCATAGCAAATCCCCTTAAGAGCTCATTTCCCCAAGGAGGTTAAAAAAAAAAAAAAAAACACTGTCAGTATTAAGGAAAATGTGGGAGAAATAATAAATACAGGACACAGGGGATAAATATATGGACCGTGCACTTAAAATTATTGCATCTATAAATACAACTAAAAAGAGTTCTTATTTACAGTTCCGTAGGGTCTACACTTGCCCATAAAGTATCTTTCTGCTCTTAAAGATATCTGCCTGCCATCTGCTGGAAAATTGTCCCTAAGAAATATATAAATGTACCTTATCTATGCTATAAATGGCATCGCCTTAAATACAGCCCAGCTATACACTATATAACCTGCACAACTGTGCAAAGCAACCAAGCTTAAAAATTAACCTAATTTAAAACACACCTACACCTCCATACTGAGTTTGAAGTCTTTAAGATGTCAGACTATATAGAGTTCATAGAGGTCACGCTGACAGGAGCCTCCCAACTATGTACATAACTTATAACCTACTCTTTCCAAGTAATTACTGATAAAGCTCTGGGGCTCCAACTTCAATTACATAAAGAATTGTAGTTGTTCTCTGACCTTTGGCTTTCCATCAAACAGGATGAAGCTGCTTCAACTATGAATTCTAATATATAGGAAAACAAGACTAGTTTGAGAATTTTACTGGACTCATTTTCTTCATTTCCTTGAATCAGTTTAATTTTTACTTAATTATTTTCAAAAGTTTGGCTGCCTATTTTGTCTGTTATAACTCTGAGAATAAGAACACTACAATACACGGGTCTGATGCAGCCCATCCTAGAACCATTAAGAAATGAATAGTGTGATGACTAGTAAATATTTTAGTGACAACATACTGATTTGAATGATTCTTTAAAATTTATATTTGATGAACAGAACCTAATAGTGCAAAATGGTAGCACCAGAAATAAATCTGTTCAAGTATACAGCAACCTGGATTTGCAGGCTTTCTTCAGTTCTGGACCAGATAGATGACCATTTCTCCTTCATTTACTCTCAAAAAGAACTGTTCTACATGAGAGACACCTAACTCTGGGAAACGAACAAGGGGTAGTGGAAGGGGAGGTGGGCGGGGGGTTGGGGTGACTGGGTGACAGGCACTGAGGGGGGCACTTGACGGGATGAGCACCGGGTGATATGCTATATGTTGGCAAATTGAATTCCAATTAAAAAAATAAAAAATAGGGATCCCTGGGTGGCGCAGCGGTTTGGCGCCTGCCTTTGGCCCAGGGCGCGATCCTGGAGACCCAGGATCGAATCCCACGTCAGGCTCCCGGTGCATGGAGCCTGCTTCTCCCTCTGCCTGTGTCTCTGCCTCTCTCTCTCTCTCTGTGTGACTATCATAAATAAATAAAAATTTAAAAAAATAATAAAATAAAATAAAAATAAAAATAAAAAATAAAAAAAACTGTTCTAAAAAAATTTTTAATTAAAAAAAGAAAAAAGGACTACTCTAGAGGCAATCTCCATGCATTATCACCTCTAGCGGACTAGCAAACTTAGGAAAACAAAAAGATTGAGGAATTTCAAAGTCTTTCTAGTAACTTCATGTAATGAAATGAAACCTTTACAATTCTGCTTCAAGCAACTTGAGAAATTTCTCCCTGCTTCTCCTTTCAACAAACTGTTGTAATTTAGAACTGATTCTAAGTTAAATGGGATTTGTCCTTTTAGTCTGTCAAAGACTGCCAGAAGCCAAAAATAAAACTCCTGACCAACTTTGCGTAGTGACATGGGAAATAAAACCACAAAAAGGACACCTGAGTTTTTGGCTTTGTGGAGGGGTTTTGGTTTGTTCGGGGTTTTTTGTTTTGTTTTGTTTTGTTGTTTCTTTTAGAATAAACTGATTATAGGCTTCTGACTTTTTAAAATAAATCTGGCTAACAAGGGCAAATTCTGGGTCACGCTGTCCAAAGTTGGTAAGTGAGACAATGACAGCTTAATGCTGGTATACCTTTGGGAGACCGTTTTCCCAGATTTCTATACTGCCAGAACTTTGTATATTGAAAAGAGGCCACTTTCTAAGTTCTGGTCACAGGCTCCCATATTACATAGCTGATTTAAAAGTTCAAGCTAATAAAGTCCTTAGAAAGATTTTCTTCCTCCAAAACTATCCAATAACCACTTTGCCAAATTATCTACTTCACATGAATGGTCTGTTCTGAATGGAGAGAAGAGCCTAAGGAATTATTTTAAAGGACAACATTTTGCTTGTCCTCAAAAAAAAAAAAAAAAAGTAGTGCCTTATTAAATAATCCATTATAATTACATGCTAGCATACTCAATAAATGCAGTCTTAGGCTTTTCCAGTCAACATCATTCAAGGAGCTGACAAGCTTGATGCAGAGCTGTTCTAACACTGATCAAAAGAAATAATTAGAAAGAGTATCAATTGCATGAGGCTTTTACTGACCCTTATCAGCTTAAGACTCTGGGTAAAAATTGTATAAGCTTAGGAGCACTTGAGTGATGCAGTCAGTTAAGCATCCAACTCTTGGGTTTCAGCTCAGGTCATGATCTCAGGGTCCTGTGATCAAGCCCCTTGTTGGGCTCCATGCTCAATGTGGAATCTGATTAAGACTCTCTCTCCCTCTCCCCCTACCTATCCCCTGTACATGCATGCTTGTATGCATTCTCTCTCTCTCTTAAAAATAAGTAAATAAGGGGCACCTGGTCTGCCTTTGGATAGAGCCCGGAGTCCGGGAGCCTGCTTCTTCTTCCTCTGCCCCTCCCCTACTTGTACCCTCTCTCTCTGTCAAATAAATAAAAATCTAAAAAAAAAAAAAAAAAAAAAAAAAAGGTGTTGGGAACTGTAGACAGTTTTCTAAAAGATCCAAAAATCATTTTCAGTGAGACAAACAAGGATTTTTGTTGTTGTTCTTTAGTATTATACCCTATGGATATGATAACTATTTGGTCGAGCTGAATGTATGCCCTTCTTCCCCTCCCTCATGCCATCCCCACACAGAATGGAAAGAAAAGCTAAATTTTCCATATGCTGATTACATGATTTTAGGTGTGATCTTTGAAAATTGGTTTTTTTGTTTAATTGTTGCCAAAATGAACAATTTCAAACCAACTACACATAGTCCTTGATTCACTCATTGATTAAGTTCCTGAGAGCCTATTTATGAAGCAAAAATCTCTAAGTCAAAGCAAAATCTCCCAGAAGTAATATGGGTAACCCTGAGGTGTTTATAGATGAAATGATATGATGCTTAGGAAATACTTCAAAATTAGCCAATGTAGAGATGGAGGGAAATGAGTAGCAGGAAGAGAATTAGATGAAACAAGATTTGTTATGTGTTTATAACTGCTAAGGCTATAAGAAGGGTACATGGGGATTTATTATACCATTTTCTCAACTTCTGTGTTTTAAATTTTCCACAGTCAATTAACTCGGAAAGAAAAAAGAATGGGATGCGAATTAGTTGTATTTATCAAAGTTTTAAATTTACCAAGCTTATTCTCAGCAATTCCACCTTTAAGTATCCTACAGAAATACCACTATCAACATGTAAAGAAACATTTATCAGAATACAGAATTGTTTGTAAGAATAATGTGGAGAGGGAAAAGAAGACCACCTAAATGTCCATCAACAAAGAAGCATGTAATTCCATAACAGAATACTCCACAGTCATTAAAAAGAATGAAGTAGAGCTAGAAGTTTCAACTCATAAAAGATATGATATACTTATATATTGTTAAGTAGAAGAAAAACAGACATGTATCGAAATGTATATGATAATACCCATTTTAATAGAAAACTTGGGCACCTGGGTGGCTCAGTCGGCTAAGTGTCCAACTCCTAATTTCAGCTCAGGTCATAATCTCAAGATCATGAGAGTGAACCCTACTTAAGATTCTTTCTTTCCTCCCTCTTCCCCCCTCCCTTCTCCTCTGTGTGTTTGTGTGTGTGTGTCTCAAAAATAAATAAATAGTAAAAGAAAACTGTAAGACTATATATATATAAATGAATGTATGTATATAAACATGCTTATTAAGCATAGGAAAAAAGTCTAGAAAATTACACATCAAACTACCAATAATGCTTTGAATAGGTGAGCTTAGAGCAAGGAAGAGAAGGAATGTTTACTCATGTACTTGCAAATTGTTTTTTATTTTAACAATAAACTTATAAAACTTTGAAGCATTGAAAAGCCACTATAGTATAAAAATAGAGTACCTGGTACAAAAAGGTACACAATTAACAAAAGGAAATATTAAATGAATCAACTAGAAATTGTCACAGGCTCACAGGGAGGACATAAAGTAATTTCACATAAAATGGAAAATAATAAAATTTAAAGGCAAATCATGTAAACCAATATAGTCTTTACAAAATATGAAATAAAAAGTAGATGCACCAACAGGGACATGTGTATGAATGAGTCTGCAAGCCTGCTGCTGTGGTGGAGGTGGGGGAAGGGGTTTATGCACAGAGAGAACTGCGGCAGACTGTATGAGAAATGACTGGCTATGTACAAGTGAGGGGAGAAAGAGACTGCGAAAAAACATGTGGGAGGAAAATGAGGAGGAAGTGAGAGAGTCACATAAATGGGAAAGTCTTCACATTGTACAAAGAGTATTGAAAAATGGGGGGTGGGGGATGGGACAGGGCAGTTAGTGGTTATAGAAAATCCTTGGAGTTTTCCTTCATTAAACAAAAAAAAAAAAGTCTAGTGACTATCTACTATTTAATGTATCCTGGCTTCCCTAGAGTACAACAACAAGCCAGCATGAGTAACTCTGGCTTCCAGACTTCCATGTCAATGCAATCAGACAACCATGTGCATTTACCTTCCTCCCTCCTAAGACCCCATTAAAGGAAAAGGTATAAACCTATTACTCCATGAACAGAAACAAGGAAAAGGACCTGCAACCAACAAGAAATAGCAACAAATTTCTGCTAGGTAAAAGCTTATAAACAACAGTAAGGATGAAGTAGAATAGTATAAAAAGAGCTTAGAGTATTTGCCAAAGGAAAGAAATCCAAAAAGGAGTCAGAGTACCAGCCATAAACCATGGAGAAGGTCAGGATTCAGAATGCCAAGAATAACAGAAGCACCAAAAACAAACAGATTAATTAAAAGATTGAATACAGCAATATCCACAAATGGATATTCCAGCAGCCAAATACTTAACCCTAGGCAAGGTATCAGAGGACTTTCCTCTGGAGAAATTATGTAGCCTGAGAATATACTAAAAACCATGGAACTGGGACGCCTTGGTGACTCATTGGTTGAGCATCTGCCTTCGGCTCCTGGGATCAAGTCCCACATTGGGTTCCTCACAGGGAGCCTGCTTCTCCCTCTGCTGATGTCTGCCTCTCTGTGTCTCTCATGAATAAATATATAAAACCTTTAAAGAAAAAAAATGGAATTGTACGGTATATAAATTATATTCACTAAAGCTACTTTGAAAAAAGAAAAAGCACTAATTTTCCTTTTCTTCCACAGTGGGAAATCAATTAATATTGCCTAAAACTGAATGTGAGGGTTTTTTTTTTTTTCAATTACGAAGATAGAAACGGACTTTTTACCTTCTTAAGAGATTGTAAAAAGTGAATATCATTTGTGATAAAAAAAAATTTACCTGAAAATCAGTAATTTCCTAAGTTGCATTTCAGTTTCTTCTTCAAATAAGATTATATTTAATACTTTTTGTTAGAAATAGCATTATAGCATATCCAGTTTTTTATGAAAATTATTTTCTTCTACTCACCCAGTTTGTATATTTGTGTGAATTAATGTTGATCTGGAATGATGATCACCTAAAGTTAATGACAGTTAGTTCTCAGAAACAGATTTTTGCCTGCTATATTTGTGTCATCTTTATAACCTTCTATACTGCTTGATTTTATTTTTACTACTAAATATATACCACATTCATAAAAAGAAAAATAATTTGAAAGTTTAAAAATATATATTGGAACTTCCACTTCATGGAAGATGGAGCAAACATAGTTTTTCCTATTCCTCCCACTACTAAGTATAACTAAAAACTCCAGATATTATATATAAAACAAACATTGAAGAATCTGAAAGATGGAAAGGAGAAGGCAGATTGGCTTGGAACCCCAGGACCAAAGGAACAACAGTGCTAAGTTTCCTGCATCTTCCTTTTGGCCTCATATCCCAGACTTCAAACTAAATAGACTAACAATCCAGAAACACAAATAAGTGCAAATAAAACAAAAGCCTGCTCTCTCTAGCCAAAAAAGGTAGCCTACCAAGACAGAAAATGTTCACATAGTCACTGTTCTATTCCAGACAAACACCACAGAAAAGAACTATGGCAACATGCACACCAGCACAAGCAGAGAGTAAGTCTAGACTTGCACCCCACAATATGATAACAAAGTACCCAACATTCCAGTTGGGGTGTCAGAGAAGGCCAAGAAAAGAGGTGGGACTTTCTTCACTACCAGATGCTTACAACCTCTCTCTCACACTATGGTGTCAGTACAGACCGTGTATGGAGCCAAAACTCCTATCTCCAGCAGTAATTAGGAGTCCCCCTCAGGTGTCAACAAAAGCCAAATGGGAAACATGAGCATCCACCTCCATCTAGCAGTAGTAAAGCAGTAATCCACACCCTCTCCCACCAGAGGAGTGTCAAAGAAAGATAAAAGAATAGTTTAAATGAGACAGCCAGAGTCTCATAACATAATATGAAAATGTACAGGTTTAAATTAAAAATCAATCTTCAGGGCACCCGGGTGGCTCAGCGGTTTGGCGCCGCCTTCAGCCCAGGGTGATCCTGGAGACCCAGGATCAAGTCCCACATGAGGCTCCCTGCATGGAGCCTGCTTCTCTCTCTGCCTGTGTCTCTGCCCCTCTCCCTCTCTCTCTCTCTGTGTCTCTCATGAATAAAGAAATAAAATCTTTTAAAAAATTAAAAAAATAAAATAAAAATCAATCTTCATATCAAGAATATGAAGAATCAATCTTCATATTCGTTTGAAGTCATCAAATGAATGAAAAAGGACAATCATTAAATGTCAAAACCAAGGTGACATGATGTTAGAATTCTCTGATGAAAATTTTAAAGAAGTCATAATGAAAATGTTTCACAAATAATTACGAACATGTTTCAAACAAAGAGATTGAAAGCCTCAGCAAAAAAAGAGGAAAATATAACCAATGGAAAGTACAGAACTGAAAAATACAAAAACATATAAAAACTCAGCGTACAGGCTCAAGAGCAGAATGGAACAGAGGAAAGAGTTAGTGAACCAAAACACAGAGCAAAAGAAATTATATTATCTGAACAAATGTGGGGGGGAAATCCTGAAAGAAATGAACAGAGCCTCAGGGGCTGTTGGGGTGTAATACACAACTAACACTGGTATCACCAGAGTCCCAGAAGGAGAACAGGAAAAAAGTGGGGTGAGAAAGTACAGTAAGGACTGAAAACCCCAAGTTGGCAAGAGATGTAAACCAACAGATTGAAGAATTCAGTGAATCCCAAACAGAATAAACCTGAAGAAATCCACACCAAGCCACATCATAATTAAACTCCTGAAAACTAAGGACAAAGAAAAAATACTATAAGTAGCCTTAGAAAAATGACACCTTTCCTACAGAGGACAAACAACTTGAATGATAGCAAGTTCTCACTGGAAACCATGGAGGCCAGGAAAAAATCACACAGCGCTTGCTGAAATAAAAGAACCGTCAAACCAGAATCTTACACCCAAAAGAAATATCCTCCAGGAATAAAGGGGAAATCAAGACATTTTCATGTGGAGGAAAACTAAGCCATTCTCACGTAAAAAGAATTTGTTGTGGGACACCTGGGTGGCTCAGCAGTTGAGCATCTGCCTTTGGCTCAGGACATGATTCCAGAGTTCCAAGATTGAGTCCCACACTGGGCTCCTGCACAGAGCCTGCTTCTTCTCCCTCTGCCAATGTCTCTGTCTCTCTCTGTGTCTCTCATAAATAAATAAATAAAAACTTTAAAAAAGAGAGAGAGAATTTGTTGCCAGCAGGCCTTCCAGAAGAATGTCTACAGGAAGCGCTCTAAACAGAAAGGAAGTGACTTTTTAAAAAAATCTTGGAACATCAGAAAGGAAAAAACACAGTAAGCAAAAATATGGGTAAATACAATAGGCTTTACTTCTGTTAAGGTTACTAAATTAGGTTTGCTGCTTGAAGCAAAAATGAAAACACTAA
The DNA here is from genome assembly GCF_053574225.1 of Canis aureus. NCBI lineage: Eukaryota > Metazoa > Chordata > Mammalia > Carnivora > Canidae > Canis > Canis aureus. Next base: position 14,712,181 of record NC_135622.1, read on the forward strand.
TGTGGCTCTACATATTTGTAGAGGCAATATTTAAGAGAATTATAAATAAAGAAAGATAAAGGGATATACAGAGAGGTAAAATTTCTAGACTTCACTTAAACTGGTAACACGATGTCACTAGTAAACTATAATAAGTTATATATAATGTTAACATCTACAGAAGCCACTAAAAAAGCTATACAAAAAGGTACACTCAAAAAACTATTGATAGGGATATCTGGGTGGCTCAGCGGTTGAGCATCTGCCTTTGGCTCAGGGCGTGATCCCGGAGTCCCAGGATCGAGTTCCACATCGGGCTTCCCGCATGGAACCTGCTTCTCCCTCTGCCTATGTCTCTCTCTCTCAGTGTCTCTCATGAAATAAATAAATAAAATCTTAAAAAAAAACTATTGATAAATCAAAATGGAATTCTATAAAAATATTCAAGTAACTCAAAGGAAGGCATAAAAGCAAAGAAACAAAAAAGGAGAGAATAAACAGAAAACAACAAATAAAACAATAATTAAGCCTTACCATGTTAATAATACATAATATGTAAATGTTCTAAATATGCCAGGCAGAAACTCATAGAGTGAATTTAAAAACACAACAGAACCGTATGCTATCAATACAAAACCCACTTCAAATATAATGATAGAGGCCAGTTAAAAAGAAAAGGATAAAAAATAACATATCATTCAAACATTCAAACAATTGTAACTATATTATCATCAAATAAAGTAGACTTCATAACAAAGAAAATTATCAGAGATGAAAACTTCATTATATAATGAAATATTAAATTCACTAAGAATGGGGTGCCTAGGTGGCTCAGTCGGTTAAGCGTCTGACTCTTGATTTCAGTTCAGGTCATGATCTCAGGGTTGTGGGATTGAGCCCTACATAGGGCTCAGTGTGAAGCTGCTCCTCCCCCACCACTCACTTGTTCTCTCTCTCTCTCTCTCAGACAAATAAATAAAATCTTTTTAAAAAGGAAGGAGAGAAAGAAAGAAAGAAAGAAAGAAAGAAAGAAAGAAAGAAAGAAAGAAAGAAGAAAGAAAGAAAGAGACTCAATCCACTAAGAAGACATAGCACTCCTAAATGTGTATGTATCAAACAACAGAGCTGCTAAATATATGAAGGAAAAAATGACAGATCTCAACGAAGAAAGAGACAATTTCACAATTCTACTTACAGACTTCAACATCCCTCTCAACAACTAACAGAAATAGACAAAAAAAATCAGCAAGGATATTTAGAACATAAAACACCATCAACTAATGCAATATAATGAAGGTTTGTAAAACACTCTATTCAACAGCAGCAGAATGCACATTCTCTTAAAGTGTGCAAAGAGTGCATACCAAAAAAGACCATACTATGGGCCATAAAACAAACCCAACAAATTCAAAAGAACTGAAATCAAATACAATATGTTCTCCAACCAAAATGGAATCAAGCTAGAAATCAATAACAGGATAACAGGAAATGTCCAAACCCTTGGAAAGTAAATAATACACTTCTAAATAATTGATGGGCCAAATAACTGAAGTCTAAAAAATCAAAAAATACACTAAACTGAGTGAAAATGAAAATACAACCTACCAAAATTTACAGGACAAAGGTAAAGCAATGCTGAGAGGGAAATCTACAAAGCTAAATGCATACATGAGAAACGAGGAAGGGGCACCTGCGAGGCTCAGTCAGTCGAGTGTCTGCCTTTAGCTCAGGTCATGATCCCAGGTCCTGGGATTGAGCCCTGAATCAGGCTCCTTGCTCGGTGAGGAGCCTGCTTCTCCCTCTGCCTCTGCCTGCTGCTCCCACTGCTTGTGCTCTCTCTCTTTCAAATAAATAAAATATTAAAAAAAAAAGAAACAAGGGAAATCTCACATCAATAATCTAAGCTCCTATACCAAAAGAACCTAAAGAGAAAGAGCAGATCTAAAAACCAAGCAGCAGGAAGGAAATAATAAAGGGCAGAAATCAATAAAATTAAAACCAGAAAAATAGAAAAAAATCAATGAAAAAATCTGGTTCTTTGAAAAGGTAAATAAAATTAACAATTATGTAACAGAAAAAAAAAAGAGAAGATACAAATTACCAACATAAAGAATGAAACTAGAGATAACACTACACACCTTGTAACATCAAAAAGATAATAAAAGAGAACTCTTTTTTTTAAGATTTTATTTATTTATTTGAGAGTGAGCAAGTGAAAGAGAGAACATGGGGGAAGGAGGCAGAGAGGCAGAGAGAACAGCAGACTCTCCACTGAGCAGGGAGACCAATGCAGGGGCTCAAAGCCAGGCCTCTGGGATCATAACCTGAGCCAAAGGCAGATGCTTAATCAACTGAGCCACCCAGGCACCCCAAGAGAACTCTTTTAATATAAATTTAACAACTTACATAAAATAAACAATTCCTAGAAAATCACAAACTATCACAATTCACTCAATACAAAATAGTTAATTTATATAGCCCTATGAAGAAAAATGAATTTGTAACTTAAAATATTCCAAAAAAGAAATCTCCAGGCCTATATAGCTTCACTGGAGAATTATACAAAATGTTTAAGGAAGTAACATCAATTATAAAATTTCTTCCAGAAAATAGAAGAGGGAGGAAACACTTCCCAATTAATTTTATGGAGCTAGTATTACCCTATCATCAAAATCAAAAGAAAAGAAGAAAAGAAAAGAAAAGAAAAGAAAAGAAAAGAAAGGAAAGGAAAGGAAAGGAAAGGAAAGGAAAGGAAAGGAAAGGAAAGGAAAGGAAAGGAGGAAGAAGGAAGGAAGGAAAGAAGAAAGAAAGAAAGAAAGAAAGAAAGAAAGAAAGAAAGAAAGAAAGAAAGAAAGAAAGAAAAAAAGAAAGAAAGAAAAAAAGAAAGAAAGAAAAAAAGAAAGAAAGAATGAAAGATAAATCTACAGATCAATGACCCTCATAAACACAAAAATCCCTAAAAAATAGAGAAAGTACAATTTTTCAGCTTTACTCATAGTGCGAAACAGTATGTATTCATTAGAAACCATACTTTAAATTTTGAATTTTGATCTTTTCCTAGGCAAGTGATGCTGTACAATACTTACTCATGGATGCTGGGCAAAGAGTGAATTGCAGCTCTCAGTCAACCATGCAATCACAAGGATAAACAACCAATACACTTACAACCACTCTGAACCCATACAACCATTCTATTTCTCACATTCAGTATAGTATTTAATAAATTACGTCAGATATTCAACACTTTATTAAAATAGACTGTGTGCTAAGTACTAATGTTAAGTTTTCTGAGCATAGTTAAGGTAGGTTAGCTAGCCTAAGCTATGATGTTAGGTAAGTTAGGTATACTAAATGCATTTTCAACTTACAGTATTTTCAACTTATGATGGATTTATCAGGACATAGCCATCATAAGTCAAGGAAGATTTGTACTGGCAAGTAGAATTCAGTAAAACATAAAAAGAAATATACACAATGACTAAGTTAGGGTTTATTTCAGGAAGGCAGGCTCATTCAATATTCAAAAATCAGTCAATGTAATCTACCAAGGTAAAGGTGAAAAATCACATGAACATATAACCAATGCAGTAAAAGCATTGAACAAAATTCAATATTCTTTTATGATAAAATTCTCAGAAAATAGGAATAGAAAGGTACTTTCTCAACTTTATAAAAAGCATCTGCAAAAAAAAAAAACAAAAAAACAAAAAAAAAACAAAACAAAAAACATCTGCATGGGACGCCTGGGTGGCTTAGCAGTTGCACATCTGCCTTCGGCTCAGGGCATGATCCCGGGATCCAGGATCGAGTCCCACATCAGGCTCCTTGCAGGGAGCCTGCTTCTCCCTCTGCCTGTGTCTCTGCCTCTCTCTCTCCCTCTTTCCCTCTCTCTCTCTCATGAATAAATAAAACCTTAAAAAAAAAAAGCACCTGTAAAAAACCTTAAAATGCTATATTGAGTGGGGGGAATCTAAATGCTTTGTCTCTAAGATCAGGAAAAAAGCAAAGATGTCCACTTTCACCAGTCTTATTCAACATAGTTCTAGAAATTCTAACCAGTGAAAGAAAATGAAAGAAAAGGCATACAGATCAGAAAAGAAAAACTAAAACTGTCCCTATTTGTAGATTACACTATCATCTCCATAGAAAACTCTAAGAAATCTAAAAAACAACAACAAACTCCTATACCAGTGAGTCCAGCAGTCACAAAGATATAAAATAAACATACAAAAAATAATGTCTATATAGTAGCAACACAGTGACACCAAAATTTTAAATATAATACCATTTATGATCACTTTTCGAACAAAACACATACTTACTTTGTAGTTAACCACTACATAAGCTGATGAGAAGCCTAATGAGAGCTAAATATACTGAGAGACATTCCATGCTGTAGATTGGAAGACTCATGAAGTAAAGATGTCAATTCTCTATAAAAGGATGTACAGGCTTAATCCAATTCCTATCAAAATCCCAGCAAGATATTTTGCAGATAATAGACAAGAGTATTCTAAATTTTAAACGGGAAAACAAAGGAACGAAATGAGCTAAAACTTTTGAAAAAGAAGATTAAAGTGGGAGGGACTGGTCTACCCGATATCAAGACAGTAATCAAGACTAATATTGGCAAAGGAACAGACACATAGATCAACACGAAAGAGAGAACCTAGAAACAGATCCACACCAATATGCCCAAGAAATTTGTTATTGTTGTTGTTTTAGAGAGAGAGCAAACATGAGTGAGGAGGGAGGACTGAGGGAGAGAGAGAGAGAGAGAGAATCTTAAGCAAGCTCCATGCCCAATGCAGAGCCCAATACAGAGCTGGACCTCACCATCCTGAGATCATGACCTGAGCCAAAATCAAGAGCAAAATGCTTAGAAGTACCTGGGTGATGCAATTGGTTAAGTGGTAGACTCTTTTTTTTTTTTTTAGTGGTAGACTCTTGATTTTAGCTCAGGTCATGATCTCGTGGTTATGGTGATATTAAGCTCCATGCTGGGATCCACACTCAGCACAGGGCAGATTGCAACTCTCTCTCCCTCTCCCTCTGCCTTTCCAACCCGTGCTATCTGTCTGTCTCTCTCTCTCTCTCTCTAAAAATAAAGAGATAAATCTTAAAAAAAAAAAAAAAAAGAAAAAGACAACCCACTGAGCCACCCAGGCACCCCACAAAATATTTTTGAAAGGTGCAAAAGCTGGTTGGTAGGGGAAAAACAGCCCTTTCAATAAATGTTACTAGAGCAATTGGACATTCACAGGCAAAAACAAAATCTTCAAAGTCTCACTTCTTATACAAATATTACAAAGATTAACTCCAAATGGATCATAGATGTTACATTTTAGTAAAACTATAAAACTTTTAGAGAAAAAAAAAACAGGAGAAAATCTTTAAAATCTAGGGCTGGGCAGAGTTGTCAGAATTGACACCAAAAGCATGATTCATACAAGGAAAAATTGATAAATCAGACCTCAACAAAAATTAAAAACTTCTGATCTGCAAAAGACCCTGTTAAGAGAGCGAAAAGACAAACAGAATAAACTACCTGCAAACCACATATCAACAAAAAAACTAGAATCTATAACACATCAAGAATTCTCAAAAACTCAACACTTAAAAAAAAATCTAATTAGAAAATGGGCAAAAGACATGAAGAGGCAGTTCAACAAAGCAGATATACATATGGCAAATAAGTATATGAAAATATGTTCAACATAATTAGCAATTAGGGAAATGCAAATTTAAACCACAATGAGATATTACTATACACGTTATCAGAATAGCTAAAATAAAACAGTGACAATACCAAATGCTAGCAAGGATCTGGAAAAACTCGAACCCTCACACACACTGCTGGTGGGAATATAAAATGGTACAGACATTTTGGAAAATAAGTTTGGCAGTTCCTCAAAAAGTTAAACATAGAGTTACCATATGCCCCAGCAATTCCACGCCTAGGTATACACCCAAGAGAAATGAAAACATATGTGCACACAAAAACCTTTACAAAAATGTTTATAACAGCTTTACTTTTAATAGTCAAAAACTGGAAACAACCCAGATCTTAAGTGGGTGAATGACTAAACAAACTGTGGTGCAGCTATCCCGTGGAATACTATTCAGCAATAAAAAGGAACAAACTATAGATACACTAGCCTGGATGAATCTCCGAGGAATTAATGCTCAGTGAGAAGCACCAATTCTAAAAAGTTACATACTGTATGATTCCATTTATATAACATTCTTGAAATAACAAAATTATAGAACTGGAGGACAGATTACTTGTTGTCAAGGGATAAAGAGGGGATGGAGACAAAAAGAGAGGGGTTGTATCCATTAAAAGGCAATGTGACTGGGCAGCCCCGGTGGCACAGCAGTTTAGCGCCGCCTGCAGCCCGGGGTGTGATCCTGGAGACCCAGGATCGAGTCCCACATCGGGCTTCCTGCATGGAGCCTGCTTCTCCCTCTGCCTGTGTCTCTGCCTCTCTCTTCGCTCTCTCTGAATGAATAAATAAATAAATCTTTAAAAAAAAAAAAAAAAGGCAATTTGACTGATCCCTATAGTGATGGAAGTATTCTGAATCTTGACCTTGAAGACACAATGTCCATATCTTGGTCATGATACAGTGATACATGATACAGTTTTGCCCGATGCTACCATTGTAGGAAACTGTAAAGGTACAAGGAATCTATATATTATTTCTTACAACTGCACCTGAATCTACAATTATCGCAAAATGAAAATTTTAATTTTTTAAAAAAGCAAATAATGTATATAGTCACATGACATTACCATTTAAGATGCTTCTAATAACCTATTTTTCTTTGGATTTCAAGAGCTCTTCTCATTTCACTTTCCTCTTACTTTTGCTACTTCAATGCCAAAAGATCTTCATTGTACACTTCTTCCTTACAAATGTGAAGAAATTCTTCTACCTCATCAAAACAATATTGCTTGGCTAGCTCCCTTATTTCTTTCCTTTTTTTTTAATATGTTACACAAACATGTCTTTCCCAAAAATCAAACGCCAAACCAAAAATGTTTCATAACATAGATTCAGTCAACCTCAATGTCTACTGTTTTCACTCATTCTTAATGCCTGATAAGATCACATTATATATCAATACCTTTCAAATCTTAATGTTTATTGGCACTAGAGCTATCCCAGCAAGTGGAAGTTAGCTGTACTCTGATAATTCTTGCCTACTTAGATGTTTCACTGAATAATGTGTGTTTTAAAGTTCTAAATTACAGGAAATAGAAGGGGGGTACAAAAACAAAAGCAAGTACAAATATGAGGAAAGAAACAAAGGTACAATTTGCAAAGAGAAAAACATAAAGAAACAAGTTCCAAAAATAGAGATATTGAGAACAATAGGAGCAAAGACACCTGGCTTACAACATACTGTAAGATGTCAGTGCTCCATCAGACAATATAGTGCCAAAAGATGTGCTTTTGTCACAGTTTGTCATGTTCCAAGTATATAAAAGCACAATCAAAATTAGAAGCCTGTGTTACTTAATCAAAACAAATATAGCGAAAGAGCTGGTATTTTAAGCCAAATCGTTATATTTGACAAATGGCCTTCATCATTTTATCTAACATACAAGAGAATATTTATCTAACATTCTAAATACCAGAAGCAACCAAATGCTAAAAAAAAATGATAGAATTGTTCTTAAAAAAAAAAAAAGTTCACCACTGGTGTCATTTTTTTTACTTTTGCTTTTATCCACTGATCTGATTATCAAACCACGGTAGTGACTGAAGATAAATTCACTACAGTGCAAGGCACATATTAATGTGATTATCTTCAAAACTGTGAAAGGCAAGCAGGTATTTGTAAGAGTTCCAATCCATACATATCATCATAAATCACATTAAGGTAATCTAGTTGGTTGCACTGTCAGAGTTCTTGTTCACTTAGATGTTTCACCACATAATGTGTTTCAAAGTTCTAAATTTTAGTTATACAAATATATATATGTTTAAATTTCTTTTATCAATCAGGTGCTGGGGTGGCTCAGTCAATGACGAGTCATCTGCCTTCATCTCAGGTCATGATCCCAGGGTCCTGGGATAGAGCCCCACGTTGGGCTCCAAGCACAGAGTCTGCTTCCCCCTCTTTCTCTCTCCCAGCTTTTGTTCTCTTTCTCACTCACTTTCTCAAATAAATAAATAAAATCTTTTTTAAAAATTCTTTTATCAGGGATGCCTGGGTGGCTCAGTAGTTGAGCGTCTGTCTGCCTTTGACTCAGGGCATGATCCCAGATTCCCAAGATCAAGTCCCACCCACATCAGGCTCCTTGCATGGAGCCTACTTCTCCCTCTGCCTGTGTCTCTCTGCCTCTCTTTCTGTGTCTCTCATGAGTAAATAAATAAAATCTTTTTAAAAAATTCTTTTATCAATCATTATGCTCTTGGAGTTATATATCTCAATTTTTTTAAATTTATAAACCTAGAACAGGATAGGTTCCAGGTAAATAACCTCCTTAATAAGGAATACATTTTCCAGACAGTATATTCCAAATAGCTTAAGGCAAATATCTATGGTTACTTTATCTATTGGCAATTCAATTTTTCAAGTGATCAAGGTGGATTGGTTATTCTTTAACATCAAATTTAACATTGTTTCAAATAAAATCATTGTGGATTTAATAGCATTTACTTGAGTGCTAGAACACATCCCAAATTACTTCTAAAGAAAAATCTTAGCCCTATCATTGGATACTCTCACTCCACTTCTTCTGGAAGAATAAGATGACTTGTATCAGCCACTTCAACTTTCATATAAAGGTATTAATCCAACCCATATCTGGTTTATTTGCTTTTAAGGTATATGTAGCTCTGTACTTAATTAAGAATACAGGCAAGTGTATTTCCTATTCAGAAAAATATGACAAAAATTACATAATCTTGAACTTAATGATATTATTTAGTTATCAAAAACCTTGCCTATTAAAAGTAGTACTTACGAAGAATTAACCAGTGTACATGCAATGCATATAGTCTTCAATATCAGAAATCATGGAGACTGGATACATATGCATTTTACTAAGGAAAGGGACATAGAGTTCATAAGATTCTCAAAGTGATCAATGATCAAAAAATAAAATGGCCAGGGGGGAGGGGGGTGGTGCAGATAATGCACTTTTTAACTTTCGCTATAGGTATTATAAAACCTATGCCTTTATTAAGCCAAGACCAGCAGAGAACTGAATTCCTTTGGCTCCCTGCAGATCTGCCTTTACTAAATTGTATTTTGGTTATGCCATATGCTTTCACTAAAGGACAATATAAGAAACAGCCTGTCACATATTGCTGCATTTACTGTATGGATATTAAAGTTACATTATACAGGGCCTTCTTCGTGAAGACATATGGGAGAAACAGTTCTCTGGTTTTACTCAGAACCAAGAATAGCTGTGCTTCTCCTTAAGTAACTACTTTTTAATTTTACAACACCATAACTCAAATAACAGAGTATGTCTCTCTTTCGCACTAGCTGCTGGAAAGCCTAGAACCAAACTGATAGCCTACCTTAAGAATATATACAGGCCTTCAAATATGAGTCTTTTCATTGCTCTCACTCTTGATTTCATAGTCTTCCTACCTTTGTTTTCTCATACTCCAATTTCTTCACCATTTTTTTATATATCTATTATGTGTACTTTTTAAATCATGTAGATTTTTTGAAATTATCTAATTCCTTTCTAGAACAAGACAAGGGGAAAAATCAGAAAAAAGAAAAAAAGAGACAAAGAACAGTCAACTGTCATTTAACCAGAATAAAAGAAGACTAATCAGATGTGGCAGAAATTTTAAGTTACCTGCAGTTTAAGGGAAAACATTAACCATTCTGCAGACATCCAGAAATGGAAAATATAAATATAACTTATAGATACACATCACAAATTGCTTTTTAAAAATAGCCAAAGTAGGGCAGCCTGGGTAGCTCAGTGGTTTAGCGCTGCCCTCGATCCAGGGCGTGATCCTGGAGACCCAGGATCAAGTCCCACGCTGGGCTCCCTACATGGAGCCTGTTTCTCCCTCTGCCTGTTTGTGTCTCTGCCTCTCTCTCTTTCTTTCTCTCTCTCTCTCTGCCTCTCATGAATAAACAAATTTTGTTTTAAAAAATCTTAAAAAAAAAAAGCAGCTCTCTCCCCTTCCTCGCCTGCCTGCAAACCCAACCCCACACGCTGTCTTCAATCGCTAAACAAAAGCATTATAAAAAAAAAAATAGCCAAAGTATTAAAATACTTCATTATTATTGTCACTGAATTCTCCTTCATTCAAATACTGAAACAAAGTCTGTGCAATACTGGTGAGTCTTTGAGTAAACTGTCATATACTTGTGACATCTTTACTCTTTAACATCAAATTTAACATTGTTTCAAATAAAATCATTGTGGATTTAATAGCATTTACTTGAGTGCTAGAACACATCCCAAATTACTTCTAAAGAAAAATCTTAGCCCTATCATTGGATACTCTCACTCCACTTCTTCTGGAAGAATAAGATGACTTGTATCAGCCACTTCAACTTTCATATAAAGGTATTAATCCAACCCATATCTGGTTTATTTGCTTTTAAGGTAAATACTCTGGCAGATACTACTAAATCACTAAAATGGCTTTACTCTTTTCCTTCCCACTGCCACACCACAAATCTCTAAGAAATAACCTATTATGTCCATCAAAAGATGAATGGATAAAGAAGATGTGGTATATGTATACAATGGAATATTACTCAGCCATTAGAAACGACAAATACCCACTATTTGCTTCGATGTGGATGGACCTGGAGGGTATTATGCTGAGTGAAATATGTCAATCGGAGAAGGACAAACATTATATGGTCTCATTCATTTGGGGAATATAAAAATTAGTGAAAGGGAATAAAGGGAAAGGAGAGAAAATGAGTGAAAATATCAGTGAGGGTGACAAAACATGAGAGACACCTAACTCTGGGAAATGAACAAGGGGTAGTGGAAGGGGAGGTGGGCCAGGGGGTTGGGATGACTGGGTGATGGGCACTGAGGGGGACATTTGGCAGGATGAGCACTGGGTATTATGCTATATGTTGGAAAATTGAACTCCAATTAAAAAAAATTTTTTTAAAGAAATAACCTATTAATAAGCACCCTGGGTCTCATGTGTTTAAGCTCAGCTCTGTAACTCAGTTTTGATTTTTAGTAACTCTTCCCCCCCTCAACTATTTCTGCTATTTCCCTAAGCAAATTTACAGTGTCATCATTGCTCAGCATCTCAACCCCAAATCATACATTTCATAGATAAGCCACTCACTAATGTTATTTATTCAAGTTGCCTTCAGCTGAAAGCTTGATTATGGTATATAATTAAATCAATTATTATATCATTAGAAAATATTACAAATTATCAACTGCAATGATGTAAAAAATCAGAAATCTTTGCTTTCCTCAATTACCTAATTAATATTCATATACATCATATTCCAAACTAAAACTATGTCATAAAAATCATCTAAAATTCCAAACTGATGGGGATCCCTGGGTGGCTCAGTGGTTTAGCGCCCGCCTTCGGCCCAGGGCGTGATCGGGCTCCCTGCATGGAGCCTGCTTCTCCCTCTGCCTGTGTCTCTGCCTCTCTCTCTCTCTCTCTCTCCCCCCACCCCATGTCTCTCATGAATAAATAAATTAAATCTTTAAAAAAAAAAATTCCAAACTGCTTCCAAAACCATACTAAATTGTCCTTATCAATAACTTTTTGCAACAAATTCATATACTAGTTGTATTGATGCCAGAAATTATATAAACAAGAATTTGTTAAAATATTGACAACTTCTGATTCATTAATATTCCTTATATAATTATTGTATTCCCCAAAAAATATGATTTTAAATTTTCAATCTCATAAGATTTTTTTTAATTCCTTTAAAATGTCTGCTTATTCATATCCCTTTATGACTAAAATAATGAAAAGACAAGTTTGAAGCTTTCATTTCTTAAAAAACAATGGTTTCTTTCTTTTAGTAATCAAAACTCATTGCGTTCTGTATACTCCTGGTATATACTCCTGGTGTATTTCAGCAAAGCATAACAATGAAAGGTTCTTTACTGATGCTCTGAAATCAAAGAAAAAAATACCACCTTTATAGAAAAATAAGCAGAGCATATCGACAGTACACACAAACATGCATACGCATACACACACACGCACAGATATACAAAAAGCCTTTAAACATATGCATATTCAGCCTGACTCACAATAAAAGTGCAAATGAAAACTACACTGAAATACCATTTATCGTTTATTATATTGGCAAAAAAGCGTAATACACACACTTTGTTGAAAAAACCATGGAGAAATGAGCAATATCAAACTCCTAGAGGAAGAGCAAAATGGTCCAACCTCTAAAGAGTGTATTACCTTCCAAATTACATATACATTAATGTACCAATTGACCCAGCAATCATTCTTTTTCTTAATAGAATTTTAAGATTTCATTTATTTATTTGAGAGAGAGAGAGAGAGCAAACATCAGTTTGGGGGGGGGGGGATGGTGGCAGAGGGAGCAGGAGAGGAAGAAGGCGATTCCCGGCTGAGTGCAGACGCCAAGGCAGGGCTTGATCCCAGGACCCTGAAATCATGACCTAAGCCAAAGTCAGATGTCCCCGCCCAGCAATAACTCTTCCGGGAATCTACCCTAAAGTATAAAGTATGAAAAGTACAGTAAGAAATAACAAATGGGGATGCCTGGGTGGCTCAACAGTTGAGCGTCTACCTTTGGCTCAGGGTGTGATCCCAGAGTACCAGGATGGAGTCTCACATCGGGCTCTCAGCATGGAGCCTGCTTCTCCCTCTGCCTATGTCTCTGCCTCTCTCTCTGAATAAATAAAATCTTTTAAAAAAAAAGACATAACAAATGGGGGACATCTAGGTGGCTCAGTTGGTTGAACATCTGAGTCTTGATTTTGGCATAGGTCATGATTTCAAGGGTTGTGAGATCAAGCCCCATGTTGGGCTCCATGCTGAACTGGAGCCTGCTTAAGATTTTCTCTCTCCCCTTCCTCTGTCCCTCCGCTCTCTTTACACATGCACACATTCTCTCTTTAAAAAAAAAAAAATGCTCAAGGTTAATCCTTGCTGCATTATTTTGTCTAGTATTAGACTAGAAATAACCCAGCTATACAGAAAAAGGGTACTGGCTGAATAAACCATGATAGATTCACATAATGGAATACTATGTAGCTGTAAAAAAAAAAATAAGGAAAATCTCTGTATACAGATATGAAGAGCTCTCCAAAATATACTGATGAGTAAAAAACAAAGCTGCAAGGCTGTATATTCAGCACATTACTTATTGTGTAAAAGGGGGAGAAAATAAAAGTATAAATGCTTACGTTTGCATTAAAGACACAATAGAAGAATAAACAACAAACTAATTGAATGGGGAAACAGAGGGAATGGGAGAAAAATATGTTTATTAGATCTATGATTACTATCCTTTTCTTTCCATTTTTTAAATAAAATATTTCAAATCCAGACAAATAAAGATAATTGATCTATTTACCTTTTATTTTCAACATTATATTTCCAGGAGATCAGTTTCACCAGCATTATATATTGGATCTGATAACTAATATACTCTTGGTATTCAGCAAAAGAATGACTGCCAAATACTCTCCTCCCATTTATTTTCTCTCTGTGACTACTAATGTTTATGCAGTTTGAATCTAATCAGATGACACACCAGAATAATCTTCCACTGGAAGAACTTCAATGAAAATTTTTGTTTATATAGTTCAAATAAAATCAGACACAGAGTCCATTGCTAATTGAACCAAATGAGTATTGTCTTATTAGCTATAAGAGGGTTTTTTCAGTTTTTCATTTTTCCAATTTGCTCAACAATTCAATGATGTTATTAAAATAAAACCTAACTTTTTATCAAATCACAAAAAAGTCATTTTCCTATTCCATATGATAATGAAATTTATTTAATGCTACCCACTCCCCTTCCCCCCACAAATGTACAATTCTATTTTTCCGAATGCTAAGCTTTATTTATACAATGTACACTTAAATTATAACATTTTAATCACTAGATTTATCATACTTAAATTTGCAAACTTTTAACAACTTGACACAAAATATTAGATGACAGGTTTTAGGGGCCAATTTTTTTAGATTATACTTTTGACTGATGAAGAGAAACAGGAGGGACGCCTGGGTGGCTCAGTGGTTGGGCGCCTGCCTTCAGCTCAAGTCATGATCCCGGGATCCGGGATCGAGTCCTGCATCAGGCTCCCTGTGAGGAGCCTGCTTCTCCCTCTGCCTGTGCCTCTGCCTCCCTCTCTCAGTCGGTGTCTCTCATGAATAAATAAATAAATCTTACCAAAACAAAAAGAGAGAGAGAGAGAGAGGATCAATAAAATTATATATAATTCCAAAAAATAAACACATCTCATATGTTGAAGTTTTCCAGATTTTCAGCAGTTTTATTTTTTCTCAAAAGCCTAGTCATATTCTTTTAAGACAGTTAATCTACAAATCAGTTAATCAATCTTCAGATAATTTACAGTTAGTGGTACAATTCTTGTATTCTATTCATTCATTAATATTTACTAACTACCAACTATATACCAAGCACTCTTTTAGATTCCTAGGAAACAGCAGCAAACAAAAAAAACAAAATCTCTCTCCTCCTGGAAAACCAATTTTAGTGGAGGAGTCTATATGTCAAGCAGCAGTTTAAGTGCCATAAAGAAAAATAAAGTTCCTCGCCTTTATTCCCTATCCCACTAAATGGCAACCGCATTCACCCAGCGACTTAATACTTAAGCAAGAGCCTTGGAATCATCCTTGATTCTTTTTCTTTAACCCTCATAATTAATTCAACATTTTGGCTCTACTTTCAAAATATATTTGAAATCCAGCTATTTATCACCACCTCTTCCCAACACTTTATTGTATGCCACAGCCACCTCTTGCCTCTCATTACTGCAAATATCCCGATTGACTTTCCTGTTTCCTCTCTTATTCCATCTCCACACAGCACCCAGAATGTTCCTTGTTTAACCTAAGTTAGAGCATGTCACTGCTGCTCAAAACTCTTCTGTACCTCTTAGTCTATATGACATGGACCCAGACTGATCTCCTACCATCACCTCCACCATTATGCTATTCTTGAGGGCTTTCTCTGTCTGTGCCTTCCGTCTGGAAGACTTCTGGAGAGTCACATCCTTGCTCCTTCACTCTAGTCAAACCTTTGCCAGAGCAACTTTTTCTAAACACAATGGAAAACAACACCTGATCATATGTAACACTAATCACTTAATAGTATTACTTTATGTATCTGTTTGTTCATTTGTGTGTTCCACCAGAATGTAAGGTCCATAAGGGCAGGAACATATCTATTTTGTTCCTGTTGTACCCAAGAGTCGGGAATAATATCTGGTGCATAAAAGTTGCTCAATAAATGTTCACTGAATGAATAAATTCGTGAATAAAGCTACTAAAATACATAACAATGTATGAAACTGTATGTAAGAAAGTAACTGAAAAACAAAGATAAAACATGATAGTACTCTTCTAATACCTAATATAATAAAATGCATATGGAAAAAGTTAAAAAGTAATATGCAAATATAAGAGTTTTGACAGGGTGGTAGGATTAAGTTTTTGTTGTTTGTTTCTTCTATCTTTTTAAAAGTCATATACCATTTAGAATTAAAATATAAAAATGTTACTTTTTAAGGGGAGCTATTATTAAAAATAAGCAATCAGGGCAACCCCGGTGGTCCAGCGGTTTAGCACCACCTTCAGCCCAGGGTGTGATCCTTGAGTCCCGGGATTGAGTCCCACATCGGGCTCCCTGCATGGAGCCTGCTTCTCCTTCTGCCTGTGTCTCTGCCTCTCTCTCTCTCTCTCTCTCTCTGTGTCTCTCATGAATGAATAAATTTTAAAAATCTTTAAAAAAAAAAAAGCAAAAAAGCAATCAACATGAGAAATCATTTCTTTCCCCTCACTGTCATGGAGGATTATGTCGGAATTGCTGGAGGGGCTTTTTTTTTTTTTAAAGATTTTTATTTATTTATTCATGAGAGAGAGAGAGAGAGAGAGAGAGAGAGAGGCAGAGACACAGGCAGAGAGAGAAGCAGGCTCCATGCAGGAAACCCGATGTGGGACTCAATCCCGGGTCTCCAGGATCAGGCCCTGGGCTGAAGGCGATCCTAAACCGCTGAGCCACCCGGGCTGCCCTGGAAGGGCTTTTATAACTGTTTCCTATATCCTCTTCCATTCTCCATCCCAAAATATTTTGATGAGTCTTGATTACAGATGAATATTATATCCCTCAAATAGGTGAGAACAAGCCAAAAAAAAAAAAGGCAAAGAACCACTAAACTAACATAACTCCCAAAACAGAAATACTTAAGTTCACATAGCAAACTCAAAGATAACAGGCAGAAGATGACTCACGCTAACTACTACACAAGTACCATGAAGAATGTTTTGTCTCCCTTTTTTTTAAATACTGTTCCTGCAGTAGACATGGTATCATCCCCATGTTAACAGAAGAGAAAAATCTGCCCACTCAGGTGGTAAGTTGTTTATAAAAATAACTAATTGCTTAAAGAAGTCCATGCGTGTGCCAATAATAACACATCATGAACCAAGGATTATGCTTAACTGGTTTCTGTACAACTTAGGTAATAGAGGACAGCAGAAGATGGAAAACAAAGCCATGCAGCCAAAGGCACATAAGTAGTAAATGGGGAAAACAGGTCCTCATATTTAATTATCAAATGACATTGAGCAAAACAACAGAACATAAAGACTCCTAACTCTGGGAAATGAACTAGGGGTGGTGGGAGGAGGGCGGGGGTGGGGGTGAATATGTGACCGGCACTGAGGGGGGCACTTGACGGGATGAGCACTGGGTGTTATTCTGTATGTTGGCAAATTGAACACCAATAAAAAATAAATTTATTATAAAAAAGAAAAAGAAAAAGAAAACATCCTCCCGGGCAGCCCCCCGAGGCACAGCAGTTTAGCGCCGCCTGCAGCCTGAGGCGTGATCCTGGAGACCCAGGATCGAGTCCCACGTCCGGCTCCCTGCATGGAGCCTGCTTCTCCCTCTGCCTGTGTCTGCCTCTCTCTCTCTCTCTCTCTCTCTGTCTCTGTCTCTATGAATAAATAAATAAAAGCTTTAAAAAAAGAGAAAAGAAATCCTCCCAATTTGTTTTCTATAAGAGACAGCTTTACAAACAACTCGGTTAAATAAGCAAGATAAAACATCGTCTCTACACTGGAACACCTGGGTGGCTCAGTGAAGCGTCTACCTTGGGCTCAGGTCATGATCCCAGGGTCCCGGGATGAAGCCCCATGTAGGGTTCCCTGCTCAGTGGGGAGCCTGCTTCTCCCTCTCCTCCACCTGTCAGCCCCCCTGCTTATGCTCACTTTGTCAAATAAATAAATAAAATATTTTTTTAAAACTGTCCCTTCACCAATACTATAGCTTTGTAACAATAAAATATATATAAAGCAACAATCTAGAAGGAAAGCACAGGTAAAAAAAAAAAAATTAAATATACACTGAACTACATCAAAACTAAACTTCTGTGCAGAAAATGATACCATCAGGAAAATGAAAAGACAACTCACAGAATGGAAGAAAGTATTTGCAAATCAGATATCTGATAAGAGACTTATATCCAGAATATATAAAGAACTCCTAAAACTCAACAATAGAAAGACAACCCAATTAAAAACTGACTAAAAGATCTGAATAGACTTTTCTCCAAAGATAAATGACTAATAAGCACACAAAAAGATTAGCCATTAGGTAATTGCAAATCAAAACGACAGTCAATTGCCACTTCAAACCCACTAGGATAGCTAACATAAAAAAAAAAAAAATCACAACAAGTGCTGACAAGAATGTGGAGAAACTGGAATCCTCGTGCATTGCTGGTAGAAGTGCAAAATGGTACCCATATTTTAGAAAACAGTTTAGGAGGGGCTCCTGCATCCAACTCTTGGTTTTGGTTCAGGTCATGATCTCACGGTCATGAGATCAAGCCCACAGAGGGATCCGTGCTGGGTGGAGGCTGGCTATTTAAGATTCTCTCTCTCTTCCTCCGCTCCCCTGCCCCACCCCCATGCCCTGCCCCCTCCCCTGCCTCACTCTCTTTCTTCAGAAAAAGAAAAATTTCAGAAAAGAACAGTTTGGCAGTTTCTCAAAATGTTAAATGTAGTTATCATATGACCTAGAAATTCTACTCCTAGGTATATACCCAAGAGAAATGAAAACATATGTCCACTCAAAAATTAATACACTCGGGATCCCTGGGTGGCGCAGCGGTTTGGCGCCTGCCTTTGGCCCGGGGCACGATCCTGGAGACCCGGGATCGAATCCCACGTCGGGCTCCCGGTGCATGGAGCCTGCTTCTCCCTCTGCCTGTGTCTCTGCCTCTCTCTCTCTCTCTCTGTGACTATCATAAACAAATAAAAATTAAAAAAAAAAAAAAATTAATACACTCAAAAAAAAAGTAATATACTCATGTTCATAGAAGCATTGTTCTAACAGTCTCCAAATGGCAACAATCCAAATATCAATCAACTGATGAATAAATAAAATGTGGTATACCCATACAATGGAATACTACTCAGCAATTAAAAAAAAAAAATACCAATACAAGCTACCACATGGATGAGCCCTGAAAATATTATGGTGTCACACACACACAAAAGAAACCCCATATTGTACAGTTCTATTTATATTAAATGTCCAGAAGAGGTAAATGCATAAAGGCAGAAGGTTGTTTTTGCCTAGGGAGTGGGGACAGAATAGAGAATCACTACAAATAGATGTTGAGATGAAAATATTCTAAAATTAAATTGTGGTCATGGTTATACACCCTGTGAATATACTAAAAACCAGTGAATTGTACACTTTAAATGGGTGAACTGTTTGATGTATTAATCATATCTCAAAAAAGCTATATTTTTAAAGGCTGTGTATTTTACTGTTAAATTTAAGAGCTTAAAAACAAAATCTTAAATAGCAATTAAGGCTAAATGTTAATTGCTAAAACCAAAGAGTAAAATGAGGAAATGACTTCTACTGAATAGCAATATGAAAGATGATTAGAAATACAGAAATGAGGGGACACCTGGGTGACTCAGTGGTTGAACATCTGCCTTTGGCTCAGGGCATGATCCCATGGTCCCGGGATTAAGTCCCACATCAGGCTCCCTGCATGGAGCCTGCTTCTCCCTCTGCCTATGTCTCTGCCTCTCTCTCTCTCTGTGTGTCTCTCATG
Organism: Canis aureus; assembly: GCF_053574225.1. Lineage (NCBI taxonomy): Eukaryota > Metazoa > Chordata > Mammalia > Carnivora > Canidae > Canis > Canis aureus. The sequence continues at coordinate 14,731,475 of NC_135622.1, forward strand.
AATAAATAAATAAAATCTTAAAAAATATATATAGAAATGGGATTTGAAAAATGAAAATATAGAGCTATTGTTCATGAGTGATTTCTGATCAATATTTTAGTATTAGCACTACAGAGCAGGAATCATTATTATTTTAAAAACAAGACAAGCCCTGGGGTGCCTGTGGCACAGTGGGTTGAGTGTCTGACTCTTGATTTCAGCTCAGGTCATGATCTCAGGGTTGTGAAATGGAGCCCCAAGATGGGCTTAGCACTCAGCACGGAGTCTGCTTGAGTTTCTCTCCCTCTGCCCCTCCTCCAGCTTGTACTCATGCTTTCTCTCAAATAAATAAAAATTTTTTTCAATTAATTAGTTAATTTAAAGTTAACTTTTTAATTAAAATCTAAAAAAAGACAGGCCCTAATATGTTATAGGCCTCTTTCCTCATCTGCAAAATTAAGACTTGCAGCTAACAAAATTTTTAAGATGAAGTCAGAGAAGAAAGAGATGGCTGCTTTCCCAAAAAAATTTTTTAGGCAACAGCCTCTATATGCATGGATATGCTTGGGCCTTTCAGAATACAATGAAAAAGGAGAGGCACTCCCTTACGATATATGAGAATTGAGTACCACTGCATGCACTGTTCGAGATTAAGATAAGGATAGTTATACAGTGAGAAAATCAAGCCATTTTTGTGGCTCCTCAAACAAAAAGGCGTAAGACTGGAAGAATAATTTCGTAACACCAAAGGAAAAGAAAGCAAGCAATGATTCACAAGCAATGGATGGCAAAGGAAAGAGTCTGATTAGGCAATGTAACTATGTGGATTTTTGTGAAGAGCAGGAATTGTGGGGATAGGTACGCTAATCTTATATTTAATACAACTTACTGTGATTCTCTTCCTTAGTTCCCCTTCAGTTACAAAACCTAGCTCAGGAACAGCTAAGAATCCGGTGCTTTAGAAATGCTATGTCAAAAGATAGAAGGCATTCAGAGGAGTATGAAAAAGGGTAGAGGAATTTGAGATTTACAGTTGAGGGGAAGACAGGCTACTGCCCTAATCAAACCTATGTAATCACTGTGATGGAAGAACAGAGGAGATAATAATGCTGAAGGGGCATCCAGGGTAAGGCATGGACTCAGAAACATCAAGTTTGTGCATGCTGCTGCCTCTGAGTGAGATAAGGAATCCTGCCCGATGAATATGGGTAGAAATCATCAAGACCAGGGACAAAAAACAGTGGATACTAGTACTTGCATTATATGATGTTCAACTGATTGAATCTTGGGGATTTGGAGTTACCTGCCCAAGACAGGATGAGGCCAAAAATGAAGAGCCCCTAATAATCATCCAGGGAGTCAGGAAAAGCAACTAAAACTGGTAGAATACCGCAGTAGTTCTCAAATGTCCTTTTTTTTTTTTACCATGTCCCCTTAGGGCAAAAGATCCCTTAATCCACCTACCCCAACAAAACCCACTTTCTAGGGTAAAAAGAACTTGGTAACAACAATGAAGCAAATTTTAGGGAGGATGGGTAACATATTTTAATCATAAAGCATATTAAGTCAAGACACTAGAAAATTATAGGCCAAAATTCAGTTGAAGATATGCATTATGATTCAGTGGAGGGGTAACATAATAAATCACAACAAACTACACTGATAACACTAAATTAATATAAACCAAGACTGACAGCAATTGAAAACCACAACCAACTCAAGACAATATTGAGGGTATTCTGATAAAGAACCCTTCCTAAAAACTCTGGTAATCCCAACTACTCCAGTGAGAACTTTGCTTGGCTGCGAACTGCAGCTCAGTAGCCAAATTTCTTAGTAAAATACTGAAACAGCATCCTCAGTAACTCCAGTAACATTTTGTGCTATAAAAACCCAATGTTGGGACACCTGGGTGGCTCAGCGGTTGAGCATCTGCCTCTGGCTCAGGATCGAGTCCCTCGGCAGGTTCCCTGCATGGAGCCTGCTTCTCTTTCTGCCTAATATCTCTGCCTCTCTCTGTGAGAATAGATAAATGCCTCTCTCATGAATAGATAAATAGAATCTTTAAAAAAAAAAAAAAAAAAACCCAATGTCAATAACCATTAGAACTGCACTTAGAATACTAGTAAGCAGTCTGTAGTTTTTATAAAGTAAAGATAATGAAGGGTGCCTGGGTGGCTCAAGGCAGATCAAACGTGTGCCTTCAACTCAGGTCATGATCTCCGGGTCCTGGGACCCAACCACATATCTGGGCTCCCTGCTCAGCGGGGAGCCTGCTTGTCCCTCTGCCCTTCCCTCCCACTCCTGCTCTCCCTCTCTCAAATAAAATTTTTAAAATCTTAAAAAATAATAAAGATAATGAAAGAAGGAACATTCATCCTTAAGAGCTCAAGAAAATGAAAAAAGAAAGGAATATGATAGTCATGATCCCAGTGCCATAAGGGACAAAGGCAAACTACTTAGAATGGTCTTGACAGAGAAGGCACAGAGGGAAGTAGGCTAACAAGGTGACCCAGAGAAGAAAGATGTGCAGTGGAGATGAGGAGTAAAGTCTCCGCCTCCTCCTCCTTCAAACACTCTTTCATAAGGCAACTCTCCCTATGGGAAGAAAAAAAAAAAAAAAAAAAAAGGCAGTGATTTATAACTTCTTTTTTAAGGGAGGAACAGTCCGCCAAGACTGTACAAGGTAGGTAGGAGAATTATCTATCTACTGACTGCATGAAGAAGATCAGGATGTACAACAGGAAAGATGAAGATGAGTTAGTTCCAGGGCCTCAGTAAAGTGAGGGGAAAGGGAAAGGTGGTTTGAAATTGAATTTGGTGAGTAATTAACAGGAAGTACAGAGAGATGATAATCACCAATTGAGACATAACAGAGGTTAAGAATTAAGACTATGAGGAGCAAGCGGTAGTGGAAGGGGAGGTGGGCGGGGATTGGGGTGACTGGGTGACGGGCACTGAGGGGGGCACTTGGCGGGATGAGCACTGGGTGTTATCCTCTATGTTGGCAAACCAAACTCCAATAAAAGAATATGAAAAAAAAAAAATTAAGACCGTGGATCCAGACAGCCTGAGTAGGACTCACTACTCCCCCACTTTCTCTGTGACCTTGAGCAAATCACTTAAAGTCTCTGTGCCTCATCTATAAACTGAGGGTAGTAATAGCATCCACCTAATAGGACTACTCTGCCTTTTAAGTTCCATTTGTCAATTGCTTAACACAATGTCTTGCAATTTCCTAGTAAGGGGTGCCTAAGTTTTTGATAAATGCATGAAGTCGAAGAAAGTGGAGGTTTGTTTTGACATCTACAAACTAAATGGGGGTGAAGGGGGGGCGCATGGATGGCCCAGTGCTTGAGCCTCTTGCCTCTGGCTCAGGTCGTGATCCTGGAGTCCTGGGATCGAGTCCCGCCCCGGGCTCCCCAGATGGAGCCCGCTTCTCCCTCTGCCTGTGTCTCTGCCCTTCTCTCTCTGGGTCTCTCATGAATAAATATATAAAATCTATAAATAAATAGATAGATAAATAAGGGGGAGGGGGAAGTAATGGTATGAGGGGGGCAGGCAGAAGGGGTGATACTTTCTCTCAACGATGAGACTACATGAGGCTGCGCCTTTGGAAGAGGTCGTCCTCCTAACGGGCTTCGGCAAGTACCCGCTCCCGGGAGAGGGGCGCGGGTTGAGGGGAACTTCCTTCCTTCCAGGCCTAAGATTTTCAGAAACTCGTTTCTGAGAAGTGGCTGTGATTTTCAGGAGGCACGAGTTTAACTTCCGATCATCAGACCGAGGGTGAATTTACGTTTCGTCCGTAGAGCAGGACTCTGGTCTAGGGCAGGATGGGGTCTGAGCCGGAGAAGGGCGAGGTCCCCAGGGGCAGGATTCGCTGAGGGCTACCGTCTGCGGGGCGCGCTCTAGTCGCCCAGCTCCGCGCCAGCCTGGGAGGCAGAACCAAGACTGCCCCGGCCCGGCGAAGGCAAGAGGAGGCTGCGGAGTAACTGGGCTGTGCGCGCCGGCGGTTGAGGAGGGACCCCACGTCCGGGCGGTGGACGGAGACCCGCCTCGCCGAGGGGGGAGGTGGCTCGCGGGGATCCCCGAAGGGCGGGGCCGGCGCTGGCCCCGCGAGCGGCCGGCCGGGCGCACGACCCCGAAGGGGCCCGGCCCCTGTCCCGCCCGTGCCCGCCCATCGGTGGCCCGGGTCCCCGGGGTACCTGAGGGTGGGCCCGATGCAGGCCGTGTCAGTGCTCTCGATCTCGCGCAGGATCCGCTCGTGCTCCGCGGCTGTCTCCAGGCTCTCCGCCTCCGCCATCTTACCCCGCTCCATAGACTGGGGGGCGCCGGGCAGCGCGTCCCCTCCTTCGCTTCTGCTCACCTTCCTCGCTCCTCTCTCGCCCTAGGCTCCAGAGCCTCCCCGGCCTCCGGCTGCCCGCAGGACGACCCCTCCCTCGGGCTCGCCACGCCCCCTTGCGTCACCGCGTCCGCCGACGTCCCGCGCAATGCCCGCTGGGACTTGCAGTTCCCTGGGCGGTGACCGACGCGGTCCTGCTTCTTTTTTTTTTTTTTTTTTTTTAATAAATTTATTTGTATCGGTGTTCAACTTGCCAACATATAGAATAACACCCAGTGCTCATCCCGTCAAGTGCCCCCCTCAGTGCCCACCTCCCCTCCCCCCACCCCTAGTTCGTTTCCCAGAGTTAGGAGTCTCTCGTGTTCTGTCTCCCTCTCTGATATTTCCCACTCATTTTTTCTCCTTTCCCCTTTATTCCCTTTCACTATTTTTTATGTTCCCCCTGCTCCTGCTTCTTGATTCTTTGAATCCACAAATGCGCGTAGAAAGCCCCACTAGAAGCCGGGAACATTTAACGACACCGCATGTGCAACGGTGACCAAGTCAGGCAATGGCACTGATCCTGCACATCCTTGTAGAGGACCCTTGCCACGATGTGAACAAGGCTCTGTGCACGCGAACAATAAGACACAGCAAACTGGGTTTCTGCAGAAAGCGATCTTACAAGCTCCCAAGGAGAGAAAGCTGGAGAATCCCCAAACTAAGGAGTAAGACAGAATGTGGCTGTGAGCCAGGTCTGAGAATCGAGTTCAGGGATCACTTCTGGCTGTGAAGATATTCATAGAAAGACTGGGCCTGGTAGTTTAAAAGGTGTGATTGGAAGGTGTTAGGATCCTCACGAAGGCCAACAAAAACTTCATATGCGCTGGCGTGTAGAGAAGTAGTAGTAAAAGATGGAGCTGCAAAGGTACCCTAAAGAGAAATATCAGGCTGAGGAAATTTGTGCTTTATTCTAATGGTTCCACCGGTCCAACAACCGACTGCATCAGAAGCACTTGGATGTGTTTTTTATTTTTTATTTTATTTTTTTTTTTAGAGAGAGAGAGAGAGGCAGAGACACAGGCAGAGGGAGAAGCAGGCTCCATGCACCGGGAGCCCGACGTGGGATTCGATCCCGGGTCTCCAGGATCGCGCCCTGGGCCAAAGGCAGGCGCCAAACCGTTGCGCCACCCAGGGATCCCTGGATGCGTTTTTTAAATACAGACTAAAGGTCCTACACCATCTGGACATTCTGATCCAGGCATTTGCATTTCATAAATTCCCCAGATTAGAATTTTTAAATCATATTTATTGATTACTGCTTGAGTTTTTACATTATACGATGAATGGAATGAAAGGCAAATGTGCGACGTCCACAGAGATAGAAAATTTGGAAACGGCTGAACACTTTAAGAATTTTAAGGCCTAAACCAGGGATGTAGCAATGAGAATGAAAGAGAATGAACAAATGGAAAAAAGCAGAATTGGCATGACTTACTAGATGTTGAGTTGGAGGACCTTGGGTATCACTCCAAGGTTTGGAGCAGAATGACTGGGTGAATGGTTTGCCATCAACAGAAAAAGGCATATAAGTACCAAACTGAAAGTTGAAGGTAAATCATTTTGGCCCCAGCCACATCCCTTGGATTATTTATTATGCAATCATTAAAAAGAAAAGAAAAGGAAAAGAAAACATTCCATATTCAGATACAAAACTGTCTCCAAATTATAGGGTTGAGTGGGGAAAAAGCAATGCATGAAACTGTATACAGAATATGTTTTCATTTGTTTTTTTGAAAAGAATATTTAAATATATGTTTATATATACATGAAATATGACATAGAATATTTCTGAAAGATATTCAAGGGGCACTGGGTGGCACAGTTGGTTAAGTGTCCTACTCTTGGTTTTGGCTCAGGTCATGATCACAAGGTCCTGGGATCAAGCCCCATGTCAAGCTCTGCACTCAGCATGGAGTTTGCTTGAGATTCTCTCTCCCTCTCCCTCTGCCCCTCCCACTCATGCGCTCTCTCTCTCTCTCTCTCTCTCTTAAATAAATAAATAAGTCTTAAAAAAAAAAAAAAAAGATATCCAAGAAACTGTTAAGAGTAGTGGCAGCCAGGAGCAGGATTGGAAGGAAGGGGCCTAAAGTAAGAGAAAGGTCATTTTTAATTATGTATGCACTTTTGGAATTCTTTCCCTTGTGCCTATATTGCTTTTTTCAATAAAAATAGTAGTTATTAACTGAAAACACACTTTAAAAATAAACAAACCAATAGTGAGAACAATGAGTTACAAGTCCTGGTATTTGCCAAGAACTGAGTAAGTTGCTAAACCTGTCTGTTTCTAGATAATCTCTGGCTGTCCTCATTTTATTTAATTACTCATGCTTAAACAATCCCAGACAGATGTAGGAGAGGCAGGGAAAGTACAGAGCCTTTCATATTTCTAAAGATCTCTTGAAATATATGACAGAGGGTCCCTTCAGACACCCATTTTAACATCTCACTCAGCAAAAAACTTTTTTGTCCATTAGAGGAAGCAGACTGGTATGTAGAGCAGATATGTATAGTAGTGATTAAACTAGCTTCCGCTACTGTCAGCAGCTTTTTTGAGCCCTCACAGAATCCAGAAATCTCATACATTACCAACAAGGGTGTCTGGAGTGACGGGTATACAAAAGCTCTAGTGAAGACAGCAAGACAGCCTGCCTAATGTGTATGCCCTCTAAATAGAATGTCAGGTCAGTTTGGAATGATCAGACAAGCACTCAACTAAGAGTCAGGGGACCTTTAATTCAGTTCCAGCACTGGCAGTTAAAATGTACTGAGCACTTTCTGTGTACCAGGCACAACACACAGAGTAAGCACTTCACACACATCATTAAATTCTTACAATCATCCTTTGCAGTAGATATTATGCATCCCATTTCACAGATGAGAAAGCTGAGAGATTATAAAGCTGAGGTAATACCTCAAGTCTCACAGCTAGCAAACGATCAAAATGATATTTGAACTGAGGTCCATCTGATTCCATTGCCCATTTCCTGACCATTCGGCCATGCTGTCCCACCCACACCCTCCACTGCCAAGAGTGGAATAGGAGAGCTTACGAAAATCATTCTCTCTCTCTGCATCTACGTTCACATTACTGTAATGGATTGTATAATTTCTCAGCCCCCTTCTAAATCACCTTGAAGACCTCTTCACAGAATTACCTTCAGGGAAATGCAAATCAGCCATTACATGGCTTCTTTGAGAGTTTTCTCCAAATGCCACAAATCCGCAAAACTTTTCTAACAAATTTACTGAAAAACATCAACATAGAAGCGAACCTGCACAGTTCACACCCATGCTGTTCAAGGGTCAACTGTATTAATGCACAACTCTACCTTGTTTCCATCACATGGTGTGATCTTGAGCAGTAGCAATAACGCTATCGTTCATTAAATGGCTACAGAAACATGTTAGGATTTCCCTCAGTCTTCACAATCATCCTGCTGTGAAACAAAAATTGTTTTCTCCATTTTAATGAGGAAAAACTGAAGTCTGGTGTGGTTAAATAACTTAATAACTTGCCCAAGGTCAGATGACAAATAACTGACAGACTGAAGTGACTGGCCAGGCCCAACCTCAAAGCTCAAACACTTTCTTTTATTGTTTTTACCAGTCAAGTCTGTCTCTCCACCTGTACTGAGAGCTCCTTGGGGGCAGGGGCTTGCCGCAGCTGAGAATTCACCCCGTAAGACCCAACAGGTCCTGAGGTAAGGATTCTACACTGGCTGGTGGAAGGGTAAAGGAAAAGAACGATAATTGAACAGCACCTGAAAGCAGCTTAACTTCCAGGGCTCTCTTTGTCATGTTTGCTTCTCCAGCCTCTTCAGGAGCTGTGAGGAGTCCTCCCTGGAGCCTGAGCTCACTGGGTCCCCTGGGCGGTGATGTTAGCCTCCTATTCTGCCAAAACCTTGAGGCCACAATCACTCTGACATCACCCATATTTCCATGGTGCTTAGTAAGGAACCGAGAGCTTGTCCACATGCCTCTGCCTGAGACAACTTCTGTAATGGTGATTTTAGGGGTCCTTTCCTTTGCCCAGAGGTCTCATTTCATGTGTGAGCACCTTTTCTTCCCGTCTTGTACCCTAACTTGCCTGTCCCTGACAATGGTAAGCTTCACTCATTACTTAGCTCTACCCATTCACCGCCTGGAATCTCTGACACACGAACATGAATCAGGATACACGGGGAATTAAAAAATATATATCTCCACCAATGATCTTGTCAGACTGGAGACGGGAGAAGAGAAGCAAGAGGAAATTAGGACAACTTGTCAACCTTTCCAGGACCTGACTGTCTCACGACTGCTCCACTTTAAAGTGGTTAGAAACTTTAAGGACTTCAACCCTAAACTTTTGGGTTTTTAACTTGTCAGTCTTTGTTAGCCAAAAGGAAACCATCTCCATCCAACAACCCCTAGTTTGATTCATTATGGCAAGTAATCATCAGACAACCAAATAGTTGTTTACTCATATACCTGGCACTAAGGGATACTGTTGAAAAACACAAATTAGACAGATATTCCTCAGCTTAAAATCCTTACATTGGGACACCTGAGTGGCTCAGTGGTTGAGTGTCTGCCTTTGCCTCAGGTCGTGATCCCAGGGTCCTGGGATCAAGTCTCACATTGGGCTCCCTGTAGGGAGACTGCTTCTCCTTCTGCCTACATCTCTGCCTCTCTCTCTATGTCTCTCATGAATAAATAAATAAAATCTTTAAAAAGAAAGAAAAGAAAAGAAAAAAAGAACAGAAAGAAAAGAAAAGAAAAGAAAAGAAAAGAAAAGAAAAGAAAAGAAAAGAAAAGAAAAGAAAAGAAAAGAAGAAAAGAGCCAAGTCCAAAAGTGTATGGTGTAATCAGGGGTATTTTGGGTTAGTTTTTCCTTTGTCTCTCAAGCTCCCTCTCACAACCCCTGTGCCCATCCTAGACAATCTAACTGTATTGTACACTGAAGAGACACTCCTGAATACACATTTACACCATGAGGTCTTGTCAATGATTCGCCTTCCAATGCTTGGAACCCCCACTAGCACCCCCACTAGCAGGTGGTCTAGCACCACCTCTACCATCAGAAGCTAAGGTTTGACATCCTGTGCTCAGACTTTTACAATAGTCAGCCAACTCAGTTTCCTAAAATCCTCCTTCCCCATCATTCACTCCTTTGCTCTTCTATTCCAAAATCAGTTTCGAACACCTACAGTGCCACTAACTGTGTAAACTTGTGCAAATTTCCCATGCTTCAATTACCTATAAATCAAGATGATAGGGACTCCTGGGTGGCTCAGTGGTTGAGCGTCTGCCTTCAGCTCATGTTATGATCCTGGGGTCCTGGGATCGAGTTCTGCATCGGGCTCCCCACAGGGAGCCTGCTTCTCCCTCTGCCTATGTCTCTGCTTCTCTCTCTGTGTCTCTCATGAATAAATAAAATCTTTTAAAAAAATCAGGATGATAATGGTAAAAAGAATACTTCTCTTATAGGATTATTATGTTGTTAGAAAACAGTGCCCAGCATAATAAGGGCTGGATCAATGCAGGCTATTGTATTAGTTGTGGCTCTTGTCATTACTGTTGTTGTTGCTTGCTAGCACTCTCAGGTGCTACAGACATAGTGGTAACAAGACAGACAAAAGTCCCTGTTTTGAGGCACCTAGGTGGCTCAGTCAATAAAGCATCCCACTCAGTTTTGGCTTAGGTCATGATCTCAGGGTTGTGAGATCAATCCCCATGAAGGGCTGTGTGCTGGGTGTGGAGCCTGCTTAAGATTTTCAATCTCTCTCTCTCTCTCCCCCCTTCTATTACTCCTCCACCTTCCTCTAAAAAAAAAAAATCCCTGTTCTTACAGAACTTATAGCATAGGTGCAGAGAATAAAAATTGTGTGTGTGTATGTGTGTGTAAAAATCCCAGCTAGTTACAGGGAGTTATTTACAGAATTAAAATGGAGTAATATACCCTTCACACTCATTAGATGGTTATTATCAAAAGAAACCCAGAAAATAACAAGAAGCTGGCATGGATGTGGAGAAATTGGAACACTTATGACTATTACTGGGAATATAAAATAGTGCAGTTACTGTGGAAACCAGTATGGCAGTTCCTCAAAAAATTAAGCACAGAATAATCATATGATCCAGTGATTCACTTTTGGGTATATAACCAAAAGAATTGAAACTAGGGACTCAGAGGGATACTTGTACCCCAATATTCATAACATTATTTGCAATAGCCAAAAGAGAGATTAATATAGCATATTATATATTACATATTTGTGAATATTGTTCAGCCTTAAAAAGAAGTAGAATTCTGACACTTGATATAACATGGCTAAACCTTGAAGACAGAATGCTAACTAAAATAAGCTAGACACAAAAGGACAAATTTTGTGTGATTCCACTTCTATGAGATACCTAAAAGAGGCAGATTCATAAAGTCAGAAATTAAATAATGGTTGGCAGAGGCTGGAGGTACAGAGGGGGATGAGAGCTGTTGTTTAATTGATATACACAGTCTACATTTAGAAAGATGAAAAAAAAAAAAGAAAGATGAAAAAGTTCTGGAGATGCGTGGTATGATGGTTACACAACAATGTGGATTATTTAATGTCACTGAATTATACACTTGAAATTATTAAGATGGTAAATTGTGTTATGTATGTTTTACCACAATAAAAATAGATACCCATTTTTTTTAAAAAGCACAGTGACGGGATCCCTGGGTGGCGCAGCGGTTTGGCGCCTGCCTTTGGCCCAGGGCGCGATCCTGGAGACCCGGGATCGAATCCCACGTCGGGCTCCCGGTGCATGGAGCCTGCTTCTCCCTCTGCCTGTGTCTCTGCCTCTCTCTCTCTCTCTCTGTGACTATCATAAATAAATAAAAATTAAAAAAAAAAAAAGCACAGTGACATAACAATGTCTGCACATGTAACTTCTAGATTGATGGTCAGAGAAGGTGTCTCTGAGGAAGTGACATATAAGCTGAGCTGTGGATGACAAGAAGGAACCAGCCATGTGTAGATGTTGGGTGAGGGGGAAGCAGGCTAGACAAGGGGTACAGAGAGTGCAAAGTCCTGAGGCAAAAACATGTTTGAAGGGTTCTAGGAACCCAAAGAAGGCTCCTGTGGTGGGACCCATGGGGCAAAGGAGGGAGAGTAGCTGGAGTGGAAGGTAAAGAAGTGAGCACAATAACCACATGACAAGTCTCTCAAGAAGTTTTTCTATAAAGAGAAACAGAAATGGGGCAGATGTCAAAGGGGCCTGTGGGAAAATGTTTAGTTTAGTTTTCAAGATGGAATGATCCAGCAGAGAAAGAGAACTGGCAAGGCTAAAGAGAGAGGCAGAATTGTAGAAAAAAGTCCCTGAGTAAAGAGAAGGAATAAGATCCAGACCACTAGTGGAGTTTCTGGTGAGAGGTGATGCCAGCCTAAGTCCCTGTTCCTGTATTTCTCAATACTGAGACTGGGCATACTTTCCTGCCCTTGCATTAAACAATACTGTAATTAATTTAGTAATTTAGCTAGTGGTTACAGGAAAGCCCTGACCCTGGTAGATAAGACTGTGCCCTCCACCTCACAGAAGACTTCACCTCATGCCCACCATTTCCAAACTGTTATGCATTTGCTCAGTCCTAACCAGCTCTCCTCCTTGCAAAACTCACCTTAAAATCACCCAGCCATGATTTTAAAACTCTATAAACATTCTGTCCCCCATGTCCGTATTTGGAGACACTACCAAGATTCCAGCAAGTGGAGCTCTCCCTTATTGCAGTGAGTCTAACAAACTAAGCTTAACCCATTGATGGTCTTTTGGGGAGTTAACACTGACTTTTGATGGGGGCTGGGATATTCATCCATTGTTAGAGGAAGTAGGGTATAGATGGATTCAAGTGTTTTGAGGGCTAGGTGGTGGAGAGGTGATGGAGTCATCTTTCTAAAATATAGAAATTATACCACGACTACCATGTACCCTATTGTTGCTGTCACAAATTCCCACAAGCTTAGTGGCCTGAAACAATGACAGATGTATTCTCTTACAGTTCTGTAGGTCAGAAGTCTGAAGTGGATCTCACTAGGCAAAAAAACAAGGTGTCAGCAGGGCTGGATTCCTTCTGGAGGATCCAGGGGAGAATCCATTTCCTTGCCATTCACAGCTTCTATCTGCTAATTGCATTCCTTTCAAAGTCACCACTCCTGTCACTCTGACCTCTGCTTTTGTCATTACCACTCCTTCTCTGACCCAGACCTCCCTGGATCCCTCCTTCACTTAGAAAGGCCCTTACAAGTGACCTCACATTGGGTCTGCCTAGAACATCCTGGACAAACACCCAAATCAAGATCCTCAATCACATCTGCAAAGTCCCTTTTGTCATGTAAGGTAACATATTGCTTCTAGGAATTAGAACAAAGAATTCTTTGGGGGCCACTATTCTGCCCACCACACACTATTATAAATCTGTGATATCGTAATTTATAATAAATATTTATTTTTTGTCTTCACCCATAGTTCCTGGCTCAAAACCCTTGGAATTTTCTAAGGGAGGAAAGAGGGGCTAGAGACTGAATTCAATTACCAGTGGTCAATGGCTTAATCAATCACACCTACATAATGAGGCTCCATAAAAATTCCTGAACTATGGGGTTTGGAGAGCTTCCAGGTTGGTGAACCAGAATGCATCCTGTGCCAGGAGGGTGGTGCCCCCCCCCCCAACTGCACTGGGAGAAAAGATCCTGTGTTCAGATCTCTTCCAGACAAACCCTGATATATCTCTTTATCTGGCTGTTCATTTGCACCCTTTAATATCCTTTGTATAAATTGGTGACCTCATAAGTAAACTGATTTCCTTAGTCCTGTGAGCTCTCTAGCAAATTAATCAAACCCAAAGAGGGGTATACTGGGTCTATAGCTGGTTTGATTAAAACCCACATTTAACAGGTGTGGAGAAAGAGTCATTTCCTACATTGCTAGTGGAAGTACAAATTGGTTCAACCTCTAAGGAAGGCAACTTGGGAGTACTGATCAAAATAAGTGTCAATATTTTCTAATCCAACAACTGCACGTCTAGAAATTTATTCTCGCACATGTGTAAATGACATATCATCCACGTTTGTAATAGCAAAAAGATTGGAAACAACCTAAATATCCATCAGTAGAGAAATGGTTAAATAAATTACAGGCATTCTTTGGAGATACTGCAATAAAGCAAGGATTGCAATAAAGGGAGTCGAATGCATTTGTTTCCCAGTCCACATAAAAGTCATTTAAACTACACTGTAGTCAATATATTAGGTGTGCAACAGCATTGTCAAAAAGAACAATGTTTATATATTTTTTAAAAGATTTTATTTATTCATGAGAGACATACAGAGAGAGGCAGAAACATAGGCAGAGAGAGAAGCAGGCTCCCTGCAGGGAGCCCAATACGGAACTCAATCCCAGGACCCCAGGATCATGCCCTGAACAAAAGGCAGATGCTTAACCACTAAGTCACCCAGGTACCCTGAACAATGTTTATATCTTAATTTAAAAATCCTTTATTGCCAAAAATGCTAACCACCATCTGAGCTTTCAGTAAGTTTTAAACACTGACATCAGATCATATAACAAAGACAACAATGAACCAGTTTGAAATACTATGAGAATTACCAAAATGTAACCTAAACACACAAAGTGAACAAATGCTATTGGAAAAATGGTGCCGATATATTTGCCCAGCAGACAGTTGCCACAAACCTTCAATTTGTGAAAAACAGTATTTGTGAAGCAAGGGAAACTGAAGTGCAGTAAGATGAGGTATGCCTGAATAGTCAATCCACACTATGAAGTACGAAGCCATAGTAAGAAAAATGAGAAAGCTCACTGTGTACTGAATCAGTAATCTCCCAGGTACATTATTTTTAATAAGCTTGTTATTTGGAATAATTTTAGATTTGGAAAAAAAATTGTGAAAATAGTACAGAGAGTTCCTATATACCCCTTGGCCAGTTCAGTCTCCCCTGATGTTACCTGCTTACACTACATGTGTGAAAGGGTGCCAATCTAAAATGGAACTGGGGGACGCCTGGGTGGTTCAGTGGTTGAGAGCCTGCCTCCAGCCCAGGGCATGATCCTGGAGTCCTGGGATCGAGTCCCACATCGGGCTCCCTGCATGGAGCCTGCTTCTCCCTCTGCCTGTGTCTCTGCCCCGCCCCCCTCTCTCTGTCTCTCTCATGAATAAATAAATAAAATCTTTAAAATAAAATAAAATAAAATAAAATGGAACTGGAAGGGACAATATGAACTGAAGAATGTCATGCGTGCACTCTCAGAGGGATGCAGTTTAAGAGCTGAAAGACTGTTTTCCCATAAATGCCCAATTTACAAAAGAGTGAGACTTATCTCCTGACCAATGAACATCTGCTAAGAAGATCTCCCCATTCCCAAACCAGTGAGCTTACTTCTTGGACTCTGGATGGACTTCTTCCTCTTTGTAGTCCTACAAAAATTGGCCTGCCCCAAACTGTCAGAAGACTTGCTTGCAGCTTGATACAACCCGTTTCCCAAAATGCAATTCCTCCACTCTTTCTGAATAAACCTAGTTTCTGGTAGTTTGAGCTTGCCTCAGTTTACCTCTTTATTTAGTTCGCCCCATGATACATTGTCAAAATTAAAAAACAAATATGGGGACCTTTCTGCTAAATAAACTCTAGCCTTCATTCAGATTTTACTGTTTTTTTCCATTAATGTCCTCTTTCTCCTCCAGGATCCAATCCAGGATCTCCAGACTGTGACAGTTTTTCAGGCTTTCCTTGTTTTTCACAAATTCAGTGAGTTCCTTGAGCCTCACAGGCCAGATATTTCATAGGATACCACTCAATTTTGTTTTGAATGGTACTTTTCTCAGGACTAGACTGGGGCTCTGAGTTTCTAGAAAGAATACCACAGAGGTGAAGTGGCTTCTCTTTGCATCATGGTAGGTGGCACCATGATGCCCATCCCTCATCACGGGTGATATTTACCTTGATCACAGGGTTAAGGCAGTGTTTGCCTGGTTTCTCCAGTAATATTACTATTTTTTGCCTTTCCAAAGTCTGTTCTTTGAAATCCAGCCACTAAGTGAAGTCCATTCTTATCTGTGGGAAGGGAACTAAGTTCCACCTCCTAGAGGGAATGTCTACCTATGTTAAATGAAATTTCTATTTCATGTTTTGGGTAATAATCCAATACAAATCACTTACTTTATTGCTCAAATTGTTCCAGCTTTGGGAGCTCCTTCAGGTTGCTCCTTGTGTCCTTTCCATGGGCCCAATTCTGGCATTTATTTGATTATTTCCTTACTTTTGATTGCTGCCTGGAGGACAGCAGTTACCCCTCTCTCCCAGCCCCTGCTCTTCCTCTGTGGCTTCTGGTATTTTCTTTCCCCCTACACTTTCACTCAGCCAGCCTTCTGTGGAGGGCTAAGTCAGAAACAGCACACCTCAGCTATGTCTGTCTTCAAGGCAATTAAGAGGCCCTGCAGGAAAGCCCAGGGGTCCTGCTCCCAAACCTCTTTCCACCTGTGGAGCACTGAGTCCTCGGGGCATGGAGGTGGGGGCCCACATCTCTCACATGACCCCTGTCACCATGGCACTCTGGTACAGCTTCTTCTCCAGGGATCAAGACCCAGGGAGCTTGGTCTACAGGGGAGTGGCTGGCTAGCCTTTCTCCAGAGTTCTCAGGGAGGGCCTGGTGAGATGAAGTCACAGACTTGTTGAGCTCCAATGACTCACCCCTTGGGATCTCCCTCTTCTCAGCTCTTCTATCCGATGTTTATTTCCTAACCCAAAGCTACTGAGTCTGAGTTTTCCTTCTGAAACGACTGACAGAGAAGACTTTCTCCCTCCAAGGATACTAACAGAGAAACAACTGTAGGGATGTGGGCATTTGTTGGCATCAATGCATTCTGCCAAACACTAAGAAGCAAGAGAAGGTGGAGTGTAAGTGTGAATGGAGGTGTAAGTGGGCATGGGAGGGTGAGTGTGACCTCACCCTTGAGTTGCAAATGCACCTTTCATTCCTTGCTCCCAGATTCTAAATAGGTCTTCTCTCCATGCCCATTGCCAATACCCCCATGCTGCCATCACCTCTCAGACCACAGCTATACCCTGTTAAGACTATGCTTATCCTGTTCCAAGTCATTGTACAGATGTGTTTCACAGCCCAGATCATATTATATCACTAATCTCTTTCAAAGCCTTCAATGGCTCTTCATTGCTATCATGATAAAGACTCTCAATCCCTTACCTTACCTTGTACCACTCCCTTCTCACTGTCCCAACTGCAGCCACCTTGGGTCCTCCTTACCCTGTACCCAGCCTCCTTACCCTGGGTTCTTCCTCCGCTGCAATCCCCATCCCTTTACCATCATTCCCCTTCATCCTTCAGGCATAAGGGGTCTGTTAAGAGAATGTTAACTCTTTGGAGTCATTTCCCTCAATTGCCCAACACATAGGGGAAAAACACCAAAGGCTTGTCAGGGTGGAGTGGGACACCTGGCTAGGGGGAGATGATGGTAATGGGAAGAGGCCACCATAGTGGTGGTCCCCAACCTTCAGAGTGGGGTCTCTGGATGCTGAGGCAGGGCATACCCTCTCTAACTCGCACTGCAAGAGAAGATGTTCCCAAATGTCTGTCTGAGACCTCATGAGAGAGCAACTGCAGTGACAACAAGGATCTTTGTGAGGTGGGAGCTTCATCTGGCTGTGGTAGCACAGCATGGTCAGGAGCACAGACTCGAAGGAGCCCTGGTCAGTAAGAGCAGGAGAGAAGGAGCCACAGGGAGACTCACCCTCAGCCATGACAACATGAGAGAAGAGGGCAGAATTTTTTGAAGCAGTCCAGATAACCCTTCTGGTTTTTTTTTCCTCCAGGGGCTACACTTCTGTAAGTCCCTTCCAGAGTCACAGACACTTGTATGTAGCCAGACCTCACTTGCCTTCCTGAAGAGGGTGAGAAGTGAGCATGGTAGTGAGGGATGGAAAGAGAGGGAAGGTTTCCACTGTCCCGAGTGTGAACTCCAGGAATCTTCAAATTCAGTATCTGACTGTCCCACAGGACTATCAAAGATTCAGCCCAGTGCATTTTGAAAGGATGTTCTGGCTAATAGTCCTCAATGCAACTTCTTTGCTTCCCAGCAAAGCGCCCACAAAACACAGAACACACACACACACACACACACACACACACACAAAAGGCAAAAAAAATCACAGCAAACTTATGCCAGAGCTCAGAGAAACTGATGATAATAATTGTAGGCTGTTAGAGCCAGGTCTAGCAAAACTTAGTGATGCCAAGACACTTTTAGGAATTTTAGTCTTCCCACTTTTGGGATGCTCTCCCAATGCTCAGATTTAGCAAGGTCTAGGGAGCCCATAGATTTTACTTAAGATTAGATGCCAAAATGGGGAAAATGATGAAGTGGCCAATCAGGAAAACCTTATAGCATTAACAAATCTTTATGAAAAAATAACTAAGTTTCTGTAACAGTATAAGGAAGGTAGTTATTTTCTATATCTTGAATAGGATTCAAGTACAGAAAAACCTTTGGGTATTAGCAACAACAGTGTTTTAATGCAAGCCAGTGCCAAGTTTGCTCACTTGTGAGAAGCAGCGCAGCAGAATGATGAAATGCAGATTGTGAGGCCAGATTAGAGACAAGGAGATCTTCCACCTGGGCAGATTCTTGCAGGGCAAGAAAGGGTCTGGACTTTATGCAAGTAAAAAACCTTCAGATTCCGCAGCCACCTTACAGAGGTCATATCACATCACAGTGATATGGTTATATGGGGGACTCCTGATTTGGGTCACATGAAGAGCTGCAAAAGACCAAGGCAGACATAAATATTATTTTTATATGCATACAACAAGAATGGAGAAAAAAATACTTTCTCACCAAAGGAAAAAATATGTTCACTGAGGGTCAGCATTGGGTTAGGTGTGTGATGCAGAGCAAATCACTTTAACCCTTCTGAGCCCTATCTATTGATAGGAATGATAATATCATGTCCTACATAGTGAAAGGTTAACTGAGATAATGATTGTTTGGCACTGAGTCCCTGGAATATGGAGTTGTTATTACAGATAATTGATATAGGTGAACAAGAAAATCAAAGTAGTTCCTTTCTGGTAGTTCCTTTGAGGTACACAATTTGAATTCATTGAAATCCTTGATTTATAATACCTGTCTATCAGTGGTTGTATAGCACATAAAAAATACACTTCTGTTTTGGGATTGGACGCTAAAAGACCATCTGGATTCAATAATTCAGCATAATTCAAGGATTGAAAGAAAACAACATACCTCCACACTTGTACACACACCCCCACACTTATACACACCCATACCCACACTTGTATATCCATACCACACTGTACACGCACCCCTACACTTGTACAACACACCCATACTTGTATACCCATATTTGTATACACGCACCTATGCACACCCTTACACTTGAACACACACACACACAGGTATAAGTGCTTTACAACTGGTCAGTGGCTCATATCAATCTGCTGTCATCCTCAGAAAGGAAGTTCCCAATTTCATCCTGGTTACAAAGGTGTGGGAACATCAGGATTTTGAAAGTTATGTCAGATCTTGCGGCAGTGGGCTCTAACCTACAAGGGAGGGTGTATTGTGACCCACCTTGGGGGTGCACAGTGGGCAAATTGGAGGAAAGGTAGAGCTCTCTGCTCAGTACTTTCTGAAGGACAAGGTAAGTAAGAGATGTATATTTTGCATTTTCTCTTAGTGTAAGTCTACTAGTTTTTTAAAAATAACTAGCTTTACTCTTTTTCCTAATTAATTTAATTCTGCAGTTCTTTACTCTTAAGGGTTTTTTGTTTTTCTAAAATTCGAAGTATTCAGTTGATTAAATTCTCTATGTCTTAGCTAACAAGAGCATATATAACTCTGAGTTTATATCTGGAAACTCAGCTTTGTCCCTATACCTTAGCATTAATAAGTTGTTTTTTCTTACTCTTTTTCTAAAGATTCTGGTATTCTAATCTTGATTTCTCAATGCCTCTACTACTGTTTAGGATAACTTCCCTCCCTTTTATGATTTCTAAAGTGGGTGAGTTTTCTTGTCTTGCTTCAACATAGTTATTAGCTATAATGTGGCTACAGAATATAGTCAGTACAATTTCTGCTTTGGGAATTTATGAGGGTTTCTTATATGCAATCAATATTTACGAATATTTGTAGCTGATGTGCATTTCATGGGCCAAGATCTCCCTCTGGTAAAACAAAATGTAACTTTATTTTTCTGTTACAAAACTTGTCCTCTTTTCTGAGTATCTATTACTCCTAATGGCCATTAAAACAATAAAATCCACCAACCACCTACAAGTATTAGTCACTTCCAGGCAAACTCATTTCTGTTTTTTTCAGGATTTTCCCCGGTCAACGAGGGTTTCCCCCTTCCCACCTTCCCGCAGCAGGTTGCATCTAAGCCAGAGGGAAACTTTGCAGCATAAAGGGAAGGTCATCTGAAGGCTCTGTAGGTCATTTCCTGCTCACTGTGGCATCCTTGAGGTGTCTTCTCCCCCCAGGCCTGTCCCCTGCCAGGGCTAATGCAGACTTAGCTTCATGGCTCATTTTCCTCATTTCCGGGCTTGGAACCCCAAAGCCACTTCCATTCTCCCGCCCTCTCCCAGCCACCTTTGTGAGACCTTGCGGTCCTCAGGTCCTCCAGTTCTGATGCAATCTTTTTTTTTTTTTTAAGGATTATATTTATTTATTCATGAGAGAAACAGAGAGAGAGAGAGAGAGAGAGAGGCAGAGGCAGAGGGAGAAGCAGGCTTCATGCAGGAAGCCCGACGTGGGACTCGACTCCACGTCCCCAGGATCACGCCCTGGGCCAAAGGCGGCGCTAAACGGCTGAGCCACCTGGGCTGTCCATCTGATGCAATCTTGACACCACCAGGCTGCCTGCCTGTCCTCTCCAGATAATCCCTACTATTTATTTATTTATTTATTTATTTATTTTATTTATGATAGTCACAGAGAGAGAGAGATGATAGATAGATAGATAGATGATAGATAGATAGATAGATAGATAGATAGATAGATAGATAGATAGATAGATAGATGATAGATAGATAGATAGATGATAGATAGGCAGAGGGAGAAGCAGGCTCCATGCACCAGGAGCCCGAAGTGGGATTCGATCCCGGGTCTCCAGGATCGCGCCCGCTGCGCCACCCAGGGATCCATACTTTTTAACCTCACGTCCCTAACTGGAGGTTGGGGAAAGGGCAGAGGGCAGGGCCCCTTATCATGAGACCCATGCAGCGTCTAATCCTCAGGCCTCCGGGCTTCTCCAGCCTGAGGCTGCAGGACACGAATCCCACCCCTCCCTACCCCACCCCACCCCCGCCCGCTCTCGGCTGCGCTTTGGCGCCACCTGGCGGCGGCTGGACAGCCGGTCGTAAACCCTACCTGGGATTCGTGGTGCCCTTGCAGGTGGTCCTCCACCTGCGGGGACTCCCAAGAGAGCTCCTCTTTCCAGAAGCCTCCTGATTGGATGGCACCTGCTTTGTTGGGTGATCTGATGATACTGGGCAGCGAGAATACCGAGGACAACACCTTCTGTGGCTCGGTTTGCAAAAATAAGGTGGCCTGTGCTTTCACTGCCCGGCGTTCCCCCCACTCCCACCCTACCAACAAAAACTGATGACTTTAATTCCCACCTCAGCCCTTACAGAATAGAAAGGTCACCACGAACGGCAGCAGAATTCACACGGGAGTGAGGGATGTTTCCCTCCACGCGTGTTGGGAGCCCTCGGAAGGCGGTAATAAGCCCTCTCTGTAATTGTCTGGTTCCTCCTTCCCTGACAAGTGGGGGTCGGGGGATGCGAGTGCTGGGGTCAGACCCGGGCGGAACAGAGGCGGCAGCGGAGGACGGTGACCTGGTCCCAAATCCACCCAGGCGGTACAGCAAAGCAAAGGGATGGGGTGGGGGAAGGGAATAGCTTCCCTGCTTTCCCAGAGTACGGTTTGTGCTTTCCTACAATCCCTTTCCTAAACCGAGATGGCATAAAGCAAAGAAGCGATCACCAACCAGTTCCTAAAAGCAAAAATCCTCTTCAGATTTCCTTCGGTTAGCGGAAATCGGTAGGGATGTGATCTTCTGTAAGTGAAGTGGGGTAAAGCAACCCAGCAGATTGGAGGGGAAGGGGACCTCTGTACCTGAAGGAAGTGGAAAGACCCCTGAAGAGCGGGGCATTCAAAGTAGCAAGTCAATGGGAGATGGGGCTAGAGGGGTTTCCTGAGTCACAGTAGCTCGCATTCCCCTGGGGAACTGCCTGTGAGAATAAATTTTGCCTGACGTGAAATTTAGCCTTCCTTATACCCACATTTTAAAACAATAAGCTTGGGACGCCTGGGTGGCTCAGAGGTTTAGCGCCTGCCTTCTGCCCAGGGTGTGATCCTGGAGTCCCAGGACTGAGTTCCCCATCCGGCTCTGCCTCTGTCTCTGCCTCTCGCTTTGTGTCTCTCATGAATAAGTAAATAAAATCTTTTTAAAACACACACACACACACACACACACACACACACACAAGCTTGGCTGTAGGAAAATACGGCAATTTGGGGAAATATATTTTATATATTGGCTCTATGTATCTATCTATAGAGAGCTTACTGTTACTTGTGTGGGTGCATATCCGTGCGTGTGCATATCCTCAGGCTGCTGTAACAAATGACCACAAACTGGGTGGCTTAAAACAACAGAAATTTATTCTCTCATAGTTATGGCAAGCAAAAGTCTAAAATCAAGGTGTCAGGAAGGCTATATTCGCTTCAAAGGCTCTGAAAGAGTTTCATTTCTTGCCTCTTCCAGATTCTGGTGGCTTTAGACATTTCTTGGCCTGTGGCTTCTTTTATCTCTGTCTTCACATGGCCGTGGCCTTCTCTGCAGTTTGTGTCTTCTCTTCTGCCTCTTACAAGGACATTGGTCATTGGATTTAGGACCCATGAGGATAATCTAAGATGATCTCATCTCAAGATCACTAATTTACGTCTCCTTGCCAAATAAGGTCACATTCACAAGTTCAGGTGTTAGGATGTAGATATACACACTCACACACATCACATTTTTGGGCATTCTCTTCAGGTGCCGGTTATATGCATACATAAAACTTTTAAAACTGAATTTTTAAAAAAAATTGAATTTAACTCATAGACTCTGTACACTTTGTATTTAATTCTTCCATATGGAAATGGCTGCATCATAGACCATCTTAAATGTGCTATACTTTATTTAACTGTTCAGTTAATATTAAGCACTCATAATTTTTGGTACTATAGACAAATGCTGTAGTGAACAGCCTCACAAAAACTAGTTTCTAGGGGCACCTGGGTGGCTCAGTCAGTTAAGCATCTGCCTTCGACTCAGGTCATGATCCCACGGCCTTGAGATCATCCCCTGCTCAGCCAGGAGCCTGCTTCTCCTTCTCCCTCTGTGTATACTCTCTCTCTCAAGTAAACAAAAAATCTTAAAAAAAAAAATCTAGCTGCCAAAGGTGTGTAATGAATGACTCATTTTTGCCACTCTGTATCCACTCATTGCCCCTTCTTCTGATTAAATACCCCAGCTGTTCCTGTGGAACTATTCCCTGTTGGCCATGGGTTTGGTGTAGCCATCATTGAAGATGCACAAAACTTTTCCAGACTTAAAAATAGAAATGAAATCTGACCTAGGCTAATTTTATGGTCTCTCCATAGCAACTAAATCTTAAGCAAAATGATAAGGCCGAAAACAGCTGTAGCTGATTCATTCTGTAACTAATTCATTGCTTTCTGTTACCTGATGTTGTTACCCTGTTTGATGATAAAGCAACCCCAGAGCCACCTGGGGTTTCTGCCCTTTTTGGACCTGCTTTTTAGCTTTCTCTTTCAGGGCTATGAAAAAAAATATTTTTTTAGTTTTGTCTAAATTGATTTCCAGTTTTTGCAAAGATCCTTAACACATAAGGTTACTTGATAACCTTGATCCATTTCTTTTTTTGTCTTTTTTGCTTTCTTTTCTTTTTAAAGCTTTATTTTTTTATTTTTACTTTTTAAAGATTTTATTTATTTATTCACGAGAGAGAGAGAGGCAGAGACACAGGCAGAGGGAGAAGCAGGCTCCATGCAGGGACCCCGATGTGGGACTCGATCCCGGGACTCCAGGATCATGCCCTGCCCCGAAGGCAGGTGCTAAACCGCTGAGCCACCCAGGGATCCCCCTCTTTTTTGCTTTCTAATTAAAAATATTTAGCAATATAAATTTTCCTCTGAGCAGAGTTCTGTTGATGCACAGTGCTCTCGCTATCGTTTCATGAATGGATTTATATTTCTTCTTTGAGCACACATATACACAAATGTTATAGCTAATAACTGAATGGATACAAGATCAATACATAAAAATCAGTTGTATCTTTATATACTAGCAACAAACAGTCCAAAAAGAAAACTAAGAAAACAATTCCATTTATTTCTTTTTTTACTTTTTTTTTTTAACATTTTATTTATTTATTTATTTATTTGGAAGAGAAGGAGAGAGCACAAGCAGGGGGAGCAAAGGCAGTGGGAGAAGTAGTAGCAGGTTCCCTGCTAAGCAGAGAGCCAGATGTGGGGCTCGATCCCAGGACCATCATAACCTGAGCCAAAGGAAAACACTTAATCCACTGAGCGACCCATGTGCCCCTAGTTGACTTTTTTCCTGAGCATTTTCTTTTGAAATGGAATTGTTAAATTAAAATGCTATTTTAGATGGAACTGGGGAGGGGGACACCGAATATTTATTTATTTATTTATTTATTTATTTATTTATTTATTTATTTGAAAGAGAGAGCACACGTGAGCATGAGTAGAGGCAGGGGCAGAGGGAAAGAACCTCAAGCAGACTCCCCACTGAGCCTGTAGCCTAACACTGAGCTCAGTCTCATGACTCTGAGATCATGACCTGAGCCAAAACCAAGAACCAGACACTCAACCGACTGAGCCACCCAGGCATCCCTTTTTGGATGCATTTTAAAGTAAACTGCAGACATAAGAACATATCTACCTAAATTCAGGTTAACTTTTTTAAAAGAAAATTTGAGTTAATAAGTGGATCATCATTTTTTTAGAATAGTTTTATTTTTTTATTTTTTTTTTTATTTTATTTATGATAGTCACACACACACAGAGAGAGAGAGAGAGAGAGAGAGAGAGAGAGGCAGAGACATAGGCAGAGGGAGAAGCAGGCTCCATGCACCGGGAGCCCAACGTGGGATTCGATCCCGAGTCTCCAGGATCGCGCCCTGGGCCAAAGGCAGGCGCCAAACTGCTGCGCCACCCAGGGATCCCGAATAGTTTTAGATTTACAGAAAAACTGTGAAGATCCACATCCAGTTTCCAGCTTCCCCTATTATCAATATTTTGCACCTAGTGTGGTACATTTGCTCGCAGCTAATAAGCAAATTATTACTCTTTCCTAAAGTCAACACTGTATTCAGATTCCCTTAGTTTTTACCTAATATTCTTTTACTGTTCCAGGATCCCACCCAAGATATCATATTACATTTAGTCACTATGTCTTCTTAGTGTCTTTTTGATGATAAAAGTTACTCAGGCTGTCCTTGTTTTTGATAACCTTGACATTTTTGAGGAGTAGTAGCCAAATATTGGGTTAAATGTCCTCAATTTGGGTTTGTCTGATGTCCTTCTTATGATTAGACTAGGATTATGGGTTTTGAAGAGGAAGACCACAGAGTAAAGTAGCATCCCTATCACATCATACCAAGGGTACATGTTATCTACATGATTCATCACTGTTGTTGACCTGATCTCCAGGCTGAGGTAGTTTTTGTCCATTTCTCCTCTATGTTACGTTTTTACCCCTTTGTGTACTATACAATTTGGATGAAATTCACCATGCCCAGCCCACTCCTAAGTGGGGAGTGTTGCTCTGCCATCTTGAGGTGAAGTATAAGATGGAGCATAAATATTCCCTTGAGGTATCTACATAGGTTGTTTGGAGTTCTTCTGTATGGGAGATTTGTCTATTCGCCTACATTTATTCTTGTTTATTTAATCATTTATTTATAACATGAAGACTCATGTATAATTATTTTATACTTTGGGTTACAATCCAATACTACTTGGTTTTACTGCTCAATTTGTCTTGCTTTGGCCACCAAGAGCACTTTCAGTTGCCTCCTGTGTCTCTCTGACATACTCATTTTAGGTGTTTATAAGCACTTTTTCACTGTCGGTCGCTACAAGTTGTTCCACACTATTTCCTACACCAGTTTTAGAATCAGCCATTTTCCCAAGAAGCCCTGGTTCTTTTTATTGGTGAATAGTATGAGAAACGAAGATCTGGGCACTGCATATGCTCATTGCTACTGGGGTGTCTGCTTCTTGATCCTTTCAGAGGGCAGACTATCTACAATGATTTGTCTATTCTAAACAAGTTCATATTTATGTCTGCAATGTGAATCCATCATCACATGGTTTATTCCGGCCTCCTCCCCGCTCTTGTTTACTTGTAAAATCCCACTCCAACAGCAAGTTTCACATATGGAAGTGAAGACTAAAGTTGATTACTTCTTCAGCAGTTTCCAGCAGATTAACTCCTTTATCTTCAAGCTGCTGTGATTGTTAGCAAGACCTCCTATGCTGCTATTGTTATTTGCAAAATAAAATGTCAAGGCTTTCTTTTGGTCAAACAGCCTTCTTTTTTATTTATTTATTTATTTATTTATTTATTTATTTATTTATTTATTTATTATAGTCACAGAGAGAGAGAGAGAGAGAGAGAGAGAGAGAGAGAGGCAGAGACATAGGCAGAGGGAGAAGCAGGCTCCATGCACCGGGAGCCCGATGTGGGATTCGATCCCGAGTCTCCAGGATCGCGCCCTGGGCCAAAGGCAGACGCCAAACCGCTGCGCCACCCAGGGATCCCTAAACAGCCTTCTTAATGTTAAAACTATTTTACCTTGTTTAAACATCTTGTATAAGTACTTGACAAAACAGTTCCAAAGTTTTATGTGTATCACATAGTGTGCTTTGAGTGGAGAATATGGAAAAGGTCTACTCTGTTTATTGCCAACAATCCATGATGCTATTTTATTTTTTAAAAGGCTTCTGCATATTCAAGTGTCTGAGGTACAGAATACAGAAGTAGCGTATTTAATAATATCATTAGCCTTCATATATACAGCAGACTTTAACTGTAAAAATTGTTTTTAGTAACATATTTTATAGAAGGAAATTTGTATCATCAAATGTCAAAAATCCTTCATCTCCACCACTAAAAAATAGTTGGCAGTCTACAGCAATAATTTTGTCCGCTTTCTGTTTCAATGTTTTATCTCAAAAGTCAGGGCAGCCTGGGTGGCTCAAGGGTTTAGCGCTGCCTTCAGCCTAGGGCACGATCCTGGAGATCCGGGATCAAGTACCACATCAGGCTCCCTGCATGGAGCCTGCTTCTCCCTCTGCCTGTGTCTCTGCTTCTATCTCTCTGTGTCTCTCATGAATAAATAAATAAAATCTTAAAAAAAAAAAAAGTCGAAGGAACTACATTCTTGAAATATTTTTATAAAGTCTGTTGTTCTGTAATTTGATTAGTAAGAACATAATGGGTTTAGGATGTCTCATTTTTTTCTGAAACTTTCTCCTTTTATTCACAGTCTATATTCTTTGTTATATCTGGGTCAAAGTTGTTTCAGCATGGATATGTTCTTTACATAATTTTAAAGTTTTCCTCCTCATGAACTTTTAAGCTGGCAAAGCTGATGTTCTTCCTATAAGTCACAAGGATGATTTGTGAGACATGAAGAATTCCCAAAGAGGCATTTTTCTTGAAAGATTCAAAGCTAAATAAAATTAAATAGCAAAAACTAAATGTAGTTCTTAAACATTAGTTTGTTTAATGATACAAATGCTAAAATGCCAAGCAGCTCTGCGAATATTTAAATTCAGATATGATCTGAATTTTTTTCCTAGTACATTTATGTGTTCATTTAAGAATATCTTATTTTTGAATTGAGAATACACTAACATAGCTTTTAAAAATCAATTCAAAAAGGTACACTCTGTGTATATATACTTCCATCCGAACTCCCCTCTCCCACC
Organism: Canis aureus; assembly: GCF_053574225.1. NCBI lineage: Eukaryota > Metazoa > Chordata > Mammalia > Carnivora > Canidae > Canis > Canis aureus. Next base: position 14,758,948 of record NC_135622.1, read on the forward strand.
TCTATAGAGTTAACTAGTTTTATAATTTATTGGGAATTTTTCTAGTACTTAATATATTTTATTCTCCCTTTGTATCGTACAAAAGGTAACAGTATATACTTGTTTCCTATTCTTCACTTTGCCTTTTTCATTCAATTTTTCACATTAGTATATGAAGAAATTTTCATTTACTTTTACACCTGCATATTATACATTGTTGTAGATATATCACAAGTGTATTTAACCAGGTCCCTCTTTCAAAAGCAAAAAACAGGTAGGACTACATCCATAACTCTATGGTCAATTAATCTTCAACAAAGCAGAAAAGATATCCAATGGGAAAAAAGAGACAGTCTGTCTCTTCAACAAATGGTGTTAGGAAAAATGGGCCGAATAATGTAGAAGAAACTAGACTGCTTTCTTATGCCATACACAAAAATAAATGCAAAATGGATTAAAGACCTAAATGGGAGACCTAAAACCATAAAATCCTAGAAGAGAACATAGGCTATAACCTCTTTGACATTGGCCATAGCAACTTTTTCCTAGGTGTTTCCTGAGGCAAGGGAAATAAAGGAAAAATAAACTATTGGGATCACATCAAAATGAAAAGCTGTACAGCAAAGGAAACAATCAATAAAACTAAACAGCAACCTACAGAATAGGAGGAGATATTTGCAAATGACATATTTACAAAGGTTAATATCCAAAATACATTTAAAAACTTACAAAACTCAATACCTAAAACCAAATAATCCTATTTAAAAATGGGCAGAAGCCATAAACAGATATTTCTCCAAAGAAGACATACGGATGTCCAATAGACTCATGAAAAAAATTACTTAACATCACTCATCATCAGGGAAATGCAACTCAAAACCACAATGAATTTTCACCTCACACCTATCAGAGTAGCTAAAATCAACAACACAGGAAACAGAAGGAATTGGTGGGGATATGGAAAAAAGTTACACTTGTGCACTGCTAGTAGGAATGCAGACTGGAAAAAAGTCTAGAATTTCCTCAAAAAGTTAAAGATAGAACTTCCCGATGATCCAGCAATTGCACTACTGGGTATCTACACAAAGAATACAGAAACACTAATTCAAAGGGATACATGCACTCTCATGTTTATGGCAGTATTATTACGATAGAATGAAAGCAGCCCAAGTGTCCATTGATTGATGAACAGATAAAGGTGTGATATATATATATATATGTATATATATATATACACACACACACACAATGGAATAAAATTTTGTCATTTGCAAGAAAATGGAGCTAGAGAGTATAATGCTAAGCGAAGAAAGTCAGAGAAAGACAAATACCATATGATTTCACTCATAAGTGGAATTTAAGAAACAAAACAGATGAGCATAGGGAAAAGAGAAAGAGAGAGGCAAATCAAGAAAGACTCTTAATTATAGACAACAAACTGATGGTTACCAGAGGGAGGTGGATAAGGGTATGGGTTAAATAGATGATGGGGATCAAGGAGGGCACTTGTAATGAGCACTGGGTGATGTATGGAAGTACTGAATCACTATATTGTACATATAGTACTGAATCACTATATTGTACACCTGAAACTAATATAATACTGTATGTTAACTACCTGGAATTAAAATTAAAACTTTAAAAGCCAAAAACAAAAACCAAAACAGGTAGGACTACATCAAACTAAAAGGCTTCTACATGCAAAGGAAGCCATCAACAAAATGAAAAGGCAATCTAATGAATGAAAAAAAAAATAGTTGCAAATCATATATCTGATAAGGGGTTAATATCCAAAACATATAAAGAACTCATACAACTCATTAGCAATAAAACCAACAAAACAACAGGGACACCTGGGTGGCTCGCGGTTGAGTGCCTTTGGCTTAGGGCATGATCCCGGATTCCCGGGTTTGAGTTCCACATCAGGCTCCTTGCACACAGCCTGCTTTTCCCTCTGCCGGTGTCTCTGCCTCTCTCTCTCTCTCTCTCTCTCTCTCTCTCTGTGTGTGTCTCTTTTTTAAAAAAAAAGATTTTATTTATTCATGAGAGACACACAGAGAGAGAGAGAGAGAGAGAGAGAGAGAGAGGCAGAGACACCGGCAGAGGGAAAAGCAGGCTCCATGCAGAGAGCCTGATGTGGGACTCGATCCAGGGTCTCCAAGATCACGCCCTGGGCTGCAGGCGGCGCCAAACCGCTGCGCCACCGGGGCTGCCCTAAAATCTTTTAAAAAATCTAATTAAAAGATGGGCAGGAGATCTGAATAGACATTTTTCTAAAGAAGAGGTATAGATGGCCAAAAGGTACAAGAAAAGATACTCTGTATCATTAATCATCAGAGAAATGCAAATCAAAACCACAATGAACTATCACCTCACATCTGTTAGAATGGCTATCATCACAGGACAAGAAACAGCCAAGTGTTAATAAAAAGAGTGAGGATGTAGAGAAAAGAGAACCCTTGTGCACTGTTGGTAGAAATCTAAATTGGTGAGACCACTATAGAAAACAGTATGAGGGTCTCTCAAAATATTAAAAATATTTTAATATTTTATAATAAATATTTTAATAATTTAAATCATTAAAAATGATCCAGCAATTCCACTTCTGGATATTTATGCAAAGGAAACAAAAACACTAACTTGAAAAGATATATGCACCCCCATGTTCATTGCAACATTATTTACAATAGCCAAGATATGGTAACAACGTCAATGTCCGTAGATGAATGAATGGATAAATATTATTCAACCATTAAAAAAAAAGGATGGAAATCTTTTCTCTATATCCTCACTCTGTTTAGGCTTTTTTATTTTTTTAAGATTTTATTCATTTATTCATGAGACACAGAGAGAGAGAGAAGCAGGCTCCATGCAGGGAGCCTGACATGGGACTCAATCCCAGGTCCCCAGGATCAGGCCCTGGGCTGAAGGTGGCACTAAACTGCTGAGCCACCAGGGCTCCCCATCCTCACTCTGTTTATTAACATTTGCTGTTTCTTGTCCTGTGATGATAGCCATTCTAACAGATGTAAGGTGATAGTTCATTGTGGTTTTGATTTGCATTTCTCTGATGATTAATGATACAGAGCATCTTTTCTTGTACCTGTTGGCCATCTATCTTCTTTAGAAAAATGTCTATTCAGATCTCCTGCCCATCTTCTAATTAGATTGTTTTGTTTTATTTTTTTTAAATTTTTATTTACTTATGATAGTCACAGAGAGAGAGAGAGAGAGAGGCAGAGACAAAGGCAAAGGGAGAAGCAGGCTCCATGCACCAGGAGCCCGACGTGGGATTCGATCCCAGGTCTCCAGGATCGCGCCCTGGGCCAAAGGCAGGAGCCAAACCGCTGCGCCACCCAGGGGTCCCTGTTATGTTTTGTTTCAAATGGAAATCTTGCCATTTGCAATAACATGAATGGACCTCAAGAACATTATGCTAAGCGAAATAAGTCAGAGAAGGTAAATACAGTAATGATCTCTCCTCTTTGTGAAATCTAAAAAAAAGAGAGAGGGGCAGCCCGGGTGGCTCAGCAGTTTAGGGCTGCCTTCAGCCCAGGGCCTGATCCTGGAGACCAGGGATTGAGTCCCATGTTGGGCTCCCTGTATGGAGCCTGCTTCTCCCTCTGCCTGTGTCTCTGCACCGCCCCCCCCTCCCCATGTCTCTCATGAATAAAAAAATAAATAAATCTTTAAAAAAAAAAAGAGAGAGAGAAACAAAAACAATCACATAGGGATGCCTGGGTGGCATGGGCAGGCCCAGAGGTGGCAGGTGCACAGGGGTTAGGGGTGTCTTTTCTTTTTACGTATGCATAGGTTATAGGTCATAGATAGGGCCATCTAAGGGACACCACCTACTGGTTGGGGGGGGGGGTTTGTCCTATGCAGTTCTTGCTGGAACTTTTATGGCCATCCTACCCCACAGGGGTGAGGTTGTAACCACAATGTGAATATATTACAATGAAGCTATAGGTTACCCTGGGGCAGGGAGAGGGGGCAGTGGTAGAGGTGGAAGAGGAGCAAGCATGCTCTGCATCTGTGGCTCTTGACCTGTTAGCTCCATCGTCTTGGAAGCCACAAGGCCAGGATGCTGAGGGGTCTTGGCAGCCACAAAGTCAGGATGTTGTACCCCCAGGCTTCTTCTTTTTTTTAAGTTCTTTTTGTTTTTTTAAAGATTTTATTTATTTATTTATTTATTTATTTATTCATTCATTCATTCATTCATGAGAGAGAGAGAGAAGGCCCGTGGCAGAGACACAGGCAGAGGGAGGGCAGGCTCCCTGCAGGGAGCCCGACCTGGGACTCGACCCCTGGTCTCCAGGATCAGGCCCTGGGCTGAAGGCCCGTGCTAAACCGCTGAGCTACCTGGGCTGCCCTACCCCCAGGCTTCTAATGTGTAACCTACTTATCACCATATTTGACTTCAGCTTATGTCTAACTGCATACTCTGTCACCTTTAAAATGGGCATCCCATTCTTTTTTTATCTTTTTTTTCTTTTTTTTTCTTTTGAAGAGCCATGGCTCTCTAATTTAATTTTTATTTTATTTTATTTATTTTATTTTTTTAAAGATTTTATTATTTATTTATGAGAGACACACAGAAAGAGAGAGAGAGGCAGAGACACAGACAGAGGGAGAAGCAGGCTCCATGCAGGGAGCCTGATGTGGGACTCGATCCCAGATCTCCAGGATCAGGCCCTGAGCCGAAGGTGGCGCTAAACCACTGAGCCACCCGGGCTGCCCTAATTTAATTTTTAATTTTAAAATAAGTTTGAAGAGGGCAGCTCTGGTGGCGCAGCAGTTAAGCGCCACCTGCAGCCTGGGGTGTGATCCTGGAGACCCGGGATCAAGTCCCACATCGGGCTCCCTGCATGGAGCCTGCTTCTCCCTCTGCCTGTGTCTCTCTGAATAAATAAATACAATCTTTTAAATAAATAAATAAATAAATAAATAAATAAATAAATAAATAAAATAAGCTTGAAGAGATGAAAAGTTCCCCATAATGGCCATTAATGTACTAAATTACTTTTGGTTAAGTTAGTCCATTTAGTTATAAATGTACATGCAGAGGGACCATAGTTTTTAAACATAAAACCAGCCAGAAGGATGCCTAGGTGGCTCAGGGGTTGAACGGCTGCCTTTGCCTCAGGTCGTGATCCCAGGGTCCTGGGATCGAGTCCTGCGTCAGGCTCCCCACAAGGACCCTGCTTCTCCCTCTGCCTATGTCTCTGCCACTCTCTCTGTACCTCTCATGAATAAATAAAAATCTTATAAAATAAAACAAAACCAGCCAGAGTCCCAGTAAGGGCAGGGGGGTGGGCAGCACCCTCAAAGCATCTTGATGACTGTGATTCCATTTCTCAGAGATTTTTCTCTAGGGCAACGAGAAAACTTACTCAACAGCATGGTTTCATCAGGAACAGCCTGGTTCCAGAAGGAATCAGACTAAAGTCCAGTACAGTTCCAATAGGGACAGTCTGGTTCCAAACAGGAGTCTGATGGAAGCATGGGTCCAACAGGCACAGTTCCAATGGGAACAGGAACAGTCCCCAAAAAGTGCAACTAAAAGCTAAACAAGCACTTGCAGAGAAAAAACAAACAAGACCTGAAAACATCCTAATAATGCCCAGATAGTACAAACACAAAGCACAGAGCTCAAAATCCAGGAGAAAACTTACCTCAAACTCGAGGGTCAGCCAGAAAGCAATAGGAGCCCAACTGGCTCTGTGGGTGCAGGCCTGTTTGTTCAGAAGTCTGGTAGTTGTTGGGGGTCTTCTTTGCATCCCACTTCTGATCACCAAGTAACATGAACCTTTATAAACAAAACTGTCATTTATTTTACCAGCAAAAATGAGTTTATTCAGGAAGAGCAGAGAAATCACTCTCCTACAGAACTATAGGTAAGTCACTCCAACAGAAGAGAGGAATGCTCTTTTATAGAGGAAATGGGGGAGTTGGAAGTTATAAACAGAAAGTCCATTGGAATAAACTGGGAGTTCAAAGTATAGTGGCTTTTCAATGGCTGAGTTGTGGCAGTCTCTCATTGGCTGGGCTGTTGCCAGGGAAGGAGAAAGCCTTTCTTCCTCCCGCTGGAATAATAAAGCAGTATTCATGTGCAAGGTCCCTCTCTTCCCTTGAGTGTCTAACTGATAAGTGACAGGGCATGAGAGCTCACCCTGAGGGCCTCCATTCTAAAGGAGATTTCCTTTCATTAATTTTCACAGGGCATATTCTAATCTCTGCCATTGTTGCAGGAAGAACTCTTTAAAAAGCTAGTCATAGGTACTGGAGAACCAACACACCCAGAAGAGAAAAACATGGCTTTAGTGTTATTTTGTTGTAAACGTAGTCACAATAAATACTACAGTTTTTTTTTTTTTTGGTTTCCAATACAAATTTTCAGTTTTCAACTTTTCCCTTGACTTCCTTCAATTTATACCTAGCCTCTTTAACACTGAAAATTTTAGCTCCTAACATTAGCATAATTATTTTTTTTGGTCCTGCTTTTTATCAAATAATTTCAAAATAATACCGTGCATATTGACAATAAGTCTAAATGACATTTAAGATTTCTGTGCAGTTTCATTTGTTGTTAGAGCATGTTCCATGGTAACATATAATCTGAACTGCACATTTTACAAAAAGTTTGCAGTAAGTGCACCCATGTTGACCAGTAAAAACCTTTTCCCCAAGTTGTTTTGGTGTTGATACAATAGCTCACACAGCACAAGGAAGCAAAACGCATTTCTTCTGAAGCCCTGAAAGGCAACTTTGCTGTCTATCCTGAGAGAGAGAAGAACCTTATGAAGACTTGGGTTGAAAAAAAAAAAAAAAAAAAAAAAGACTTGGGTTGAGTTATCAGAGGTTACTTACCACCTTGATAACCCCCGAAAGGTCTCCTGGTTAAGCAGATTTGTAGTTGTGTCCCAACTTCTCATCTTCCCTCTCTCCGAGAAAAAAAAAAAAAATCAGAAATGTAGGTTTTCTAACGTACAGGTCTGGAAGTATAGATTCAGGTGATTACAAAACTTGAAATGTAGCCAGGGCACAGGGGTGCAAGGACACTTGGCTCAGAGGGTCCCAAACAGACCAGATTTGGCCAATCACAGCTGACAAAATCCAAAGGCAGAGAGAGGAGTGGCGGTGAAATCAGAAAGGAATTTATTTCAGTGAGGCCAGCATTCGGAAGAGAGCAGACTAAAGTCTCAAAGACTCTCTTCAAAGCGCCAAAAATACTTCCAGGTTTAAATAAGGAAATGTGCGGCAAACGTCAGTGGATACTGCGGATAGATGGTGAAGGTCAAACCAACCATTGTCTTGAGGTCAATCACAGGGGGTCGTGCTGGCTCAGGGCAGTCCCTATTGCTTGAGGGTTGGGTGGCCTGAGTTCAGAGATAAGCTAGAAAGAACTTAAAGTTGGAAGGTCAGTGGGGATCCCTGGGTGGCTCAGCAGTTTGGCACCTGCCTTCAGCCCTGGGCATGATCCTGGAGTTCCAGGATCCAGTCCCACGTCCCACGTCAGGGCTTACTGCATGGAGCCTGCTTCTCCCTCTGCCTGTCTCTCTCTCTCTCTCTCTCTCTCTGTCTCTCATGAATAAATAAAATCTTAAAAAAAAAAAATTGGGGGATCCCTGGGTGGTGCAGCGGTTTAGTACCTGCCTTTGGCCCAGGGCGCGATCCTGGAGACCTGGGATCGAATCCCACGTCGGGCTCCCGGTGCATGGAGCCTGCCTGCTTCTCCCTCTGCCTGTGTCTCTGCCTCTCTCTCTCTCTCTCTGATGTGACTATCATAAAAAAAAAAAAAAAAAAAAAAAAAAAAAAAAAAATTAAAAAAAAAATTTAAAAAAAAAAAAATTGGAAGGTCAAAATGGAGGCACTTGCAGTCAGTCACCTTTCAGAAGTTGGGAGTGGGTGCGAGTGTTGGGAAAAGTGTAGCGGGAGTGGGTGCAGAAATCCAGGTAGTCCAGACCTGTTGGCGCAGGACTCAGAAACCCCAGAGGAAGGGGAACTGGCCGGAGCACAGAGTAAGGGAGAAGAGGTTTTTACATCACTTGGAGGAGCCACCGTGGAGCTCCCAGAGGTAGCTCAGGTCACCCTGAGCGCGGGGAGTTGCCAGAGCCCGAAACTGGCAGGTGCTGCACTCAGGGCTTTTGCAGGCCGCTTCCAGGGATGCCCAGCGCCGAGCAGCATGGCCCGGCCTGCAGGAGGCCCCTTGTGCCGGGAGGTGCGGTGTGAACTTGGGGCGGATGCCGCGGGTCTGAACGAGCGAAGGTGCTGGGAAGCAGGGTGGGTGGCGGCGGCGGCACAACGAAGCCAGGCCCAGAACTGGGCTGGGACTCGCGTCGAAGCCGGTCCTCCGGACCCCTTAGGTTTAGCCCCTTGAGGCCGACCCAGACCGCGCAGGCGCCTCCACTTCCGCCACGGGCGGCCGAGGCCAGGGGCGCCGCGGTCGCCGCCGCCCGGGTTCCCGCCCTCTGCGCGCCGCCTCCGCCTCCTCCAGCCGCGGCCGCCCCGCCCCCGCCAGCCTGGGGTCCCAGCGCCCGCGGTCGCAGGTCGCAGGCATGCAGGGTGGCAGCGGCGAGGAGGGCGGCCTGGGGCGCGCCGTGTGCGTGCTGACCGGGGCCTCCCGCGGCTTCGGCCGGGCCTTGGCGCGTCTCCTGGCCCGGCTGCTGGCGCCCGGCTCCGTGCTGGTCCTAAGCGCCCGCAACATCGAGGCGCTGCGGCAGCTGCAGGCCGAGCTGGACGCCGGGCGGCCCGGCCTGCGCGTGCTGAGTGTGCCCGCCGACCTGGGCGTCGAGGCCGATTTGCAGCAGCTGCTCGGCGCCCTACGCGAGCTCCCCAGGCCCGAGGGGTTGCAGCGGGTGCTTCTCATCAACAATGCGGGTAAGGCGCCGGCCGGCGGGGGCGGACTCCCCGGGAGGGCCCCGGACTCCTGCTTAGCGCCCCTGCCTCTTCAACCTCCCTCTCACTTTCCCCACCGCTAGGAACTCTTAGGAGTCAGAAAAGATGCCTGAAAAATCCGAGCTGTTTCAGCAAGTTATGGAGAAAGACTCCGTGCCATCGGCGCGACCCATTTTTCCCATCCCCCCCCCTTCCTTCCCATTTCAGGCAAATTTTCTAAAATGACTGTAGAACTTTCCCGATCGCCTTGCTCTGCGCCCTCTGGCGGAGGCCTGAGTCAGGGCATGAGGTCTTCCTGCAAAAGTAAATTACCCGCTTTTCCAAATGGCCCCTTGAGTCCTCCTCTCAGGTCCAGAGCAGGGTATGACATTTCCATTTTGCAACTTGGGGTGACTGTGAGCAACCCCAGGTGTGTCTGTCTGCGAAGCTGGGAAGAGGGAGGTGTCTTCAGAAGCACTAGGGAGACTCCTCCAAGTTTAGTTAGGAAGGGGGTATCTAGAGGAATTTGGAGAGGGCTGGGGAAAGAGGGACCTGCCTGCACACCCTGATTCCTTAAGGTCTGTTTTTTCAGGCACTCTTGGGGACGTGTCCAAAGGCTTCGTGGACCTGGGCGACTCAGCTGAAGTAAATAACTACTGGGCTGTCAACTTGACCTCCATGCTATGCCTGACTACCACCATCCTGAAGGCCTTTCCAGACAGTCCTGGCCTCAGCAGGACCGTGGTTAACATCTCATCCCTCTGTGCTCTGCAGCCTTTCAAAGGCTGGGGATTGTACTGTGCAGGGAAGGCTGCCCGTGACATGATGTTCCAGGTCCTAGCCGCAGAGGAGCCCAGTGTCAGGGTGCTGAGCTATGCCCCAGGTAGGTGGGGCATTACCACCTCCCCTGTCACCAGGAACCTGCTGGTTCGCCTCTGGGGGGTGTGCAGAGGGCCTAGTCTGTCCCCTCCAAGAAAGAACCCACAGAGTATGTTGTCCCTGAATTCTTAACCATCATTCCTTAAGGAGAATGTAGGCTCCAGAAGTTAGAGCCAGCTGGGATAAGGAGTGTGTTTAGAAGATAAGGTGAAAGGCAGTTGCCGGGCCTGGAGGGTGGGGCTGGAAAGTCTGAGATACTAGAGTTGAAAGACGATTAGGGTTTGAATTTCAGGCCTGGCCCACATTTCCTTATGTGAAACAGGAAGATGCTATCTGTCTACAGGGCAGATTAGAGGACTAAATGAGGTAATATATATGAAAATGATCCCTAGCCATGAAGTGCTATCTAACTGTTGGCACTTCTAAATATTAGAACTTATCACACTGTATTTTCTTCATATCTATACTACTTTCTCCTGAAAAGCCTTGAAGGCAGGAACTTTGCACTGTGCACCTGTATGTTCCAAGCACCTAGCAAAGCACCTCACTGAGTCAGTCTTCAGTAATGTTAGTTGAATGAAGAGCAGAGAGACATTGTGAAATGCTGGCCACCCCCGGCTAAATTGTGCTAGAATACCAAGAGGATGCTGGGATAAATAAAAGAGGGCCCTATCTTCACAAAAGTTAAACAGTAAGGGGTCTTGTGATACTTGGTCTGGTTTCTCACTACCCTGCCATGATACCACTCTTCCCTTTTCTGAAAAGTGAGGCTTCCTTTTTTTTTTTTTTTTTTTTAAGATTTTATTTACTTATTTAATCATGAGAGACACAGAGAGAGGCAGAGACACAGGCAGAGGGAGAAGCAGGCTCCATGCAGGGAGCCCGATGTAGGACTCAATCTCAGAACTCCAGGATCACTCCCTGAGCTAAAGACAGACACTCAACTGCTGAGCCACCCAGGCATCCCGAAAAGTAAGGCTTCTATACTAGACTTGAGGCTGGGGGAATTATAAGACAGTGACAAAGCTGTTGTATAATATCTAAGTGACTTAGAGTTCCAGTGGTCTGTTCCCCTTGGAACCTGGGGGCAAAATGTAGAAAGACCTGACCAGAGCCCAAATGCGGCAGAGCCAGGATCAAACCTTGCCTCCAAGTTCATGACCAGTGCTACTTTTACTTCCTCATGCTCTCTAGTACCCAATCTTCCCTTCCTTCCTAACACATACACTGTTATTCTTTGTTTTTTTTTAAAGATTTTATTTATTTATTCATGATAGAGAGAGAGAGAGGTAGAGACACAGGCAGAAGGAAAAGCAAACCAAAAAAAAAAAGCAGGCTCCATGCCAGGAGCCCGACGCGGGACTCGATCCCAAGTCTCCGGATTGTGCCCTGGGCCAAAGGCAGGCACCAAATCGCTGAGCCACCCAGGGATCCCCATACACTGTTATTCTATAAGAATAACACGATTGAACATGTCAATTGAACTTGGCACCCCCCTGGACTCAGCCTAGGACTTACTCAATCAGCTGGGGCAAACAAAAACCACAGTCTGGTGTGGAGCCTACTCCAGAATGTCATTTGATTGGGTTGGATCTGATTGAACGTCTGCAAATCCATCAATACAGTATACCATATTCATAAAGCGAAGGATAAAAATCATATGATTATCTCAGTAGAGGCAGAAAAAATACTTGGCAAAATTTAACATCAATTTATGATTTAAAAAAACTAAAAAAAAAAAAGGGTAGAGGAAATGTACTCAACATAGTAAAGACCATATATGATAAGTCTATAGCTAACAGCATACTCAATGATGAAAAGCTAAAAAAACTTTCCCTCTAAGATTGGGAACAAGACCAGGAAACCACTATCACCACTTTTATTTAACATAGTATTAGAAGTCCTAGCCAGAGCAATTAGGCAAGAAAAAGAAAAGACAGTCAAATCAAAAAGAAAGAGGTAAAACTATCTATTTGCAGATGACATATTATATATAGGAAACCCAAAAACTCCACCAAAAGACTATTAGGACTAATAAATTCGGGACACCTGGGTGTGGCTCAGTGGCTGGGCTCCTGCCTTCGGCTCAGGTCATGATCCCGGGATCCGGGATTGAGTTCTGCATCGGGCTCCCTGTGAGGAGCCTGCTTCTCCCTCTGCCTATGTCTCTGCCTCTCTCTCTCTCTCTCTCTCTCCTCTCTCTCTGTCTCTCATGAATAAATACATAACTTTTTTTTAAAGGACTAATAAATTCAGTGAAGTTGCAGGATACAAAATAATACACAAAAATCAGCTGCATTTCTGTACACTAATAATGAGCTATCATAGAAATTAAGAAGACAGCCCCATTTACAATTGCATCAAAAAGAGAAAATAGGAACAAATTTAACCAAGGAGGGAAAGACCTGTACACTGACAACCATAAGACATGGATGAAAGAAATGGAAGAAGACACAAATCAGTGGAAAGATATTCTGTGTTCATGGATTGGAAGAGTTAATATTGCTGAAATGTTTATACAACCCAAATACATCCACAGATTCAGTGCAATCCCTATCGAAACTCCAATGACGTTTTTCACAGAACTAGAACAAACAATTGTAAAATTTGTATGGAACCACAAAAGACCCCAAATACCCAAAGCAGTCTTGAGAAAGAGAAACCTGGAAGCATCAACTCCCTGATTTCAAACTATATTACAAAGGCATAGTAATAAAAACACTATGGTATTGGCATAAAGACAGACACAATTTACCAGTGAAGTCATGTAGGCTGGGTGTCTTGAAGAAGATAATTATTGGGGGAGGGTGTTGAAATTTTGGAGTGACTTATTAGCTCCATGAACTTGGATGTACAAATCTTACCCCAGATTTGGGAAGTTCTCAGCCATTATTTCTCTGGGATTCCAATATCTCTTAAGTCCTCTTTACTCTTTTTTATTTTGTACTCTTCTGCCTGGATGATTTCTAATGATCTGTCTTCTAATTGAGTAATTTCTTTCTTCTGCTTGAAGAAGAACAAAATTTTATTCTTCTGCTTGGTTGAATCTGTTGTTGACTTCTCTTGAATTCTTTAGTCATTTTATTCTTCAACTCTAGGATTTCAGTTTGTTGGGTTTTTTAAAGTGGTTTCTATTTCTTTGTTGAATTTATTCTGTTCATGCATAGTTTTCCTAATTTCATGTAGCTGTCTATCTGTATTTTCTCTCTTTTTAAGATTTTATTTATTAATTTGAGAGAGAAAGCGCATGTGAGCAGGGAGAGAGGAAAAAGGCAGAGAGGGAAAGAGGGAGAGAATCTCAAGCAGACTCCATGCTGAACACAGAGCCTGATATGGGGCTCGATCCTACCACCCTAAGATCATGACCTGGGCAGCCTGGGTGGCTCAGCGGTTTAATACTGTCTTCAGCCCAGGGTGTGATCCTGGAGACCTGAGATCAAGTCCCATGTTGGGCTCCCTGCATGGAGCCTGCTTCTCCCTCTGCCTGTGTCTGTGCCTCTCTCCCTCTGTGTTTCTCATGAATAAATAAATAAAATCTTTAAAAAAAAAAAAAAAAGATCATGACCTGAGCTGAACCCCAGAATCAGACACTTAACCAACTGAGCCACCTGGGCACCCCATCTATCTATATTTTCTTGTAGTTCACTGAATTTCTCTAAGAAGATTATTTTAAATTATTTGTTCATACATCTAATTTCTTTAGGGTCAGTCATTGGAGTTTTAGAGGTTTCCTTTGGTTGTATCACATGTCCCTGATGATTCATGATCCTTGTGGCCCTATGTTGGTGTCTGTTTTTGAGGAAGTAAGCACCTCTCCCAGTCTTTACAGGCTGACTCCAGTAGGCAAAGCCCTTTAACAATCAGCCTATCCAGTGAATCTAGGTGAACCATCTGGTGTCATCTGCATCAGACTTGCTGCTGGAGTCTTTGGGCAGCCTGTTGCTGGGGTGGGTTGAAAGCCTGGGTTCATGGTAGTCAGTCTGGTGCTGAGCCTGGCAGGGAGCCTGGGTTTGTGGGTGCCTCCATAGAGCCTGGATTTACAGGCACTGATTGCAAGCTTGGAGGCATCTAGGGCCATAGGAGCTGGCTGGAATATGCCAGGTACCTTAGTTCATGAGGGCTTGTCAGTAGCCTGATACCATGGGAGCAACCTGAGGCCACAAGGACCAGCTGATACTGGAATGGATTGGCGGCCTGGGTTTCTTGGGGCTTTCTGGGAGCCTGGAACCACTTGGGGCCATTGGAGCTGGCTGGAGCCAGCAGGCACCAGAATGATCCTGGGGCCTACGTTTGTGGGAATCTGTGCTATAGGAGCTGTGTGGGGCTGTGGGAGCCACTTGGGGCTGCAGAGGCCACTGGAACTGGGGTTAGCTGGGGGCCTGGGTTTATGGAAGCCCATAGGGAGACACCTAGGGCCATGGGAGTTGGCCCCATGCTACAGCGGGTTGGCTCTGGGATCCCCTATGAAGTCAGGTGCTTACTTCACTCTCCCATAGGGAGAGTGTCTCTACACAGGGGTGCCTGGGCTTGGGGGACAGATATAAGGGTAGTACAAATCTCTTATTTCCTACCTTCCTCAATGCATCCTTTCTTATTTCTGTGTTTCACCCAGGTAGTATAATCCCTTACCTGGAATTCTTGGCTTTTGTGAAGGTAATTTCACATGCAGCTAGTAGTTCATATTAATGGTTCTGGAGAAAAGTGCTAGAAATTCTTATGCCACCATATTTAGCCACATTTTAGCAAGATACATTTTGCAGAGGGCTACGGGAAGAGTTGAAGCAGAGAAAGCACCAGAGGGCCGGACTATCGGGGTATATAGAAGCAGAAGGGTCCGTCCTACTTGGTGACTGGTCAGCTGCAGGAACAGAGTGGGGAGGGAGGAGGTGAGGATGGAAGTTCTGAGCTTGAGAGGAGAGTGCTTCATGAATAGAAATGGAAAAGTCAGGAGGAGGAGGTTCTGGTTGGACAGGAGAGGATAAGCGTGGTTGTAGACACAGTGGTCTGGAGACACCATGTTCCTTGGGCATCGGAATTTGAGTCTGGAGCTGAGTAGTGGCAGAATGACCCTGACCACACTTGTCAGCCAGGGTGAGGTATTCCCTGTGGCCAGACCTGACTCCACCATACTCCACACACACAGCACGGACCCCTGGCTCGGCCACGTCCCCTCAATGTCTGCTCTTCATGCCCTAGGTCCCCTGGACACAGACATGCAGCAGTTGGCTCGGGAGACCTCAATGGACCCAGACTTACGAGAACAGCTGCAGAACCTGAAGACAAAAGGGGAGCTTGTGGATTGTAATATGTCGGCCCAGAAACTGCTAAGTTTGCTACAAATGGACACATTCAAGTCTGGAGCCCATGTTGACTTCTACGAAAAATAAGCCAATGTCCTTGGCTTCCTGGGGCTTTCTTTCCCCTCCCTCAGGCACACCCAGGAGCCCTGTGCCACCCCACATCCTGCCACAATGGCACTGCCCACCCTGCCTTACCTTGGTAAAGTCTGCCTTACCCAGATAAGCACTCATACCTACTGTCCTGCCCTCAGATCCAGCTAGCAGCAAGGGCCTCGGATTGCTAGAATCCCAGTTCTTAGGAGTCTATTGACCGCCCTGGTTAGGGGGAGCTTGGGCGAGAGAAATTGTGGTTGTTGACTTTCTGTCTCCCCAGAAATAGAACTTTAGGGATGGAAAAATCCGGACAAGAAGCTGAAACCCTGAAGAGGAGTTGGGTCTCTCATGGCCAGTCCATGGCTGAGCTGGTGTCAAATGGGAGGGCCCACGTAGATTCACTGCCCACAGGGGAGGGAGGACAGTGCAAATTCAGCACACGAGGATGCCCCATGGTCATGGTAGCAGGACCTTGTGTTGAACTCATCCTCATTCTGATGCCTCCTCCCTCCAGAACCTACCATCTGTCCCTCAGTGGGGGGAAAGGAGAGTTTATGTGCATGTGAAAAGCAGATACAAATAAAATGTAGATTGTCCTTTATTAACGCTTGCCTTCTCTGTTATGGGGCCCATGACTGACTCCTGGTTCGCTGGTCCAGAGGTGTTCCCATGGCAATTAGCCCAAACTTTGGGCCTTGTCCTTACTTCCAGGGGAGTTGTCAGGGTTGTCAGCCTTTGGGCCTTGTCCTTATTTCCAGGGGAGTTGTCAGGGTTCTCACGGACCCCTACCCAGTGGTGAGCTCAGGTTCAGAGTTGGACAAGATAGACATTCCCAGACACCTTTTCCTCTAGATGCCTTTGCTGACCCCAGTCTTTAGTAGCCTTTCCTCATCCTTGACCTATTCAAAGAGTAGGCTTCAGTGCCTGATTCCCAGCCTCCCTGGCCCTCTCAGATTCCCAATCCTACCCGTTGCCCTCATGGCAATGTTCTGAATGATCTCCTTAGGGGGAAGTCTGTCGTGGGATGAGCCCTCGGTTCTGGTCCCTAGTGGGGTGGGCTTAAGGCCAACATGTCTTTGGGGAAGGTGGGCAATATTCCAAGAGGGAAGCCCTAAGAAACCAGGTATGTTAACAAACCCATCCTTCTGCCAGTCAGGGGATGTGGGCCAGGGTGGAAGCTCCACAGTGGTGGAGGTCTGTAGCCAGCCAACTGGCCCCTTGCCCCGTGTCCTTATTTAGGAGAGACCACTGTCTCCCAGGACACTTCCTGCATCTGAGCTTGTGGGAGGAACTCTTGTTCCTCCTCATGTACAGCAGAGGGCGCACGGAGGCCGTTCCTCCAGGAGAACCTCAGCCACTCAGCTCAGGAGGCAGGCTGTGATGTGGGCCAGAGCCTACAGCACCCTGATAGGTTCCCTAGGAGGGACCCAGTAACTCCTGCTCTTTCATTGCCCAGCAAAGCGTTTGCCCTCACTGGAGTCAAAACCACGGCACTCACGTCCCTGGTCTGCCATTTGCCAGCTGGTAACCCTGGGCACGTTGCCTCTCCTTGTTTCAGTTTCCTTATCCGAAAAATGGTACCTCCCTCAGAGGGTCATTGGGAGCATTAAGTGACTGAATATTTGTAAATGTTTAGCACAGTGCTAGTTTTGCAGTAGGTGCCCAGAGATTCAGATATTATTACCTTTGAATATCAAAATCCAGATTAATCTGGAGCCCCACTTGCAACCCAGATGCCCACCCCCTTGCTGACCTAAAGCAAGAAATCTCACTGTGCTCCCCCTGCTTGAAGCCTTGGTGGGCTGGCATTCAGTCTGGACAGCTTGTTCTGGACTCACCAGGCCCATAGGAACATGCACGACCCTTGAATTTAGAAACCCTTGGCCCCATGTCCCCCTGTAACAGAGATCTTGAAGGGTCTTGCAGCAGGGCCCTCGTCCTCTGGGCTGTTTCCTTAGAACAGAGGAGCTCCAAGATTCCTTCCAGAAGGTGGGGCTGGGCCAGCCTGGGCTGCCCCTTCTGTCTGGTCACTGTTGGGCAGATTTCCTCACCCAGCCCTCTGCTCCTGGGGAGTGTGAGAGCAGTGCACCAGCACAACCCTCATGGGTGCCCCATCGGGCAGGATTGTTTCCCTCTTGTCCCACCAGGCTGGTTGACCAGGACTTTGTTTTTTTGTTGTTTTTCTTTTTTTTTTTTTTTTAGTTTATTTATTTATTTTTATTGGTGTTGAATTTACCAACATACAGAATAACCCCCAGTGCCCGTCACCCAATCACTCCCACCCCCCGCCCTCCTCCCCTTCTACCACCCCTAGTTCGTTTCCCAGAGTTAGCAGTCTTTACGTTCTGTCTCCCTTTCTGATATTCCCCACACATTTCTTCTCCCTTCCCTTCTATTCCCTTTCACTATTATTTATATTCCCCACATGAATGAGACCATATAATGTTTGTCCTTCTCCAACTGACTTACTTCACTCAGCATAATACCCTCCAGTTCCATCCACGTTGAAGCAAATGGTGGGTATTTGTCGTTTCTAATGGCTGAGGAATATTCCATTTTATACATAAACCACATCTTCCTTATCCATTCATCTTTCGATGGACACCGAGGCTCCTTCCACAGTTTGGCTATTGTGGACATTGCTGCTAGAAACATCGGGGTGCAGGTGTCCTGGTGTTTCATTGCATCTGAATCTTTGGGGTAAATCCCCAACAGTGCAATTGCTGGGTCGTAGGGCAGGTCTATTTTTAACTCTTTGAGGAACCTCCGCACAGTTTTCCAGAGTAGCTGCACCAGTTCACATTCCCACCAGCAGTGTAAGAGGGTTCCCTTTTCTCCGCATCCTCTCCAACATTTGTGGTTTCCTGCCTTGTTAATTTGCCCCATTCTCACTGGTGTGAGGTGGTATCTCATTGTGGTTTTGATTTGTATTTCCCTGATGGCAAGTGATGCAGAGCATTTTCTCATGTGCATGTTGGCCATGTCTATGTCTTCCTCTGTGAGATTTCTGTTCATGTCTTTTGCCCATTTCATGATTGGATTGTTTGTTTCTTTGCTGTTGAGTTTAAGAAGTTCTTTATAGATCTTGGAAACTAGCCCTTTATCTGATACATCATTTGCAAATATCTTCTCCCATTCTGTAGGTTGTCTTTTAGTTTTGTTGACTGTATCCTTTGCTGTGCAAAAGCTTCTTATCTTGATGAAGTCCCAATAGTTCATTTTTGCTTTTGTTTCTTTTGCCTTCGTGGATGTATCTTGCAAGAAGTTACTGTGGCCGAGTTCAAAAAGGGTGTTGTTGCCTGTGTTCTCCTCTAGGATTTTGATGGAATCTTGTCTCACATTTAGATCTTTCATCCATTTTGAGTTTATCTTTGTGTATGGTGAAAGAGAGTGGTCTAGTTTCATTCTTCTGCATGTGGATGTCCAATTTTCCCTGGTTGACCAGGACTTTGTAAGGAGTACCACATGTCCCCACCAGGTGGCGAGGCCCTCCCATGCCTGACACTTGTCTTCAGGAAGCCTAGAGATTTAAGTGTGTTGGAAACAACCCTCATCTCTTTCTCCCTGCACTCTGGGATTGAGAAGGCTCTGGGGTCCCCAGGAAGCTAGAGAGGACAAAAGAGCTGGGATCACTCTCCCTAGCAGGCCCAAGGCTTCCTTAGTGACCCATGGGCTCCAGCAACAGGATTTCCCAGACCTTGCTCCTCTGGCCCAGACTTCTCCCACCAACGGGGTGAGATTTCCTTGCCCCACCCTGTGGGGCTAACCATCTGTGTTCCCAGAGTGCAAGGCCTGGCTTTGGCCACCGCACACATGAGCACACTCAAGCACATACACAATACATGCCTACACGGGCCCAGAGTCCAGCCACAAGGTCGAGCAGGGCCCCAGATTAGCCAAAAGACAAACAAAGTTTCTCTTTGACGTGAACGAGCTGGGCAGTTTTTTGTTTTCGTGATTAATACCCTGATGCTGGAGGCCAGCAGCTGGCCTGTGAGGCAGGGGAGGCAAATATTCTAGGCCTACCCCAGGGGGAAGTCCAGCACCTCTGTCCATGAACATGACCAGCTGGGACTACACTGTTCAGGAGCATCCTCCCCACCCCCCCGGTGCTCATCCTTCATCCCCTAGCGGCCCTTACTATGAACTGGAAGAGGCTTGGACTTCTACTTTCAGGGAGAGGTTGGAGGAAAGGAGGCAGGCAGGAAGGGAGAGAAGGAAATTCCTTTTTTTCCTTTGGGGCATCTACCTCTCAGGACCACCCCCCAACTGACTCCAGAGTCTCAGCATAATTCCTCAGCTGACCAACCTGGAAGTTACCTGGTGGTTTCTTAGCCCACAGGCCCACGTCCCCTGATCCCCAACCTTACTTCGGGAGAGACAGGCCTCTCTCCCACTCCCCTAGACCTGCTCTCTCCTCCTAGAGCTGCAGAAGTCTCTCTGGTCCATACTCTGGTTCACTTTTAGTCTCACTACTGCAGAGAGAGGCCTTTTCTGCCCCCACCCTGCCCTTCCAAGCCTCAGCTCGACCCAGGGAGCCAAGGCCTCAGGTTCAAAAGCCTGTGTATATTCCACAGACCTTATCCAGACCTAACCCAGTGAGGTCCTGTAGAGTGAGGAATGAATAAATGAGTGAATGAAGAGAGTGAACAAGCAAGTGAGCCAGGGAATGCTAGAGTGGCTCACTGCCAGGTGGATAGTAAAGCATTTAAAATGGATCAGGTGTGATGATGGTGCCCGGGAGTCAGGTCTCTGCAGCCAAAATCCCTCCACCCCAGGCATCCTTATGTGAGGGTTCAATCCCACCTTGGGTTCCTCCTTGGAATCCCTAAAGGAAAGCCCAAATGTATGTATTATGGAAGTGGGTGGGGCTGTCCTGTGTCAGAATCACCTGGGCAATTAAAAAAAAAATCACTTTCCCATTGCTCCTCCTTCACCCCAGATTCCAATTCACTGGATCTAGGTATGTCCCCACATGCACTAGAACACTAAAAAGTGAGCTATGAGAAATAATTAATTCATTAATTTAAAAAGTGGGCTGTAAACCTTGCAAACCCAGGTGGTATTGGCAGAGATCAAAGAAGACAGCTGCCTAGAGAAAGGAAGTCTAAGGCACAAAGTCAGAGTTAGGAGTTGGGGCTAGTCTGAGGTCAGAGTTAAGGATCAATATATGACCAGGGTCAGGGTCACTGTGAGTCCAGATCTGGGGTCAACATAGGGCCATGGCTAGGTTCAGTCTGTGTTGGGGGTTGGGAATACAGAAAGGACAATTTTGGAGTATTCGGGGAGGCAGAAGAGGCCTGCAGTATTGGCTTTTAAAATATTAATTTGCGGGATCCCTGGGTGGCGCAGCGGTTTAGCGCCCGCCTTTGGCCCAGGGCGTGATTCTGGAGACCCGGGATCGAGTCCCACGTCGGGCTCCCGATGCGTGGAGCCTGCTTCTCTCTCTGCCTGTGTCTCTGCCTCTCTCTCTCTCACTGTGTGCCTATCATAAATAAATAATAAAAAAAAAAAATTCTTTAAAAAAAAATATTAATTTGCATGTAAATGATGAGTATCAGGGTGAACTGGCTCATTAGGAAAAGAAGGCCAGGCCCAAAGACCAAGGTTGAGGGGTTGCTCTCTCGGGGGCCCAGGATAGCCCCAAATCTGTCCACCCCATCCCCCCACCGGGCAGCAGCCCTGTGCATAGGGCAGGAACATTACCTAGAACAAAATGGGCTTTAAGAGTTCATCCTTATAGCCAGCCTGGGTGAGACAGGGAAAGGAGCTGGGGCAAAGTGAAGACGAGGGCACCTGGGTGGTTCAGTTGGTGCAGCATCTGCCTTCAGCTCAAGTCATGATCCCAGAGTCCTAGGATTGAGCCCCTGCCTCAGGCTCCCTGCTCAATGGGGAGCCCGTTCTTCCTCTGCCCCTCCCCCATTCATGCTCTCTCTCTCAAATAAAAAAAATCTTAAAGAAGAAGAAGAAGAAGAAGAAGAAGAAGAAGAAGAAGAAGAAGAAGCTGAGAGAAAGGGCAAGTCTCCTCTCCTCTCTGGAACACCCAGGCCAAGACACAAAAACAGACACAGCAGGGCACAGCTAGACAGGGTAGGGTGAGCAGGACAGGGACAGGAGGCTGGAGGAACAGAGACAGAAAGACTTGAAAATATAGTAAGACAGATTTAGATGGAGGGAGAGAGATTGGGAGAAGCCACATGCTCACACACACTCATACACTCTTTCATGCACACACTCACATACACTGGGGCGTGAGCTCACGTAGCCACCCTGAGCCTCACTGGAAATAATCCCACTCTCGACGCCAGGGCCTCAGCTGCACAGGCGGTGCCGAGCTGTTACCTTGCACATCTGTCAGCTCCAAATGTAGAAGCTGTCATAGGGGTGTGTGTGTGTATGTGTGTGTGTGAGAGAGAGAGAGAGAGAGAGAGAGAGTGCCTGTGTGCATGCCTGTTTCTCCCGGAGAGTTGGAGAGTTCTGAGGGCTTAGCCTGGCAGAGGGGGATCCCCAAGGGCCCAGAGGCTCTCCAGGAGGTCCACACTGCAGGAAGCAGGCCACATTCCTTCCCATCCTGCCCAGAGAGAGGCCCACACACTGCCCGGCTTTAGGAGATAGCCCACTGGATGTGGCTTCTGTGGCCTGGCTTGGCCACGTACAGCCACGAGGTCCCAGGCAATCGAAGCAGCTGGGCCTCCTCATTTGTTAGGTGGGCAGTCAAGTAGCCTCTTGATGAGCCACAATGAGTGCCTGGCTTCAGGTGCATCGGTCACTCCTGGGACTTCAGGGGTTTTCAGCCTGTTGGTTATAACTGGGGATCCCTTCTGTGGCTGACTTCCCACTTCCGGGGATGTACCTAGCACACAGGTTCCTCTGGGGGCACCAAGGACATTGCCTTCCTCTAGCCTTCTCTTCTCCCAGCCCTTTCCGTGCTCAGACCTAAGGATGCGCCTAGAACACTGACTCTGGACTGCAGAGGGCTGAGAACCTCTGCCCTGGATCCTCCAGAAGGAGAGAGGGTTGGCACAAAACCCAGGGACCCAGGGATAGATAACCCTTTCTCATAATGATTCTTAGGTAGAACCACGTGCTTTTTCTCTCTGACGACCCTTTCCAGAATTTTGGCCCCCTATCCTCATGTGTCGGGAAGTTTGTTTTTGTGTTTGCACTCTGCCCTGCCTTAATCCAAGCCTGTCAGAAAGGGATTTTACAGCAATGAGGAAGAAAGCCCCAAGAACTATCCAGAAGGGAAGGTAACCTTTTTTTTAATTCTAAGTATGAGAAAACAGGTTCCTGGCTGAAGGGCCCCATCCGTGTCAGGGCTCTTCCACTGCGCTATGCCTACTCAGTGTGGCCCTCCCCAGTCCCACAGAACTAACACTTTGACTATATGGAGACAGACTACGCAGCCCAGCCACCATCCCACAGGCTGGCAGCTTCACCATTGACGTGCCCCATCAAAGCCCACCCTGACCCCCAGAGCCATATCTCTGTCCATATCCATATCTTTCCTCAGATCCACCATCCTTTCTGCCCAAAGGTTGGATGGAACATTCTAGGTGGGCTGTGGGTGCTCGTGTTGCTCAAGCAGGGGATTCTGAGAGAGGGAATGAAGTACTAAGGCCTTGTATCCGTGGCTCCAGGCCTGCCTTTTCAGGAAGGCGAAGGGCTGTTCTCTGGGGTGTGTTCTCTCCTGGGGCCAGGGTCTCTGTGCACACATATGTGTAGGTATATGAACAACACATGGGCCCTAGCTATGTGCGTGTAACTCTTTGCCACCTTAGTGTTAATATTAATCGTACAGATGCTTAAACATTTGGCTTTGCTTATGCATGCTAGGGGGTTTATATAATTGTGTGTGTACCTGTATATAAGCATTTTGATGTAAAACTCGCCAGATAACAGCATGCGCACACAAATGTGGGTTCAGGTGTGTGTGTGTGCACATACCTGTAAGATGAAAGTGAGTGTACGTGTAAACTACTGTGAGTGCACATCTGCTTTTGTGTCTGAAAAACAGCGGGTTTGTATGTTGAAACCATGTACGCATACAGTTGTGTGCATATGGTTGTATGCATGCACATGCATGCACACGTGTGCATGCATGTGGTTACATGTGATTGTGTATCAGCACATGTCGTATCCCTGGGCAGCTCTCAGTTTATAAGTGGTGTGCAGGTGTACACATGCGACAAGGTGTTACCTTGCCAGCACGAACCTATGCAAAGCTGAGGGTGAGATCTAACTGGCACGTGTGTGTGCATGCGTGCGCGTGCCTGGGTGTGATTCTGACCTGGTACAGGCGGTCCTGGATAAATGGGTGTGTTCGGGCCTGCGACTGAGAGCCAACAATTGTCTGTTGACAAACTCCAGCCACCCCTTAAGCCACGTCCAGTAAGAAGGAAACGTGTGAATGTGCTCGTTAAATAGGAAACAGAACAGCCACCAAAGGCCAGGTCCCGCCGTGGTCCGAGTGAGGAGTGAACCGGGAAGTCTCTGCCTCTCTCCCTCCCTCGCCGGCTTGTGGCCCCTCGCCCCTCGCTGGTGCTGGCCTCGTTCCCTCACACCTAAGCCCAGTGGTGTTTTGCAGTCTTTCAGCTGTTACCTCAGTCCCTCCTCGCCTCATTCCCGATTCACTCCGTTGCTATAGGTATGTTTGAAACCCCAGCGTGGTAGATTTTAATTAGTCTTCCTACAGATGGCCAATTAACATTCATTACTTTTGCCTTGAGCGATTAATTATGAGTTTGGATAGAAAAGGAGAGAAGAGGAGAGAAGATGGGCAGGTGAATGAAAGGAGAAAAGAGAAGGGGTTTGATTGGAGTCTGGGATTTTTACACAGAGCAGGCTGCTGGGGGAGAGGGTGGGAAAGAGCCGTTTGAATCTCGTCACTCCCAGCGGCCTCCCTCGGCCCACAGCTGCTCAGGGCCCCTAATCGGCTTGGCTGGCCCAGCCCTCCAGGAAAATAGAGCTCACACCCTTGTGGGGGCGTCCCTAAGCCTTTGGTGTTCCCTGACCCCAGCCCCTTTCATAATACCGGCCCTCTTGTCTTTCGTGCCAGAGCTGGATGGGAACTATGTCAGGAATTGTCTAAAATGCAGCAGATGACCCAGAAGCTAGGCTCCGCTGAGAATCACTTGTTCCTAGAATTGGAGCAGCTCATTGTACAGATGAGGAAACTGAGGCTGGACGGGAAATGACCCCCAACTCGTGCATCTCAGGAGGAGAGGCCAGCTCTGTTGACTCCTGGCCCCGTTGTTCTCATTCTGCTGCAACCAGGGTGTTCATGAAGGCTCTGTGCAATGTTTAATGCTACTATCTGGAACACACTGCCTGCATCAGACAGAAGCGTTCTTCAAGGTTTCAAATGTAACTCACTTCCTCCAGTGTGCACCCAACTGCCGAATGCTCCTGTGGTTTCCCAGCTCATTAAAAACACTCCCTGGGTGATGTTGCCTGATTTAAGAGCTGTAGCTGTGTTCCTAATCCTCAATTCATTTCAGGAATGGAGGAGAAACTCCTAAATGTAAACGCTGGCCTTTTTTGTTTTTTTTTAAGATTTTATTTTATTTACTTATTTGAGAGAGAGAGAGGGAGCATGAGCAGGGCAAGCAGCAGAGGGAGAGGGAGAAAGAAGCTAGCTCGCCACTGAGCAGGGAGCCCTATGCAGGGCTTGATCCTAGGACTCTGGGATTATGACCTGAGTCCAAAGGCAAATGCTTAACCAACTGAGCCACTTGAGCACCCAACACTGGCCTTTTGGGGGATAGGGTTACAGATGACTTTTGTTTTCCTCTTTGAAATCATCTGTGTGTTTCACTGTCTCTAGCACAAATATATTACTTAAGCAATATTAAGTATATAAAGTAGGACTACATGTTACTTGAAATTTTCCCAAAATATTTTTTGTAGAAAGAAGCAAAAGGGGCATCTGGGTGGCTCAGTCCGTTAAGCATCCGTCTTTGGCTCGGGTCATGAGGGTCATGATCCCGGAGTCCTGGGGTGGAGCCCTGAGTCCTGCTTCCTGCTCAGCAGGGAGTCTGTTTTTCCCCTCTCCTCCCCAGCTCAGCTCATGCTCTCTGTTGCTCATATCTCTCTCTCTCAAATAAATAAATAAAATCTTTTAAAATAAAAAAAAAATTTTTTTTAAGAAAGAATCAAAAAAGGAGTTCATGATTTTCTTTAAAAGGCCATCAATCTGGGCAGCCCGGGTGGCTCAGCGGTTTAGTGCCACCTTCAGCCCAGGGTGTGATCCTGGGGTCCTGGGATTAAGTCCCACGTCGGGTTCCCTGCATGGAGCCTACTTCTCCCTCTGCCTGTGTCTCTGCCTCTCTCTCTCTCTCTCTCTCTCTCTCTCTCTCTCGCTCTGTGTGTGTGTGTGTGTGTGTCTCATGAATAAATAAATAAAATCTTAAAAAAAGAAAGACCATCAATCTGATACACCCAAATTTTAACACTGGTTGACCTTGAGTTAGTTACCCCCCGCCTGGATGCAAGGTGCAGTTCTGCCACCTGCTTAAACTGTGTCTCAATTTCCTCATATGTTAGGGGGAGTAAAAAGAACACCCATCTCGCAGGGCTGAGGGGATTAAATAAAATCACACATGGAAAATCTTAGAGCAGTGTGTTGTGCCTAGAAAGAGCTCAATAAATATTAGTTATTATTACTATTAATAACTGATTTTTAAACATGATATCTGGGGGGTAGGATTTTAGAGGTTTTTTGTTTGCCCTCTTTGCTTTTTTGTATTTTGAAATTTTTCCATAATGAATCCACATCACCTTGGCAGTATGAAGAAAATAATAAGGAGGGAGAGAGAAGGAAGGAAAGGGAGAAAGAAGGAAGGAGAAAGAAAGGAAGGAAAGAAGGAAGGAGGGGTAGATGTATTTATTCTGTTCAAAGCAAATGCAGTCCTGCTATTTGAAATTTCTATTAACTTTCTACTGGTCTGACTCATGCTGTGGCAAGCACAACTGTATGGCCAGTGTTCCCTGGAGGTCTCACTTGCACTGTGACAAACGCCGTTTCCTCCTGGAAACACCCTCCTTCTCCTCTGCTGGGCAGCTAAGTGTTCCTCATCCTCGAATCCCGGCAGCCTCTCTGGGCCTATCCCACTCCTTACTCGACCCTGACCCAGGGGCCTGTCTGATTGGATCCCCTTTGTTTGGAGATTTCATGGGTCACTGTGCAGGTGCCTGGTGAACAGGAACGGGAGCCTCCAGCCTTCCCCTCAGGGACCCACCCTGTGTCTCTGCCGGTCAGCTAGCTCACTTCTCCTCTCTGTCCCCCAGCACCCTTCCTCTTGGTCCCTTGTGACTTCAGCATGCACACAGCCCTGTCCACATCGCCTAGGCCCACCCACATTTAACTGCAACTTCCATCTACATCTCTTATTCCCATTTCTGAGAGTGAGCCCCTTTATAGGTCACTGGCCAGGACATGGATTGGGGCCCTGTGGATTGCATGTCCATCCTCCATCTGATAAACTGTGGAGTGGTGGGGCACTGGGCAGCAGGTTTACACGGTACAGAATATACCCATTTGGGCTAGAGTTTACTAAGATGGGGGTTTGGGTGGAACAAGAGATGGTTGGCATCTTTGATATTGTGCTCCTGCCATGGGCTCCCAAACACCCCCTGCCAGCCATACAACACCATTCACACTATATCATCAATGTCTGGTTGCTCACTCTACTCCACCAAACATGCCCCATGCCAAGCTCCGTGAGAGGGGCAACAACGTTTGCCTTACTCACTGCTTTGTCCTCGATGCTGAGTACAATGCTTGGTATCTAGTAAGTATTCAGTAAATACCTGCTGAATATTGGAAAAGTACATCATACAATCACACCATTCTATAAATTTATAAGGTCTTGTAGAAACGCAAAAGGTGAACACATGTTATAGAGTCATTTGTGAGCTTCGGACTTCTCTGGAGAGACTTGGCAGAGCCAGGTGATTTGGATCTAGAGTAGTCAGGGAAGGCTTCCTGGAGGAAAAACTAACTGCACTGAAGGAAATGAGATGCGGCTTCCACTGAGGCAAGAAAAAGCTTGGCTTAGCATGCTCTGGTCTTTTTTGTTATTCATGTCTAAACTGCCAATCACAACATCAGCACTGAGGACATTAGACAGGTCAGGGCCCGGAGTCAGGCTCCCAGAAAACAGGGAATGGGAGCAGCAAGATTGAGGCCTGAGCTGCAGGTAGCATCAGGGTGGGAAGGGCAAAGCGAATCCACTGGTGCAACCAAGGGGAAAAGGCTGATCTCTGGAGGAAGAGGAGGCTCTCCAGAAGAGCTGCCAGGCAGCTCATTAGGATAATGAGAGGCTTGCCCCAGCTTACCAAGGATCCGGGCTAGCCACACCTGAGCACTATTAAAATATACTTGGCTAGCAGGTGCTGGGCTGAGAGCCCAGGCTGGTACTGCAGCATGGGGCAGAGACAGGGGTCTTCCTCAGCTGGGTAGGGATGAGTGGGTGGGTTGCAGCCTGGAAGAAGCATCTCTGGGCCTTTGTGGAGGCAGGAGAGAGAACAGCCGAAACCAGAGGCCCCCTAGACATGACACAAGGAGTACTGGAAAGCCAGGCAGGGTGTGGGTGAAAGGAACCTCTTCTGGCTCTCCTTTCTCTTTGGGCCCATGGAATGATGCCAAAGGGGGATGAGGGGGCCTGTATTTCTGGTGTGGGAACCAAGGGAAGTGGCTGCCTTGTTCTTTTCATGCCATAGTCCCAGAGAGTTCAAGGCTCCTGCTACATGCCTTTTCTGAGTTACACAAATGCAATAGTAAGTGGTGGTCTGAAGATGCCAAAGGGTGATCTCTAGGGGAGGGAATGTGGGCAGGGCTGCCTAGGAGAAGTGAGACCAGAACAGGCCTTGAAGTTTGCACACAGCTGGCATTGGTGGGGAGGAGGAAGTCATGCTAGATGGCAGAAGTCTCATAAGCAAAAGCACTGGGCAGCGCGGGAGACTAAGCACGGCATGTGGGACAGAAACATAAATGAGTTGGGTGGCCCAGTGTCTATTAGAGAGGAGTGGATGAGGCAAATGATGGATGTCCTCGAGGCACCCGGCTGAGGATTTGGGGCCTACATGAGCTGCCCTCCTGGGGATGTGTCCACATGATCAGGCCCCATCATTAACATGGAACTCCTGAGACTTCCCAGGGCTCTCTCAGGGCCTTCCTCCAGACCTCTCCCCAGCCACTGACACCACCTGTTCTCAGGCCACCTTCCAGGGGATCCCGTGAAAAGCTGGCAGTCGTCTCTTGCACTGCCTTCCACACTCCATATCCTTCAGCTGGCCAGATTTCCTAACTGTCCTCTTATCCTAATTAATCCATTTCTTTTTTTAAAGATTTTAATTTATTTATTCATTCATGAGAGACACAGGGAGAGGGAGAGAGAGGCAGAGATACAGGCAGAGAGAGAAGCAGGCTCCATGCAGGCAGCCCGACGTAGGACTCGATCCTGGGTCTCCAGGATCAGGCCCTGGGCTGAAGACAGGGCTAAACCGCTGAGCCACCCGGGCTGCCCTAATTAATCCATTTCTTGAGGAGCCTGGTGAACATGTACTGTAGGGAAAAGTAAAATAACAAATACAAGGACACAAGCTCTCAAGGACTTAAGAGCTGCTCAGGGAAGACAGGCATGGGTGAACCAGTTCCACAACAAAGGCTATGCTCCTGATTTTCAGTCCAACAGGCCTTTGGATTGACACCAGGGTGGCCTCTCCATAGAGGCTGCTGCCCTGGGCTCACAGTGAGGCCCAGCCCCCAGGAGGGTTCCAGGCACTGTTCCTACCTCCCTGGTTCGCTCTACCCTCTGCTTCTCTGCTCACTACCAAGTGTCATTGCCCTCTGGGTCAC
This sequence comes from Canis aureus, assembly GCF_053574225.1. NCBI lineage: Eukaryota > Metazoa > Chordata > Mammalia > Carnivora > Canidae > Canis > Canis aureus. The sequence continues at coordinate 14,787,937 of NC_135622.1, forward strand.
TTAGTTCAAATGCCTGAGAGAGAATCTCATTGTTTGAGCCTGCTCCAAATCAAGGTCCTTGGCAAACTCAAGGTGACCACCTCAATCCAATCAGCTGTGGTCAGCAGGATGGCCGTGCAGTTCACCCATGGCAGTCAGGTGTATGTGGAGGTGTGGACATGGCAGGCAAGCACACCAAAAATTCTTGCACATGTTCAGCTGTTTCTTCGTGTTATATACTGTTCCACAAAACAGTGTTTCTGAAACTTCTTTCATTTTGCTGTTTCTGGCTTTCAAAGACACAAATTTAGTACTATGGTCACTGCTTATTAGAAACAAACATTTGTTATAAATTGTTTTTTTTAAAGATTTTATTTATTTATTTGAGAGAGAGCACGAGGAGGGGAGGGCAGGGAGAGGGAGAAGTAGACTCCTCGATGCGCAGAGAGCCTGATCCAACATGGGACTTGATCCCAGGACCCTGGGATCACGACCTGAGCCAAAAGCAGAAGTTTAACCAACTGAGCCACCCCGGTGCCCCTATAAATTGTTTTTCTGATATAGTAAGGGGAAAATACTACCTGAATTACCATGAACTTTTTGTTTCATTTAAGTAATTTTTTTTTTCCTACTTCGAATTCTTCAGGGATTACTTTTTGGCATAATTTCTCTGTTCTGTCCCAAATGGCTTTGAAATATTTATCACTTCTCTCAGATGATAAACCATGAAATTTTGCTTCTAACTTTGATGGCAACGAGAAAAATGTCTGTAGCTTCAGTTAGAAGCTCTTTAGGGGGAAAAAAATGCCTGCAATATTTGGCCCATTATTTAAAATTTGTTAAAATTTGTAAACGGAAGGTGAATTCAAACTTGGAAAACAAAGTCAGCCAAGACCTCACTGCACCAGCCACCCTCACATTTTGAGAATAGCTTGACATGACTTCCCGTGTTTGAATAGTCTGCCGAAGTTCCTCCATCACAACCAACAATCCAACATGTTTTCAACAACCTTGGAGCTTCCTGTATGTTATGCCTTCATTCTGCTTACAAATGTTTTGAAAATTTGCCAGCTTTTCAGAGATGCATGAATAGTGTCATACAAAGAATTGACAGGACTGAGATCACTGTGGAGCACTTTCATATCCCGACAAATCCCAGCACCATTAAACCCCCAAGACATGCATGACAATGTGTGTATAAAGCTCTTGGCTCATCCTCTGTAAATGTTGTAGCAACAACATTAAATCTTTCACTTATGTCAAGCTCCTGTGTAGACATAGCTATGCATTTTATTCAAATCAGCTTCCATAATAATTCGGTACAAGAGCCTCCCAGGGATCTTAACCATACCCATGGTACCCATGAGTGTCTGCTTAATTAAGACAGTTTGGGATGTTTGCTGTAGGAAACTTGCACAGGTTGAGAACACTCTTAGTTGTCTTATTGTATCTCATGAGTAATTTATGGAAACATCATCCATCTTTATGATTTCATTAATAATTCTAAATGATTACTACGTGCCAGGCACTATTTAAAGTGCTTTACATTCACATACTCATTGAGTCCTCTCGACTGACTATACAGCAGGTTTTATGATTTATTCCTATTTTTCAGAAAAGGAAACTGGCACTGAAAGGTTAAGTAACTTGCCCAAGTTTCACAGAACATTTGCATTATTTCTGGAAACCAATTTAAAATTAGTTGCAAGTTCTCTTTCTATTTCTCTTTGAGTTCCAACTCAAAATATGTACCCTTGTTCACAAATTAGATTCCCTATGTCCTTGGTAGACACAGTTTTTTTCAGAAATAAAATATTTTCAACTTTAGACTTTTCTCATTAGGATTCAAATAATTGGGTAATAATTTTACAAAAGACAATGGCACCAAAAAGTAGATATTTGTGACAAAACTACACCAATACAAATGCATGCATTTCCCATTTTTTTCTGGTTTTCTGAATTTTTCCAGTAATTTTTTTCAAGTTTTAATTGCTCTTTCATTCCTGAATTTTTTGTTAGTAGGACAACTGGAATGGGCACCAGAATAACTCATCTTTTATAATGCTCTCCTCCATCCGTCAACTACAAAAGTTTTAAAAGACTATTCTTTCGAAGTTTTCGTACTTTGAGGGTAATTTTGGATAAATAAGGCCTCTTGCTTTCTCTCATAAATTTCAAACCATGTACAGAATCTTGGCGAGATGTGTTACTGTCTGTATCAACTCATCAACCCTGATTAACTCTTGAGGCTGAAACACTCGATTACCCCTCACAATACTATTGGCACCATAATTTGATGGTAAACTCTTAGAAATTTTTGTGAAAAACAGAAACTCAAACTTTTGTTTTGACATCACTTTTTGAATTCCTGTGATTTCAGTATTTATTTAGAATTGCTCAGTGATTGTGCTCCATCTCCAAGAAGAGAATGCCAGTGACAGATTCTCTAACACTTCTTGTTATGACACTTTCCATGTTCTCTCAGTTATTTTCCAACCGGATTAATGTCCCAAAGCAAGGCTCTTTCAGGCTTGTGGCACATCACCGTTAGAGCCTAGAAACCCCAGATTTCAGATTTTTCCACTGATGACAGTTTTTATTAAGAAACTCTTTTATTGTTATTTAATAACAATAGATTCATCCTAGATTTTTTTTAATTCTATTTTTTTTCCTCTTTTGCTAATTTGGAAGTAATACTCTGTTTCTATTCCTTTGGTGGTTACCCCAGACATTTTATCAGGCATATTTAATTTCTCAAACCTAAAGTTAATCATTATCTTTACCTTCCTTTAGAAAAATATATCATCCAAATATGCTTTAAACTTGGTCACCACTCTGCCCCATCTATGTGCTATTGTTCAATATTTAGTTCTATGTTTTTAGTCCTACAAATTATATGGGAAGCTTAAGGTTTTGTTTTGTTTTGTTTTGTTTTGTTTTTTAAGATTTCATTTATTTATTTTGAGAGAGTGAGTGAGAGAGAGGGAAAGAAGGAGCAAGGGGAGAGGGAGAAGCAGAGTCCTCGCTGAGGAGGGATCCCAATATGGGGCTCAATTCCAGGATCTCAGGATCATGACCTAAGCTGAAGGCAGATACTTAATCGACTGAGCCACCCTGGAGCCCCTGTCTTAATGACTTTTAAACATACAGTTCAGTGGTATTAAGTACATCCATATTGTTCAGCAACCATGACCTATTCAGCTCTAGAATTCTTTTCATCTTGCCAAACTAAAACTCCATACCCACTAAACAATAAGTCCTCATTTCCCCTTCCTCCACAGCCACTGGCAATCACCATTCTGTTTTCTGTCTTTATGATTCTTACTATTCTAAGTACATCATGTACATGGAAGCATACAGTATTTGTCTTTTTTGTGATTGGTTTAACAAAACGTTCCTTTCCTTTTTAAGGCTGAATAAAATTCCATGGTATGCACATACCACATTTTGTTTATCCATTCATCTGTTGGTGGATACTTGGATTGCTTCCATGTTTTAGCCATTGTGGAAAATGCTGCAATAACCATAACACAGATGTACAAAGATCTCCTCAAAACTCTGCTTCCAGTTCTTTTGAGTATATATCCAGAAGTGGAATTGCTGGATCCTGTGGGACTTCTTTTTAAGTTTTTGAGGCATTCCTATGCTGTTTTCCAAAGTGGTCACACCATTTTATACTCTCACCAACAGGGCACAGGGCTCCAGTTCTTCATGTTCTTGTCAACACTTGTTATTTTCTGTTTTGCTGACAGTAGCCATAGTAATGGGTGTAAGTGGTATCATCCGGTAGTTTTGATGTGCCTTTCCCCAGGGATTAGTGATATTAAGCATTTGTTCATGTGTTCATTGGCTGTTTCTGTATCTTCTTTGAAGAAGTGTCTGTTTGAGTCTCTGCGCATTTTGAATCAGGACTTAATAACTTTACCCACCATTTATGCTTTCATCTGACTTTCCTTATGCAGTAATTTTCCTTCTGCCTGAAATTCCTTCATTGAGGGTCGGTGGGTAGTAATTTTCCTTTCTTGCTTGCCTGGTTCTATCTTTATTTCACTCTTATTCTTGAAAGACCATTTTTGCTAGAGATATAATTCTGGGTTGTAAGTTATTTTTCTCTCAGTGCTATAAAGATATATCCTGTTCTCGCCTCAATCCATTGTTAAGAGTCTCAGTCCTATAGTAACCACTTTGTGTCTGACTTTTTTGTCTAATCTGTCTTCTCTGGCTACTTTTAAGATCCCCTTTCCTTAGGTGTTCTGGAATTCCATTGTCTATGTGCAGATTTCTTTTATTGATTGTGTTGGAATTCGGTGGGCATCCCTAATTGAAGGATTGGTGTTACTTGTCAATTTTGAAAAATTCTTAGCCATTAGCTTTTCAAATGAAGCTTCTGTGCCATTACCATTAGTCCTTGTTTCTACAATCCTGATCAGATATAACCTTTTTTTTTTTTTTTAAGTAGGCTCCACCCCCAGCATGGAGCCCAATGCAGGGCTCGAACTCATGATCCTGAGATCAAGACCTGAGCTGAGATCAAGAGTAAGTCATTTAACTGACTGAGCCACCCAGGTGCCCCTAGATATAATCTTTTATACATAACCCTCCGTATCACTACTAAGCCTCTCGATCATTTTATGTCTGTGCCTCTCTTTGTGCCACATTTCTTCAACTCTTTATTTTTTTAACAGATTTTTAAAATAGATTTTATTTATTTATTCATGAGAGACATACACAGAGAGAGAAGCAGAGACATGTAGAGGAAGAAGCAGGCTCCATGCAGGGAGCCCGACATGGGATTTGATCCCTGGGCTCCAAGATCATGCCCTGGGCTGAAGGTGACGCTAAACCACTGAGCCACTCGGGCTGCCCTCTTCAACTCTTTAGATCTTTCAGTTCACAAGTTCTCTCTTCTGCTATGTCTAATCTGATAATTTCTTACAAATTGAGTTTCTAATTTTAGTGATTATAGTTTATATTGCTCTTTGGTACTTCCCAAATTGGCTGGGTCCTTTTTAAATATATCTATATACTGAGGTATAATTTACATATTGTAAAATGCATCAATCTTAAGTGTACATCAGGATGAATTTTTACACATGTGTACATCTGTGGTAACACCACCCATAGCAAAATATAGAACATCTCTAAGACTTCAAAACCTTCCACTGTGCCACTTTCTAGTCAATAATCCGTAAAATGTAATTATTCTGACTTCTATCAACCCAATAATGTATCTGAGATCTATCCATGTTATTGCATGCATCCATTATTCATTTTTATTGCACTCCATTGTATGAATCTAATAATTTACTTAATCATCCTATGGTTGATAGGCATGTGTATTGTTATGAGGTTTTGGTGATTGTGAATAAAGTCTTTGTGTGGACATACACTCTCATTTCTCTTGAGTATACACTCAAGAGTAGAATGGCTGAACGGGAATATATTTTTAAAAACTTTTTTTAAAATTTATTCATGGCAGACAGAGAGAGAGAGAGAGAGAGAGAGGCCAAGACACAGGCAAAGGGAGAAGCAGGCTCCATGCAGGGAGCCCAATATGGGACTCAATCCCAGGTCTCCAAGATCACACCCTGGGCCAAAGGTGGCACTAAACCACTGGGCCACCGGGGCTGCCCGGGTATATATTTTTTAAAAGATTTTATTTATTTATTTGAGAGAGACAAAGAACAGAGGAAGAGGGAGAAGCAGACTCCCTGCGGAGCAGAGAGCTCAATGTGGGGCTTGATCCCAGAACTCTGAGATTATGACCTGAGCTCAAGGCAGACACTTAACCAACTGAGCCATCCAGGTGCCTGCCCCTCAGTGAGTATATTTTAACCTTATTTAAAACTGCCAAATAATTTTCCAAAGTTGCACCACTTTTCACACGCATGCTAGGTTCTTTTAAATATTATTTCTTTTAGTTTTTAAATACAGTAAACATAAGTATTTTTTTAAAGATTTATTTATTTATTTATTCATGATAGACACAGAGATTGAGAGAGAGGCAGAGACACAGGAGGAGGGAAAGGCAGGCTCCATGTCGGGAGCCCGACGTGGGACTCGATCCCGGGACTCCAGGATCGCACCCGGGGCCAAAGGCAGGTGCTAAACCGCTGAGCCACCCAGGGATCCCAACATAAGTATTTTATGTTCTACATGTGATAATTCTAATATATGCTGTCTCTGCAGGTCTGATTCTGCAGCTTGTAGTTTCTACTAATTCTCATGGTGGTTCATATCCCCATGTATTTTGTGATTTCTGATTGTGAGTTCATCTTCCTTGGAACTTTGTCTGGGGAAGTTATTTGAAGTTTGGCTTTCAAGTACATTCCTCTAAAAAGGAAGATAAATATACTTATTTGCTTCTGCCAGTGGATACTAAATTCTCAGCTTGGAATCTTTTAGGGCCTCCTAAAATTTCTGGCCCTAAATCCAAGTAAAGTGAGGCTGTGGTTAGGAACTCTCAAGAAAATATGTTTTCTTTTTTTCCCTTCCACACAGAGCCAAAGCTAAGCCAGACACATATGTCCACCACCTCCCTTTGTAGGGCTGGAATTTTTTTCTCATTCACTCAGTAAAGATGTCACTTTTCAGGGGTCTCTGATCAGATTTCCTGTCTCAAACTTTGTCTCCTATCCCTCTCACTTGTGGCCCTTTAAGACCCAAGCTTTGTGCCACCACTAAATTGGGGTTTGTTCCAACACAAACTCTAGCTTCACAATCCACTTCCTTGTCTCAATTCAAGCTTTCTGTAATTTCTGGGCATTTGAGGATTTTTCCTTATTTTTTGTGCCAGCTCAGCCATCATTCAAAAAGATGTTTTTAAGACTGGCAAAAGATTGATAATTGAAGTTGAGTGATAAACATGTGGAGATTCATTATACCACTCACTGCAAACCATGTTTGAAATTTCACATAATAAAAAGTCCTGGTATGGTTTTTTTTAGGATTTTATTTATTTATTTGAGAGGAGGGGGAAGAGGGAGAGAGAGAAACAGAGCATGAGCTGGGGGAGGGGGAGAGAGAGAAGAAGAGGGACAAGCTGACTCCCTATTGAGCACAGAGCCCATTGCAGGCCAATCCCAGGACCCCAAGATCATGACCTGAGCTGAAGACAGACACTTAGCTGACTGAGCCACTTAGGCACCCTAAAAGTCCGTTTTTAAAAAGAATTCTCCATAGAGATTCACAGTGAGATATTTAGGGGTAAAATATCTTGATGGCTGTAGTTTACTCTAAAATACTTCAGAAGGAAAGGAATACAGCAAAATGGAAAAATGCTAATACTTATAAAGGTTTTGGTGATTATGATAACAGGTGTTCATACTATTTTGCCTACTTTATTTATGCTTGGAAATTTTTATAATACACAGTCAAAATATGACAAAAAATTCTTAGGTGTTCTGTCCTGGAAGGGGTCTCTGGATATCTAGCCTACCACATTATTAGAAACAAATATGGCATCATATTCCATGATTATACTTACAAAGAAAGAATCTACAAATGACCCTGGCCAAATTGAACAACTGAACAACTGAAGAAAAGGAAGAAATGTATGTACAGTGTTGCAAAGCTGTTTAGATCCAGATTTGAACAAATAAATTTGTGTGAGTGGACAACTGGGGAAACAGGAAGGTGAACAAGTTGGCAGAACACCAATCAAGTAGGGATGGGCCTGCCAACGTGTCTTAACACTGAGCTATACCACAAGGCTTAGTTTTCATTTGTGACTCAATTATCTGCTGTAGCCCCATCCAAGTAATAGTAGGATCTAGCTTCCCCTTTCCATGGGTCTGGTTTGAGGGAGGAGGGATTGTCACCCAGCTCCAGCCCAAATCTCACCTGCTGTCTAAGTGCCCCCATCCTAACCCCTTCTGCTGCCTTACAGGATGCCTATGAATCACCATGTCCATTCCAAAACTCCCAGGGGCTGGTCTTACCTGGAGCCCCACTGGGACAAACCACTACTACATAATTATCTGATATGAATACATTTCCCAAATCATGAGAATTCCTTCTGGACTGAAACCCTGAGAATTCAGCACAATAAATAGCTAACGGTGGGTTTGGCAATTTTGGTCAAGACCCCTCGGCCAGTGGGAAGTGAAAATAAGGGCCCCTCTCCCTTCATTTTCCACTTCTACGGAGAACTATTTGAATAAGATCACATCCACACAGTCAAGAAAGAGCTTCAATTTTAGGGACAGAACATCATAGACCCAGATGTTGAAAAGAAACATTTTCTTGAAGTAATAGTCATCTGCAAAGATAACATCTCATTTTAGAGAAGACATTTATATTGTTACGCAAAACACTGAGACACTGAACCATGGGCTCTTTAACTGCTCCATTTAAGAAGTAAGTCTTTGGTTTATCTTTGCAAAAGTGAAGCAGCCGGGATGCCTGATTGAGCAGCTACCTTTGGCTCAGGGAGTGGTCCTGGTCCTGGGTCTTGGATGGAGTCCCACAACAGGTGCCCTGGGAGGAGCCTGCTTCTCCCTCTGTCTCTGCCTCTCTGTGTGTGTCTCTCGTGAATAAATAAATAAAATCTTTAAAAAGAAAAAAAAAAAGCAAAGCATCCGTTGACCCAGAGGTAAGAGATATTTGCTCCAGTTCACACATCTTACCGTGTAGAGAGACAGTGGAAAGTTTTAATTTAGAGTTCTCCCCACCCAAGAGTTTAGCCAATTATTAGACAGTGTTCAACTTCAAAGTGTTGAAACAATTCTCTTCCCATGGCAAACCTCACAGGGCATGGACGGTCTCCTTTTTGTGTTCTACTGTGATGAAATATTACATTATTACATGTCTCAGGACAAACCATCTTTTCTAAAAAGATTGTATTTATTTATTTATTTTGAAAGAGAGAAAGATAGCCTGTGGGCATGCTTATGAGCAGGGGGAGGTGCAGAGGGAGAGAGAGAAAGAGAATTTCCAGCAGACTCAGTGCTGAGAGGAGAGCCCCACCTGGGGCGCAATCCCAGGACCCCGAGAGCATGACCTGAGCCAAAATCAAGAGTCAGTCACTCAGCTGACTGAGTGACTGAGGAGCCCCAGAACAAACAAATAATCTTAAATTACGTTTCTCAAATTCCTATGTCAGCCGACGAATCTTTAATGGGCATCTATTATATGCCAGGCAATTGTGCTAGTGCTGGGAACACAGCAGCAAAGAAAATGAAGTTCTTGTGACATTAGCATTCTATATAGTTGACTTCATGTACGTTTGCCAATTTCCTTAAACATGCTATAATGTTTTTGAGTCAGGTTTTGTAGGGGAAATGTGTAGGGCATGCACAGAGAGGCACAGGGGAAGGAATCCCTGGATGAACACCCTGGGTGGTAGCAGTATCACTACAGTGAGGGCTGCCCGGAGGTGAGTAGAGGACATGAGGCTAGAAAGGTAGGCACTTGCTGTCCCTAGAAGACCTCAAATGTCAGGATAAGAGTTTGAACTTTATTGGAAATAGTGACTCTACGGGAGTTTATGGAGCTCTCACTCTATGCGCTAAGAGCTATACATGAATTGCCTTATTTCCATTCTCTCAAGGACTCTCCAGGTACTATTATTGTCTCTAGATTAAAGATGAAAAACTGAGTCACAGAGAGGTAAAGAAACTGTGCCCTTGGTTGGCACAGTTTCACAGTTGTGTGAAAACATTTTTACGTGGAGTTGTGTCGTAGAAATCTGGCAACCTGCAAATCAGATGAATGGCAGAGAGGAGACATCACAAATGTTTATGGTAAGAGAATCACCAGAATGGGGCAGCCCAGGTAGCTCAGCAGTTTAGTTCCGCCTTCGACCCAGGGTGTGATCCTGGAGACCCGGGATCGAGTCCCACGTCTGTCTCCCTGCATGGAGCCTGCTTCTCCCTCTGCCTGTGTCTCTGTCTCTCTCTGTGTGTGTCTCTCATGAATTAATAAATAAGACCTTTAAAAAAAAAGAGAGAGAGAGAGAGAATCACCAGAAGGTAACAGTGGCAGAGGGAATGGCAAGAAAGGAATGGATATGAAGATGGAGTGGATGTGCTGGGTGGTGATGGAGAGAAGATATTACAGATGCCTCTCAGCTGCTGAGACTAGATGTCCTGGGTCTGCAGGTCTGTCTTCAGAAAAGGCTGAGCCAGGGAGGGGTGCAGATTTTGAGCTCAGTTTTGGGATATAGTGAAGGCCCAAGGAGCGCATGGGACCCCCCCCCCCCCAAGAAAATGATCTCACAAGCACTGAAAACTAGCAACTTAATCTGGGGGAAAATAAAGTTGGGTTTACAAACCTGTAAAGGGTTTCTGTAAGGTATTGCTTGAAACTGTGGGAGTAAAGATAGATGATGGATGATTAGATAGATAGATAGATAGATAGATAGATAGATAGACAAATAGATAGGAAGGAGAGCATAGACAAAGGTTCCTAGTGGATATCCACAGTAAAGGAGAAGAAAGAGGAACCCACAGAGGAGCAATTCCTATGGTGGCAGAGCCAGCCAGGTACCTTGTTAGGAAAAAGGAGAAAAGAGAAGGTTTCTAAAACAAAAGGGTGGCTCAGTGGTTGAGTGTCTGCCTTCAGCTCAAGTTGTGATCCCAGGGTCCTGGGATAGAGTCCCAAATCAGGCCCCCTGCAAGGAGCCTGCTTCTCCCTCTGCCTATGTCTCTGCCCTTCTCTGTGTGTCTCATGAATAAATAAATAAAATCTTAAAAAAGAAAGAAAAAGAAAAAAAAGAGTTGAAATCAAATGCTAATAAGCCCACAGATAATTAGTAAGAAAGATTGGAATTTGGAAACAGAGTCCTGATGAGCATTTCAGAGAATGAAGGGAAACCCTTTAAACTCTGCTCATGGGGGAACACATGGGTACATGTTCCAGAGGACAAATTGGCAATATGGATCAGAAGAGTTAAATACTATATATAATACTATATATAATACTATATATAATACTATATATCTGGAAATTATACTTCTAGAAATGTACATAGAAAAGCAGTACTCATGGAGATGCAGTAAGATAGAGCTATGGGGCTGTTGGCCAAAATTTTGTTTAAAACAGTGAAGGGGAACCTGGATGGCTCAGTCAAGTGTCTGCCTTTGGTTCATGATCCTGGGGTCCTGGGACTGAGCCTAGAGTTAGGCTCCCTACTCAACCGGGAGTCTGCATCTGCCCTTCCCCTTCTCCCTGCTCATGCTTTCTCCCTCTCAAATAAATAAATATTTTAAAAAATAAAATAGTGAAAATTTGTCAACAGTACAAACATCCAACAATAGAGAATATTTAACAGGTGCAAAGAGGACTGTGATCAGTGATAAAGAAGCAGGTTACAAAAACTGTGTTTCTCCCACCCTATCCCATCCCTGTTTAAGGAAGGCAATAGAGAAAGAACTGGACGATTATACTGCAAGAATTTCATGATGGTTGTTTCTGGCTGGTAGGATATGATAGTTATAAGATCTCTGTTTTCCCTTCCTACATACCCATTTATCCTCCCTCCCTCCCTGCTTTGGATTACCTTTATCTTCTATAACAACCTTGTCCAATAGAAATATAATGTGAGGGGCACCTGAGTGGCTCAGTGGGTTAAGCAGCTGCTTCAGCTTAGGTCATGATCTTCAGGTCCTGGGATGGAGCCAAGATGCAAGGAGCTTCCTGCCCAGCAGGGAGTTTGCTCCTCTCTCTCTACCTCTGCCTCTTTCCACAGCTCGTTTTCTCTCTTTCAAAGAAATAAAATATTTAAAACAAGAAATATAATGTGAGCCACATATGTAATTTTAAACATTCTAGTAACTATATTGAAAAAATAAAACATAAAAATGACCTTAATAATAACTTTTTTAACCCCAATATATGAATGTTATTATTATAACATGTAATGAACTCAAGAAAATATTAATGATATTTTAGCTTTTCCAAAAACAGCCTTCCAAACCTCGTATGTCTTTTACATTTACAGAATATTTCGACTTGGGCCATCCACATTTTAAGCACCTTAATGGCCATATGTCTTCCATATTGGACAGTAAAACTGTACAAAATTAATAGCTAATATTTATCAACTGCTTACTATGTGCTAGGCACTGCTGTAAACCCACTAGGTGGGGGTTATAACTCATTCAATCTCACAATAACTCCTTAAGGTTCTTATGATTATTATTGCCTCCATAAGCACAGGTTGTTATCATAATAAAACCACAGTAAAAATTCTGGAGCTTTTTAAAAAAGATTTTATTTATTTGTTCATGAGAGACACAGAGAGAGAGAGAGGCAGAGACATAGGCAGAGGTAGAAGCAAGCTCTTTGAAGCCATTTCCCTGATGAGATGGGGGCACAAGTCAGGTTGCAAAGGCTTATGGAGTCAAGGAGAACTGAGGCAGTTGGAGAGATGAAAACTTATTCAAAAAGTTTGGTGGTGTAGAAAAGTTAGTAGAAACATGAGGACAGAAGGCTTTTTGTGGGGCGGAGAGATCTGAAAATGAAGTGGGCTAAAGAGAAGGGAGGATGGTGAGAGCCTATAGTCAGGGGAGTGGCAGGGATGTCAGACCTAGCACTCCACTCGGCTCTGTTGGATAAACATTGCCTGGCCTGTGCAAGAGTCCTGATGGCTGCCGCTGCTCCCCAGCTGGGGGTGGAGGTGAGTGTCCTAGCAAGGAGGCAGGGGGCAGACCCAGGCAACTCCATCCTGCAGGTGAATGTTAGGACAGAGTGGGGGCGGGGCTCCCTGGGGGGAGTGGAACAGAGAGGTGATGAATGAAGTCAGCCAGCAAAGAAACAAAAAGGGGAGGGATTATAGGCTTGAGAAGGACTTGACTACAAGATTGGGGGTGACTGGATGAGGAAAATGAGAGAGCAAGGATCTGAGGGCAATTTCCAAGTTTCCTGCATGGGCAAAGGCCTCTAGAGACTGTAACTTTTACGGAGTTCCTCCCTGGAGTCCCACATTGGTTCTGTGCACCACATACTAATCTCAGTCACCCTGACAGAGGTCCCATATAATGCTTCCCCTTCCGCAGATGTGCAAGCTGAGGAAAGATTATTGGCCCCAGGTCTCACTGTTAATAAGTGGAAGAGTCAGGATTTGAGCCCAGGTTATTCCAGAGATGGAGGGAAGGAGGGAAAAAGTGACGAGGGTCCAGAGCTAGGATGTGTGGTTGAGGGATGGGGTGGGGTGGGGGGCAGGCAGGTGGGGAATGAAAGGGAAGCAGTTGTGGGGGATGATAGGGCCCTTCAGCCTGAGGATGGCACTGTCTTTGGGCAAAACTCAGCAACCTGGGAGGGAGGACAGGCAGGTGGAAAGGTGGAGTTGGGGAACAGAAGTGGGGGGGGCAGTACATTTGGTTTAAGGTGGGCTGCTGTCCACAGGTGAGGAGAGGAGGCATTTGTGGACCTGATTGGCTAGGGGGCACCGGGAGGTAGTGGGAGAAGTATGAGAACTTGGCAGAGACTCGGCAGATGAGGAGGCAGAGGAAGACACAGAGGCCAGGTGGGAAGCACTGATGCTAGATCCAGGACACAGTGGCAGGCTTAGAGAACCCCTGAGGGCGACAAGGTCTTCTCTTAACCTACTGCAGAAAAAAATGACAATGGAGGAAGAGTTGGAAATAGAGGAAACCAGGTAAGGGATAAAAATCTGCAGAAGGAGGGAGAGGATTGAGGGAGGTTAGAGAGTTACAGGAGAGGAAAACCAGAGAAAAGAGGCTTGGGAGAGGGAGAGGGGAGGGAGGATGAAGGTAGAACTGCAGTCACCCAGAGCACCCATCCCTTACGCTGTGACCACCTGTCTTGGGGTTAGCTGCAGCTGCCCTGTGGGGATGAAACGAGGGCGGAACTCGAGCCAGACCAGGATCCCTGGGCTGTCCCAGCTCAATCCAGACTGCAACTAGGTCACTGGTCCTGTGGACTCTGTTTCTTCATGTGTAAAATGGGGTTAACGACAGACAGCTGGGTGTCAAAATATTTCACAAGCACCACCACAAGGCAAGGTGTTATTATATGATAAAGGTCTATCGAGTTAATAAGAATATGTACCCCCAGAACCACACAGAGGCAAATACACGTGGCCAGTGTGGACGGCAAGTCTAGAAGTGGCCCGGTAGGTTCTAAGCTCCTCTACCTGCCCAGTTTGGCGAGTTCGTGGCCAATGTCCAGCCTCGCGGCGGGGTAGGAGACGAGGGCCTGCGGCTGCACAGATGGGGTTCATCTCCGGCTAGGGGCGCAAGGCCCCGGGCAGGGTTAAACTTGCTCCGACTCGACTCGTGTGTTCTCCTCGGCAGCCCCCTGTCGCCGCAGAGCACAGGCCCAGGCAATGCTCATCCAACTGAACCCGCGTCCCCGCGGGGATCTTGCTCCAACAAAATACCCAGGCATCTCCTTCTATATAAAGCGAACCTCTCCGGGAGCTGTGTCTTTGCCCGGCTCTGCGCCCTCGCGCCCTTGGCGCTGTGGCCCCCTCAGGTCTCCTCTCGGCGGAGCTTCCCCTTTTCCAGGACCGAGGCTGGGGCAAAGTCGGAGGAGGGGGGGTGGAAATAAATGAAAAGTCGGGGTGGAGGGTGGAGCAGCAAGACAGGGGCGAGGATAGACAGCCTGAGACGGAAACCGGAGGGAGAGGCCAGGACACAGAACCAAAAAGAGGCGAGGAGGTTGCGAAAGAGGCACAGGCGCTCGCCGCGGACTCGGTAACGATTTCCCCCGCGGGCGTGTCTGCCGGGGCTCGGCCGCGCTCGGCCGCGGGCTGCCCGGGGCGCGAAGGGCTGCAGGGTGCGGTCGCCCCACCTCCCCCTCTCGCCGCCCCCTCCCCACCTCGCCCAAGGGGGCCGGAACGGCGTCGGCGCGCGGGGGCTTTTCGGAGCAGTCGAGTGGAAAATAGACTTTAACCCGCTTTGTGGCGACGAGGGCGCCCGAAGCGCTCCCCCGGACCAGGGCTCCCGGCGCTCAGGCGGGCCGCTCCCAAGACCCGGCCTGGAGTCCCTGCAGAGTCACGCGGCACGCGGCGCGCCGCACCCCTGGCCTCAGGGCGCCGGCAGGCCCAGCCCGCATCCGCGCCGCCGGCCGCCGCGACCCACCCCGACCCGGCGGCGGCCAGGGAGCGCAGCGCGCGGCCTTCCCCTCCTCGCAGTGCGCTGGCGGGTCCGGGTCCCAGCCTGCCCGCCACCGCCCCGCGCCCTCCTAGGCCTCGCTGCGCCGTTTCCTGCGGCCTGGAAGGCCCCGGTGAAAAAGTTTGCGGAGTACTGGTTCTCCTCACCCTCTCAACCCCGGGAAATTGTTGCAAGACGTGGACACCTGACGGAGCAGGGTCGTCCGCTGCTCCGCGGCCGCAGGTGGAAGGTGAGGGTCGGGGAGGCCAGGCGGCCGCTGCGTTCCCGGGATGGCAGGTGTGTATTCTTGGAGACAGGGTCGACTGCTCGGCCAGCTCCAAGTTAAGGCCCGAGGCCCGGGCCTGGCCCGGCCCGCCTGCACCTGAACCCCACGGCCGGAGAAGGTGAGCAAAGCAGCAGATCGCCCTGTGCTGACGCCGGCCTTCCCGGGGTGAGCAAGGGCGCGGCGGCCGCGGCTGGGCCAAGGAGGTGCTTCCGAATCCGGATCTGCGGCTTGAAGTGTGCAAAGTGACCACTCCGCTAGCGCCGTCCTGGGCCTGGCCCCTCGTGAAAGGAGTCGGGCGTCCCCCGTATGGAGCTGCCCCCCCGTAACACTCAGAAAACGCGAAACCCCACGAACAAGGCCGCGGCTTTCAGACCCGGTGAGCGGGAGGGTCCCGGAGGCCGGGGGAGCAGTGACCTGGTTATCGGAGAACGTATTTATTGGGCGAAAACCACCCTCCCTCCACTCGGATCGAAGTTGCCTGAGAAGCGAACCGACATCCCAGGATGAATTGGAGAGGCTTCAACTGAGTTACACGTCGGGAAGTGGGGTTTGAGTTTCTGCCAAGCCCCAAGCCCCTCGGACGCCCTCTTCGGCTCCCGCGTGGGCCGAGACGGTCGGGGCGGTCGCCAGACTCCGCTAAAGGGCAGAGACGCGAGGAGGAGCCTGAGGCTAGGGGCCGATGGGGGGTAGGGGGAGGCCTAGGTAGCCCGGCAAAGGCTCCAGTCCGCTTTTTGCCTCCGACTGCTGGCTCCTTCCCCACCCGCCGTCCCTCGCCCCGCCCCGCCCCGCCCCCCACCTTGGGGCAGGTGAGCGGCGGCCAATGGGCGAGCGCGGGGCAGGTGCTGGCTAAGTCGCGCCTCGCGGCGCTGCGGCCGAGGCTGAGCGGGGCAGTGCTGGGCGGACCGGGGGCGGGGGTCGGTCCTGGCCGGACTCGGGAGGGAGGGGGCCGGGCTCAGCCCCCAGGCCGTGGAGGCAGCTCGCAGCACCGCCGGGAAGCCGCGCCAGTGCCCGCTCCGGGAGCTGCCCGCTCGGCCCCCGAGGCCGGCGCGCCGAGCCGCGCGCCGTGGCCAGACTCCGCGTTCGCTTGCTCTCGCGCCCCTCGCCTCTCCGCGCCTGGCTCGCCGGCAGGGTCTGAGCGCGGGCGGGCGGGCGGGGGAGGTGAGGGGTGCTGGTGTGTGTGCATGTGCCTGGCTGGGTGCACACCCCGCACGGCGGCGGCGCCAGGACGCGGAGCGCTCCCCGGAGCCCGGCTGCCTCCCTCGGCTCTGGCGACCGCGACCATGTTCCAGCCCACAGCCAAGCGCGGCTTTACCATCGAGTCCTTGGTAGCCAAGGACGGCGGCACCGGCGGGGGCACTGGCGGCGGCGGCGCCGGCTCGCATCCCCTGGCGGCGGCCGCCTCGGAGGAGCCACTCCGGCCCACGGCGCTCAATTACCCTCACCCTGGCGCGGCCGAGGCGGCCTTCGTGAGCGGCTTCCCCGCCGCCGCCGCCGCCGCCGCCGCCGCCGCCGCGGGCGCGGGCCGCTCGCTCTACGGTGGGCCCGAGCTTGTGTTCCCCGAGGCCATGAACCACCCCGCGCTGACCGTGCACCCGGCGCACCAGCTGGGCGCCTCCCCACTGCAGCCCCCGCACTCCTTCTTCGGCGCCCAGCACCGGGACCCTCTGCACTTCTACCCCTGGGTCCTGCGGAACCGCTTCTTCGGCCACCGCTTCCAGGGTGAGTGCCCATGCTGTGCCCGCTCCGGCGGCCGGCCAGCGCCGGCGCTGCGGGGGCGCGGGGGAGGCTCGGGGGCGCGCGGGGCTGTTCAGAAGTTGTTGAAACAAGGCTGTGGGTCCGCAGAGGCCGGTTCCCAAGCAGGGAGTAGCCGCGCGGGATCCGTTCGCGCTTCTGCGGCGTTGGGTTCCCTCCCCGAGAGCCAGGTTGGGATCTCCAGGCTTTCCCGGAAACGCTGCGGGTTCGGACGCCAAGCCCGGGCGCATCCTTGGTGCCTCTCCGGATCCTGCCCGCGGCCTGCTGGAATCTCTCCCTGCTGAGCGGGTCCCAGCCCAGAGTGCGCAGCGCCCACCGCCCCCTCCCTCTGCCCGGGCTGGACCTGGGACCCTACCTACTTCGCTCGCACATCCACCACCAGTTCCTAGATATCTGCCCTCTGGCGCGTCCGAGCAGGGTAAAGTCCACCTGCGTGCCCCGGGTCTGCGGAGAGAAGGGGCAGCGGGGAGGGCAAACTGGAGAGTTAATGTTCACTGTGGAGTGCTGCACCGTCTTGGGGTGTTTCTCAGCAACCTCGATCCGACTTCTTCAAGTCACAAGTGCCTCTGGGACCTAGGGTCGGGAAGGTTTGCAATAGCAGCCGGCTTCCTCCTCCTTGCGCCGACTCTGGGAGCCCACCCGGCTGCTGCGGGACCCACGGCAGTCCTCTCAGGCAGGGGGCGGGGGCAGAGGGCTTTTAAGGTCGTAGCAAGTGGAGCTCCCGTGTCTTCACCGGGCAATTTGCTAATGAAGATCCCCCACTGGCCTTACAAACGCGCGCACACACGTTTCAATTATCTGACTTTCCCGAAGGAAAGAGAGTTGTATTTGTTGGAGTTCGTTTTCTTCCTTGAATTTGTTAAAGTTTGTTTCTCTTTTCATGTCTTTTTTTTTTTTTAAGAATGGCCTTAATTTGTGCAGTAATTGCTTTACTTTCCAGTTTTATTTTGTTACTGTAGACGGGACTGGACCTCAGCCTTTTGAGCCTCCATGCCTCAGAGCTAGGTAGCCCGCTTTTTAGTGAAACAAATGAAAAGGATAGAGCTAGAGCTTCAGCTGCCAACCTAATCTGAGGATAAACCATGGTCTCTACACAGTCTGAGGATAAACCGTGGTCTACACAGTCAAAGTAAACCAGATGTTTGGTACCATTATTTAGATAACAGAAGAAAAATGATCTTTTGAGGTGTTGGCTGTAGCTGCTGAACTGTTTCACGGAAAATGGCTTTCCTGGTCCAATTTGTCAATTTGCTTAGTTCCATCTGACCGGTAGATACTGACCCAGCAGATCCCACAAAATAAAAAGAATGTAATTACTTGAACAAGAATTTTTTTGTGGGCAGACTTTTCCCCCCTGGGATTCCAAAGATTTGCCCAAAATCATTGGGGGGGTGGGGGGGGACGGAAGGGAGGGAGTCTATGGTGTCAGGCGCTTTAGGCAAGAAACCTGTCGATTACAATCATTGTTTACTGCTATAAATGAAGTTTTATTCAAAACTGAATCACCTCGAGGTTCCATGGGCCCAGCCCTGCCTGGGTCTCAAAATCTGGCACCCGTGGGCTGATCTGAGAGTCCCGGGCTATTTTTGAACCGTCGGGCCGGGGCAGTAGGGGGACCTGTGGTTAGGAGGCTGGTGCAGGGACAGGGGCTCCGAGGAGAGGGCAGGGCAGGGCCGGTCCTAAGTCCCGTGGACTCTCTGCTCCTCCGGAGCTGGCCTCCCCGGCTGCGCCCTTGGCTTCGGACCCGGCGCCCGGCTGGTTCACTGTGGACTGCTCCACCGTCTGCTTTTCCCGCCTCTGGCCTCGTCCCCGCCGGCGCGGGGTGCCGAGGGCCGGGGACACCTCGCGACTGCTCCGGCTCCGGCTCTGAGAGCGTTCCCAGCCCGGCGAGGCCGGATGAATTCTCCGAAAAACCTTCTCAGAAATTGCTGCGGCTCCCTGAGCCATCAGTCCCGGCGGGCACGTTGTCGAGTTGCAAAAACGGTTGGATTTTTTCTCTCTCTCAAGAACCGTGTCTGGACACGGAGATGGAGCCGTGCGTGGCCGCATTTTTGAACTCGGAAATCCGTTGGACACGGAAGGGCTTTTCCGACCCCGAGACGTTGCGGCTTTGGGTCCGGTCTTGGTGGCGGCGGAGCCGTGCGCGCCCCGGCAGCCTCGAGCCTTGCGGTCACAGCGAGGCCTCGGGGCTGCGGGCCGAGCCGTCCCAGGCCCTCCGGCGCCGTGTTTTCTAGAGAACCGGGTCTCTTCGATGCTCATTTCAGCCCCGTTTTAATGCAAGCAACGAAACCCTACACGGACGAAAAGGAACATGTCTGCGCTCCGGGCGCAGCGCCCTCCGGCAGCGCGGGCCGGCGCGCGGGGAGGCGGCTCCTCCGCTGAGCCCGGCGGTGCAAGAGGACGAGCCCGCGCGGGTGGCCCGGGTCAGGCGGCGGGATCCCGAAGCCGCTGGCCCCCGAGGCCTGAAGGGGAGGAGCCGGCGGGGACGGGGACCGGGCCGCACTTCGGTGCCATTTCCCCCGGACTCGGCAACTTTCCAGACCCGGGAACGGCGTCCGGAGGGGGCCCCGGGGCAGCCCCAACCCGCAGGAATCGGCGTCGGTAATGGGCCGGTACTTCAAAGGGCGCCTTTGTTCCGGCAGGAGGAGGGGGAACGAGGCCATCTCCGCAGCTTGGCCGGCCTCTCCCACCCGTCGCCCCGGGCTCCTCCGCCCAGCCCGCCGACCTCGAGCCCCCCGGCCGGCCGCGGCCTCTCCAGGAGCGAGCGCAGCGGCTAGCCCGGCGCTTCGGATCCCTGGCTCCCACTTCCAGCCACTTCAGACCTGGGATTTTCTATTGCCAGTCTTTGCCTCGAAAGGACCCGCGTTGAGAGGCTGGAGGAAAGCGGGGTGGGGTTCAGTTCCTCCTGGCTCCAGGGAAGGCTAAGTCAGCCTCCTTCCACTCTTCCCCCCATCCTTGTCTGAAACTGAACGCCCACTCCCACAGTGCCTGGAGACAGGCCACACTGGCCCCAGCCCCAAGCTTGTTCTGCTCTTGTGGTCCAGTTAAGGGAAACGGAAGCTGTAGACGGATTGTTGAGGCCCCTACCCATCGTGGGTGCCAGCATAGGCACCTAAGGCATCATTCTGTCCATACAGAAACAGAGCTATTGATCCGTTTGTCCCGATGGTTAGTTTTGCGGGAAACCACCTCTTCCTTACAGGGAAAAGCCTTGCTTCTTTTGAAATCCAACTGTGTCATCACTTTTCAGTATCTTGAGTCATTTTCCTGCCCCTTGCTTCTTCATGGGTGGGTCAGAAGAACCCCTGTCCGTGTTTCTGCACATACATGTGGACATAGATAGAAGGATACATTCTATCTGCCCCAGCAGGACATTATAATAAACCAAAGCAACCTAGCTTTTCCTAAAATAGCCAGACTTGAGGCAAAGGGATGTGTGTATGTCAGAAGGACAGAGATGCTTGGTGCTTCCATCCTCCACTTTGGTTTTATAGAGAAACACAGAGAACTCCACCACACAAGTGACCAACACACAGTCCCAGAATTACAAAACAGTCATCAAATCACACACACACACACACACACACACACACACACACACACGGAGGCAGACTGCAGGCCTGCTCACTCAGCCACAGACTGCCCTTGACACCCCTTGCACCCCATTTACTCCCACCTACAGGGTCTCTCCAGGCTGCCACCTCACATTTAACCAGCCTGGGCTAGTTGAGTTGCTGAGGCCAAACCCTGTGAACTCTGGGATAGAGCAAGGCCTTCTCTCTGTCCAGCTCACTTGTGCAGAGGAAAACACTATTGGGACTTCACCCAGGCCCAGAACAATGCTGTTTTTTTTTCTTTTTAAGCGATTTAACCTCAACAAAGAGTGTTTGCTTCCCCCCCCCCCCGCCCCCACCTAGTCCACCTTTCTGTGGCCTATCACACTGGTACCCACTTAGGACTTTAATTCTTATTCCTACTTGGATCAGGCTCCTCCTTTCATTCCTTCTTAACTCCTGTCTGCCAGACCACCTCCTGTGATCATCTGTCCCCTCCACCATCACCAGGCCCCCACGTTGAAGGACCTACTGGGCAGGGTGCCCTTCCATCTCCCCATGATGTGATGCCACCCCCCTTTTGTAGCTGCACAGATCCAGCCACTTGAAACAGAAAAGTGATGGTCAGGGGATTTCATCTCCCCTCTAGCCACCTCGCTTAACAGGAAACCCCAGCAATAAAGTTCACCTGTGTAAATGCCCAAAGAAGCCGAAGGACTTGGAGAAAGTAATGCCAGTCAGTTTCCACCACCAGAGGGACATGAAGTTACCAGGAGAGTTTTAGCAATAGCATCTCAATTATGTGCCCTTATTTCACTTAGAGAGGTGTTTCCAGAGATGGGAGATCTCCACTGAAATCCAAACAATTGTCTTGAACAGAACAACACATCAAATAGGGTAAAACCAGTGGCCATCTCTGAAGAAATTAATTGGACCAGTCAATCTCAACAGCTAACCATGTGAAAACATTCCATCTAGGGCTCTTCGTCGTTGTCAGTGGCTCAGGGGTCATGATATGTGCCACTGCATGAGAATCCATGGGTGACATCAGGGCCTGTTTCAAGTCTGATAGCATGTGCAACCAAGCCAGAGATTGTGTGATTGTGTGAAGGCCTAGTGGGGGGTTTATGGAGAGTAGGGCTGTGGGTGGAAGCTTATTTTGGCTTTTGTAGTTCCTGACCTAACCACCCTGGCATCCAACCCAGTGTCAGCCCCTCCTCCTGCCTGTAGGAGCTGAGTTCCCATGATGGCCAACATTTGCCAAGGGACAATCACACTCTTTGAAAATCTTGTATGGTAGATGGGAGAAAAAGACAGTAGGGAGGCTGGAGCATATATTTACACACGCCCATGCAGAAACCAATATATCTATATCTATATATATTAGAGAGAAAGATGACATCTAGATATTTATACACGTGTTTCTTCAGCACGGGACTATTCAGGGATGAAGCAAGGCCTTTTCCCACCAGAGAGCAGGAGGAGTCTTCTGGGGGAGAGAGGTGGGAAAGGGGGAAGGAAAAGCCTGACCTCAGACCTTCAGGTGTTGCCTGGACCTTGGGCTAGCGGCTAGCCTATTTTTTACCACTAGCAAGGTAGAGCCTGGGTCGGTTGGCAGGAATTTTCAAAGGGCTAGCAGCCTGAGCATCTAGCTGCAAGGCTGGTTTAAACAGGTGTGAAAAGAGCGTGCCTTGGGTACCTTCTACTTCCTGAAAATGTGTTTGGCATGAGGGTGCTTAGCAGCCTCACTGTTGCCCTTGTCACCTTCCTGACACCCAGCCCGGTCCCTACTCTTGGCCCTTTTTGAGGGAGCTAGGACAGGGTCAGTGGACAAAGAGAGCTCAGGAGGGACCTTGCCCACCCCCACCCCCTCACCCCCCAGCCCCTTCCGCGGCTCCGCTGCTCCAGGCGCTGTGCTTTGGGGCCGGCGGGCGCCTCGCTAGGCCCGGGCCCTCCTGGCCTAACCCAGGGATCTGCAGCTCAGCTACTCCCCGCCTCCGGCGACCGACGGGGTAGCTCTGGACCTAGGGAAGCACTCGGGAGGAGAGAGGAGCGGACTCCAGGAAGCGGCGGCCCCAGGGGAAGGGGAGAAGCGGGGGCGGGAGTCCAGGATCGGAGAGGGTAGCCGAGGGCGCCTGCGAGCGGGGCCAGAGGGCTGGGCTCGGCCGGCTCCCGCGGGACGGCCCGGGCGGCCGGGCTGCGGCTCACGGCGCCCCTTCTCTCTGTCTATACCTGCTGTGTTGCCGTCGGCGGCGCGGCCGCAGCGAGCGACGTGCCCCAGGACGGGCTGCTTCTGCACGGCCCCTTCGCGCGCAAGCCCAAGCGGATCCGCACGGCCTTCTCGCCCTCGCAGCTCCTGCGGCTGGAGCGCGCCTTCGAGAAGAACCACTACGTGGTGGGCGCCGAGCGGAAGCAGCTGGCCGGCAGCCTCAGCCTCTCCGAGACGCAGGTAATAACCACCGCGCCGGCCCGCGCTCTGCCCGCGCGCCCAGGTGGAGGTGGGGGCGGGCAGGTGCAGGAGGGGCCCGAGTCTCACCCTACCCCCGCCCCCCGCCGGCCTCCCCGAGGCTCCGTCCCAGCCAGTTCCACAAGCCACCGCCCCCGCCCCGCGGCCCTCCCGCAAAGCTGGTCTCTAGAGCCCCTTCCCTCCCGCTGGGGTTGGCCTCGGCGAGGCCGCAGGGACCTCTGTCAAGCACTAAGGACACACCGGGAGGTTGGAATCAAACCACAACCTGGCCTGCTCCCCGAGCCCATGGGAGGTGCCGGGATATCTCGGGGAGGCGGTCGCCACAGCCGCTCCCGAGCTGTCCTAGTGTCCCCGGGAGCCGTCTCAGCCCCGTGGTTACAGCAGCTCTTCTCCCGCTGCTCCTCTGGGGTGCTCACGCTTTTGTGGATCGCCCGGGCCTTTCCCGTACCGGCCCTGCTGCTGTTCACGGGCAGAGCTGGGGGAGGCCTGGGCTGCCCACCAGCGGATGTGCTGTGGGGAGAAAGCCTCAGGCTACCAACATCAAAAGCAGAGGAGATTAGCCAGGAAGGGGCCAGCCCTGCTTGGGGTCCGAGGGTGGCATTGATCTCTGCGCAGGCAGGCTGGTAGGGCTCTGGAAACTGGTGTCTGGGCACACAGACATGTGAGGAACCTGGGAATGGTGGGAAAGTAGATTCTGGGACTGTATTCAGACACTTAAAGGGCTGTTGAGTTGGGGAGGGAACAAACTCCCAAGGTGTGGAGAGGTTTTGTACTGGGGGAAATTGTGGTTACCACGTAGCATTTTTATGATAGATAATTAAGGGGAAAAAAAGATTTAAAGAACTAGATTGGAGTCATAGGGAGGCAGATTTGGGTTTATTGTAAGTAAAGACTTTGCCATAAATAAATGCTGCCTGGAAGCACCGCCTAAGCTCTTGGTCTCGGGGAGTAGGACGTGCTGTAGGGGCTGGCTGCTGCCCTGGAGGTGGATTTCGGTGTCTGGATGGGCCTCGGGAGACCTTACTCCCATCCAGCCCTCACAGCTCCCAGATTTGCAAATGAGAAAGGTCCACTTGCCCTCGCAGCGGCTCCCACCCCGCCCGCTTTTTATCAGCCTCTCCCCTTTCTTGCTGGTCAGGTCTCCACTATACCACCATCTTCCTTCCTAGTCCAGGACCTCGGAGGAGGTGCCTGGCGGGGGGAGGGCAGCCTGGGGCTTTCCGTGGGAGTAGTGAAGGGGGCTCAGTGGGGGGGGGGGGTCCAGACCCTAAGTGCTTCCCCAGCTCCCTTGGCCAGCATCACCCGCCAGTCCAAGCGTCCTATTTTGGTTTCTATTGTCGTCTTATCTGTCTGATGCCCCATTTAATCACGCCTCTGCAGGACCTGTGCTTTTTCAGATTTGCTAGCTGGGCTGTTCTAACTGCACAGATAAAGCTTACAACACAGCGGAGTTAGTTTTTAAAATGTTTTAAAGAAATATATGCTAAAAAAAACACCCCAGGTTAATAAAATAATACTCCGTTCCCTCCTGGCAAACCGTGTTTTAAAATTGTTGTCTAAAACAAAGCATCAATTAAAGAATGGTGTTTATAGTTAACATCATTTAAAAAGTATTAGTTATTAAATTTTAATTGCAAAAGTGTAAGAAAACAAAATGGTTTATAATCCTCCCACCCACAGATTAACACTTGTTGAAATAATGTCATTGTTTTTAAACTTTCGGTTTTTTAGCTCAGTAAGAGCATTTTTAATTAACTTTCTTTCAAACCGAATCTAGCTGCCTATTTGCTCCCAACAATGCCAGTTAGTAAATGTAATGATTGTTTCCTTCGTTTTTTATTATGTTTCAAAAATATCTAAAACAAAACCCGATGGAATAATGTAATATATCCAGCTTAACTACCAAAATTCATGTCTAATCTTGTATCTATAGATGTGCTGGTTTTAGCATATAGAACAAAAAACAATAGAACTCTGGGAGGTTTGAGCCTGAGACACATCCCTGTAGAGGTTTGTCTTTCCAGGTTAGGGCTCTGAGATAGAGATGGATTGGGCAGGGCTCCCTAGGCAGGCAAATTGGATTTCATTATCTTTCCCCTTGCTGACTGCCTGTGTGACTTTGGGCGAGTTACTCAACCTCTCTGAGCTCTGGTTTTCTCACCTGGAAAACAGATTGTTTAAAGATCAAAGACTTCCAAAAGGAATTCAAATAATGTTGATTCTCATCCCCAGTCTTTCCCTTCCCTCTGTTTAAAGTAGTATGTCAAGTTAGTGTTACAATAAGCCCCTAACCTGGGCGTCCTGAGTAGTCCAGAGTTCCTTCTGCCATACCCGGTGTCCATCATCATCATAGCTGTCTTTCTGTCCCTCTTGTAAACTTATCATTTGGACTTAGGCTATATTATTAACGAATCACCTATCTTGCAGTATTTTCTGGGCAAGCTTACCTGTCATTTCCAGCTCCTGGCTATTTGTCAAGCGCGTGTCTGCCGTCAGCCCCCTGCCATCGATTTCTGCTGTCAGTGTCTGCATTTGTCTCTTGGAGCTCTCTGATCCATCCTGCACAGATAGCTGTTTTATATCTAGCAACGTACTTCTGTCTGAGCTCATTAAACTGCCGCTCCAAAGCAGGTTAATTTATATTTCCTATTTTCTATTGATTACAATCTTCTTCTTCCTAACAATAGCTCTCACTTATCCAACTGTTTATTATTGCCTTATCACCTATTCTGCTTCCTCTTCTGTGTATCTACCATCCATCTCAAGCTTCCATCTCTATAGGTCTAGTTAGCTACTGACAGCATATTCATATGTCTGCTAGTGCTTACCTATCACGTCATCAGCTCTCCCTTTATCTTCTTTCTGGGCCTCAGTTGCTGTATCTGTAAGATTTAATGAAACGAACTCCGTGGTTCTTTCCAGCCCCCTGAGTTTCTGGCTCATCTATATTCCGCTTCTGTTTCTATATGATGCTTCCTCCAAGTTCTCAGAGCTCACAGCACATCTCCCATGTATCATAATATGCACAGGACTTTGCTGTTGTTAAATCATCTACCATGTCCAAATGTCATTCTGTAGACTGGCTAGATCTATCTCCCAAAGAAATCTTACAATGCAGATTCCCAGACCCCCATTCAGGAGATTCTCTTAGGAGTTCCAGGATAGGATCCAGGAAATGTACTTAAAACAGCTCTCTGGGTGATGAACAAGTCAGCTCTGGGAGCCAGAGGTCAAGCGTTCCTCCTTCTCTCCCTATGCTAGGGTCCAGCTCAGTGAGGAGCAAGGAGTAGATGCTCCATAAACATGTATTCAACGAATAGGCAAATTTCTTTTGATTGTACACATATCCATGCGTTAACTTCTCAGCTGTTTCCCTTGCTTTCCGTAGTCACCGGCCCCTCCCTGTCCCTCTGTTTTCTGTCTTTCTCTTGCACTTTAATTTATATGATCTAGTTTTATCCACCAGTTCATGGATAAAACTTCTGTGAGGGTTAAGGAAATCACTGTGTGGATCTTAACCCAGAGCTCAGGGGTCTCTGTATGCTCAAAGCTTTAGTACGGAGTGTTGGGAGGAGGGCACCCTGAACTTCTTTGTGGAGGCAGGTTTGTATGTTTGGTTGAGAGTTGGGTATTTATACTGGGATGGCCACAGGTCAATCCAGGAAGTGGAGGGAGCGGTCTTGAGAAAGGGCTGGTTCTCCTTTCTGACTGATTACTCGCTCCTCACTGCTGTCTATGGTGCGGCCTCAGAGTCTGACCTGGAAGACTGGATGATGTCCATCTAAGTTTCAGCTCTCGTGAGGCAGACCCAGATTTGGGTCAGATCAGAGCTGTGAGTGAAAGTGAATGTGTGTGTGTGTGTAATGGGTGTGTCTAACATGTATGTGCTACAATGTGGGCCACATACAGGCAGTGTGATTGATGCCCAAAGCTCAGGTGGATATCATATATACACTTGGTGTAGAATGCAGCTCACGTGCTTATGTGCATGTGTGGGGTGGCACGTTATTTTTATGGGGAATGGAGAAAGCATTTGGTTGCTCCAGGCTGACTGTTGGTCACTGTTTCTAGCTGCCCCTCCTGTTCTGAACAGTTCAGCAGGTTTTTCTTCACCTTCTCTGGCTCTGAGTTCAGTTCAGCTATGAGGGAAAGCTTGGAGATTCCTCATTTAGCGATGGGGGTAAAATGTAAAGTGTGCACACTTGCAGAACATGCACAGGATGAGTGACTGGAGTCTCCTTGAAGTCACACTGTGGGCTGAAGAAAGTGAGGGGAGACCTGCATGGGTGGAAGTTTCCCAAAAGACCTCAGGCCCAGAGAGCTTGGAGGGATGCATAGGATTCTAGGTTGGTGGGAAGGAAGGGGAGGATTTGAAGTGGGTGGATTAAAACAGAGCAGGGGCTGTCAAGTTTGGCCACCATCTTGGGGCCCAAGAACAGGTGGGGAGGTCTTAGAAAGAAGGAGTATATGGTTACCTGCCTATGGGTTTTTCCCCCAGCGGCATTGGTAAGGAGACTTCTTGGGGTCCATTCCCGCTCTGAAAAGCTTTGCTTTTTAGGTGATAGATGAAAAGGAGATATCCAAATGACTTGAATTTTAGGGAAAGGTCAAGAAGCCTTTGTTAGCTCACTGTGGGTTCTGAAATGGATTCATCTCTTCTCCAAGGATTTCTGCATCACTCAAGTTCCAGGAGTCCAGTGGGAGGCAGGACAGGGCAGGGGAGGTAAGAGAGACTGGAGTGGTTCTTTAGGGCTTGTCCTGAGGAGGCAAATGAATCTGTGACATCTCTCTGAGAGTGAGGGCAAGCATCCAGGATGGTCTGACAGAGGAGGAGATAAGAAGGCTTAGGGAGATTTAGGCTATGCTTGATGGTGAGTCAGAGATGGCCTCAGTTTGGTGGGGTGAGGGCTGAGCCTAGCATGACATTGGGTTTGACCCTGAGAGTGGGAGTAGCTCAAATAATAGGAAATGGATCTCCAGCAGAGAGGGGTATGATAGGGTGTTTGAACTCCTCGAGAAGTATTCTCCTGAAAGTATGCAGGAAGGAGCCACAGACTCTTCCCTTTGGGGTGGGCTAAAGTTGGGGACTAGTAGAAACAAAGGGGTACAAATCTGGGTCATTCAAACAGCAGGTTATTCAAAAGTAAAGTCCGAAATACTTGGCCGGATGGAGCTGTAGTTTGCTTGTGTGTTAGTTCCTCTGTCCATTCATTTGCTCATTAATACATGCATACCTTCAGTCATTACTGTATACATACATCCGTCAGTCCGCTAATATATTGATTAATTAATTAATTCATTCATTCATTCATTCACAGCATCTTCTTCATCTCATTTGACTCATATGGACCCTTCTGCCTCTCAACAATAGGTCTCTTTCTCTCCCCCACATTCTCCCTGGAAGTGGTTAATCCAGTCCACAACATGGAGAATTAAGACTTGACCCTGTTGTAGAAGTGTTCACTGTACTCAGCCTAAAAAGAATCCCATCTCTCCAGTAGTTGCACTTCCCAAACCCCTTTTCTGATGAGACCTCAGTCCCCCTACCATTGATTTTCTTGGGCTCCCCAGTTCTCCCTTGCCAATAGCATAGCGCCAGGTCACTTCACCTGTGCCCAACTTGCTGAACAGACTGGGAGGTGCCCACTGGGACATTAGGGTAGAGTTCTCCAGGTTCCCATAGCCTGATGAGGAGACAGAGGTTCAAGTACACAAATTAATGCACTGCTAGGGTCACTGTTGCTGAAACGGAAAATGATTAAGGAAGCACAAACTGGCTGTGGGGCAGGTCCAGGCCAGGAACAGCTGAGCAGGGTTTTGAAGGCCAAGGAAGAGTACCCCACATGAGGTAACTCAGGCAAAAATAGAGAATCTGGGAAGGATCTGGCTTCTCTGAAAAACTAAGATGTTCAGTGAAATGGGGACTTCAGAGACCACAGGGAACCTCTCTCCAAACCCAGAGAAGTCGGGGATGGGTGAGGGGGTTCCTTTAGCCAATATCCCAACTGTGTCTTTGGGGTCTAGTGTGGGGGTATTGCGGGGAGGCAGGTGCAGAAGGAGCAGACCCTGGTAAAGCTGGCTCCCACGGAGCTGGTAGCCACACTACATGACCTGGTTCCTTTCTAGGGCCTCTGTCTTCTAGGGAGAGGGCTCTGGGGTGACCCCAGATTGCCCTGCTCCGTGTTGACTCTTGTCTCCTACTACACTCAGAGCCCAATTCTTTTAAGTAAAAAATAACTATGAATTGTTATCTGTAACACATTAAAGAAAAGACAGAAAAGTGAAAAGAAGAAAGAAATGTCACCCACACTTTATGTATGTTTCCTTCTAGTCTTTTTCCCCCCCATGCATTTTGTTTTCCTATGGTGGTGATCACACTGTGCCCAAACTGCATCCTGCCATTTCCACTGATATTATTAAGTCATAAGATTCCCCTGTTATTACAGTCTTTGTAAACAGCATCTGGTCACCCAGCCTAAGGCTGTTCACAGGATAGCCAGTCTGCTGAGGGAGACAGTTTACATCCCTGTTTCTAGAAAGTTGCCTCCTTGACCCCAATTGTTTTTATGGAGAAAATATTCAGCATCACCTTTCATTTGGGTGTGCCAGGAAGCTGGCCCTTGCCTGAGAGCATATCCCATGCCTGGAGTTCCACCATTGGAGACTTGGCTTCTTTGGGCCAGTGTTGTGGGGCAAGGGGAGGAGGCAGGGTCCATTCCACTACAGATAAGTCTCTTTCCTAGAAGGAGACTTAGGAGTGTGTGTGGGAGGGAGAAGGGGCAGAAAGGGGCCCTTGGCCCTGGTGTTGCCCAGAGCTTCCCAGGGTTGCCCCATCACTAGGCTGGGGGTGCTTAGCCCTTGGCCAACCCCGTGGGCTCTCAGAAATGCTGCTCCAGCCCGCATCTAGGCCTGAGTCACGCACATGCTGTGCACAGGAGCTCACCCACCTACTGGCTGGCATAGTGTCAGGGGGCTCTAGGGTAGGGAGTGGGGGCCAGGCAGGCTGCCATGTAGTTGTGCTGAGAATCACCCAGGGCCCAGCCAGCCCTGTGCCCACGGAAAGGCATTTATGGAATCTAGAAGTCTTGAACTCAGAGTGTCTACCATTCTCCCTTGTCTATGCAGGCGATGGGTTTGCACCCTGCCCTAGAAATGAGGGAAGAAGATCTCCTCTGACACCATCTACTAAGGCCAGGTGTCTCATTTCTTCCTGTCCCTGGCTGGCTGCCTTCACCCAAGTCCCTCTGGTGCTCTAAAATCAAAGGGCAGGGCCGACCTATTAGGGGAAGCCTTGGATTGGCTGTGCTCCAGGAACGGGACAGGGTATAGTGTCTGGGTAGTACAAAGGTAGAGTGTCTTGGGCAGGAAACTCCTTCCTGGGCCCAGATGCCAGGCCTGCCACTGGCTGCCACTGCCTGGCTCTATGGCTTAGGCCTGGGCTTTTCAGCCCTTCTCAGGGACTAGCCGCTGGACTGGGGAGTCTTCTGAGGACTGTTTCTGGTCTCACCCCGGGTTCAAGGATCTTCCCTTAGCAGCCACTGCTGCTGCCAAAACCAAGGTGTTCATCATCATTCCACACTCACAACGTACCCTCACCACCAGCAAGAACACCGTGTATCACCCAGCTGTCGCTGACAGCACCTACTTGCCATATAAATAAGCCGTTGTTTTCAGGAAACCATCCACGTCTTGTAACCCTGCCATCTCTGCATAACCTTCCACAGGGACCCTCTGGAGCAAAAGCCCAAGAGGTGCCCTGGAGCTGCAAGGGCCCCAGAAAACCTCTCTCCTATGAATGAGGGACTTAAACCCAGAGTGGGGAAGGGACTTAGCAAAGGATCAGCACCCAGCCTCACTTTCACCAGCTCTGAGGATGGGGCGGATGGCCTGGCTCTGCACGGCTCTGCACGGCTCTGCAAGGAGAGAACTGCAGGGTCAGGAGGAGTTGACAGACTGGGTGAGGCTTTCTCCACAGTCCTCAAGCACTAAGACTAGTTAGGGAGCTGGGGTAGCCCTCCTAGATCATGCACAAGAGGATGTTAAAAGCTGTATCCTGGACACTGAGCAAATGCTGGGGGAAGTGGGAGAAGTGAGGGGTGATTAGAGATTCAACTAAATCTGGGGAGGCTTCCTGGAGGAGGTGGGTATAGCATTGTAGACCTGTCCCTCCCTCCAAGCCCCCACCACCCATCACAGAAGACAGTTGTCTGCTTTTGAACTTTCCCCTCGTCAGGAGTCTCACTGACTGACACAGAAATGGGGAGCCTTCTCTGTTCAAGAGGAGCTCACATCTGTACCCTGCGATTTCTCCTATATCACCTATTCCCTTATTTGGATGGGATGCAGAGGCCAGTGCTTTGGGGGCAGGAAGCTTAGAGCACTGCCCCAGGTGGGGCTTCAGACACCCCTATGTCTAAGGAGGAGGAGGCCCCATCGGTGGATTTCAGACTACCTTGAGTAGCTACCACCTGAGCGGCCAGGCTTCTTACCTGCCCAGCTCAGCCTCTGATGGGGGATGACGGTTATTTCACCTGACATTGCTCACAGGGTCCCCTGGAGAAACAGACTGACCTAGGTGGTGTTGGAGCCTTGAGTGGCGGGGTCTGTGACCCTAGGAGTGCCCTGGCTGTCCTGGGCACTGCTCTTGCTGTGGACCTCACCTCCTGGTTATGCAGCCATGTCCACTCTGCCTCTTTGTGCTGCAAAGAGCATGGGGTGACTGGGCAGCGGGGGTTGAGGGGAGGCTCATGAGGACTCATGCGATGACTTTTCATCTGTTCGTCTACTTACTATTTACCCCAACCTCGTAAAGGAGCAATTATTATCTCTTCTCTAGAAATGTGCTGGGCTGCAGAGCCTGGATTCCTCCCATCTACTGTGCTCGGGCTACCGGATGCTTGGCAGCTCCATGACTGCTCCCTTTCCTTTGCCAGAGGGACTAGAAGATGGCGCTTCTTGGCCCACTGTGTCCTCTCCCTGCGCCACCCCCTTCACATCTGGAAGTTAGTCTTTCAGACCCAGCAGGTGGCACCAAGCCAGAGGAGAGGACCCTGGCCTTGGTCTCCCCATCTGGCTCCCAGCTCAGCCTGGGTGCCGAGGCCCCAGTAGCTACCCTTGGGGGCCTCCTGGGTGTTTCTTACTTCTACCCCTCCCTCCCTGGCCCAGGTGAAGGTGTGGTTCCAGAACCGGAGGACAAAGTACAAGCGGCAGAAGCTGGAAGAAGAGGGACCGGAGTCTGAGCAGAAGAAGAAAGGTTCCCACCACATCAACCGGTGGCGCATCGCCACGAAGCAGGCCAACGGGGAGGACATTGATGTCACCTCCAATGACTAGGGTGGGCAGCCACGGATCCAGGAGGGCAGAGCCTCTGCTCGCTGCTGGCCAGGCCCCCCCGGGTGGGCCCAGCTGGACTCTGGCCGCTCCCCCGCCAGGCTTCAGGGAGGCCTCGAGTCACGGCCCCACAGGGCTTGGAGCCTGGGGCCACCACTGACAGAGGGACAAGAAACGGGCTGGCCGAGGCCCGGGACTCCACCTTCTCCTCGGAGAGCCCGCCTGCCTGGGCAGGCCGCCAGCCTCAGCAGCCTCCCAGCCACTCTCCACTTCTCCGATCTCCTGTTTGTTTTGATGCATTTCTGTTTTAATTTATTTTCCAGGCCCTCGCTGTAGTTCTTAGTGATCCCCTTGTATCTCCCTTCCCTATGGGAATAATAAAAGTCTCTCTCTTAATGACACGGGCATCCAGCTCCACCCCCAGAGCCTGGGAGCCTGGGAGGTGGCTTCCGGCTCTGGGGACCAGCTGGGACTGGCAGACCAAGCTTGTACAATGCCCGGGAGCCCAGGGTGGGGCCTTGGAGACTCAGCTCATTAACTTCTCTCCTTCGTCGATGGTCCACCCTGGCTCCAGCTCCAGCTATCTAGTGAGAGACACTGAGGCTGGACATGGGGAAGGACAACCCTGTGGCTTAAAGGAGGCTATCTACGTTCAGGTCTTCCCAGGCTTTTAGAGTAATGGGAAACAGGGCCATGTGGCTTTAAGGAGAGAGAACCGGTGCACTTCTGCATACTGAGAGACTCTGGTGGCTCCTCCAGTTGAGGAGAAACTAGAGAAAAAAGAGAATATTGGGAGCTAAGGGATAGAGCACCATTCACAGAAGTTGACTATCCCAGCCCCAGGTCCTGGCCCCACCAGGATGTTCATCCATCCCCGGAGAACCCCTCCTATGCAGATGAAAGCTTCCGAGATGGGGTGTAAGGCTGAACCTACAACCTGTCCCCAGGGACGCAGGGTCTCTAGTCAGGAAAGAGCAACAAGGCAGGGCCCAACTGAGCTTTTAGTTCACCAGCCCTTCTGCTCATCCCCTTGCCTTTCCTTAAAAGCAAAACCTGTATTCCTAACAACCTCTCCCTTATGACATCCAGACCTGTCTTCACTTCTTTACCTCCCACGTGCTCCCCAACTCTCCACTAATGCCAATCACCTCACCAGTCACCAATCATCACCACCCCTGGGGGCCAAACTCAGCTGCTTCCTGTTTGGCTTCACCTACACGCCGCCGATCTTCTGGCCATTCCCTCCCGCACCCCTCCCTGCCTTAGTCCCAGTACTTCTCACACTGTCACCTCTGGCCTCTCCGAGTCCTCCCATCTCATCCTGGCCTCATTGCCCCTGCCCACCATAGGGGCAGTCCTTGCACCTCCTGCCTCTTCACTGTGCCCTCCCGGGCCACACATCCACGTCCAGGACTTCTCCTGGCTCCCTGGACTCCTTCCAGCAGACCTATGCCGAGCTGCAGACCCACTGAGCCAGCTGCCCACATCTGCTGCACTCAGGCCTTCGGCCCCTCGAACCCAACACATACACAGCTGACTCATCTCCCCATCCATTCTCCTCCAGGACTGCCCACCTCGGGGCCAAGGTTTCTTCTCCCTTGGGAAACAATGTGCATGGCTCTTGGGGGGTTGGGAGGGGAGGGAAGGAGTGGTAGACAGAATGAGGTTTGTGTGGGTGTCAAAGATGAGGCCCCTTCAAAGGAGGACCTCCATAGAGTGGCTAGGTTTCTCTTCCTTGAACCCAAGCAGGACTGTGTCACACCCTTCCTAAGCCCTCCACTCTACCCCCTACTTCTTTCCCACCTTGGCCTCTCCTACCTCACTCCTGGTGTCCTCTGCTTCAGTCTTGCCCATGTCATTCCTGTCCCCCAGTGAGCCATGGGTTTTGCCTGTGCTGTGCCTTTACTTAATGCTTCTCTTGGCTCCTGGAATGTGCTGGGGGCTTGATCAATGTTGATGTCAATGTTGAAGACTTGATGCCTGGGGCACACAGGGATCCGAGCCCAGAAGGCCCTTTTGCTGGGACTGTCAGCATCTCACTTGGGTCCAGTCAATGCTAGAAACCAAAGGGCTTCTCCCATCCCAATGCCCCCCCTCCCCATCAACCAGGAAACACATTCCTCACATGTTGAACGTCCTAACTTCAAGGTGCATTCTCTCACTGCCAAGCAGGTGGATAACCCCTGGGGAGCGTGCACACACAGGGAGGGTGAGGTCGAGAAGGAGAGGCATTCTTTTGGCACCGGCGGGGGCAGAGGAATGGGTGAGCTGTTCCTCTCAAGATTCTCTCACTTGGTGGGGGAGGGGGTGCATGAGGATCACAGCAGAGCAGCCCCTGCCATCCAGATAAAGGGCTGGAAAGGACCCAAGGAAACCTGCCAATCTTCCTAGGCCAGGCCTGCGAGGGGTGGGGCGGGAGTCCCCACCGCACTCCCATCCACCCCCCCGTGTTGTGCCTCTCCCTGCAGACGGTAAATATTGGTGTTGTGACTTCATTAATAAAGGCTTCTGTGAGCCTGAAAAACATGGAATCAGGATGAACTATTTTCTGAGCTGCCGGCTTGCCAGGTTTGCTAATTTGGGAGTTTTTGGGTCCTCTCCAGGGAACAAACCAAAGTTTCTCTTGAAGAGACACAGATGCAGCCGGGAAGGGGAGAAGAAGCCGAGGAATGATGCTCTCCCGTCCCTCCCTCGACTGCTCCTTCCTCTTGGAGATCAGGGCCCAGTCGGTGGACAGGTGGGCAGGGGGGCAGGGGCTGCTTGGCCAGGCTTTCCCCGAATGAACCTGGTGATGTCATGTCCCCTCAGCTGGGCTGGCCTCCCGGGCCCTGCAGAGTCAGATGGCTGACGTACTGATGACAGGCGACAACCCCATGTTGCATGTGGCTTAAGTGGAGGGAACACGGGGCAGCTGTTCTTAACTCTCGTGGCCCAGGCCATGTGCCTCAGCTTCAGAGAATGATCTTTACACTCCTCTCCTCCATGGAACTTTCCGAGATTAGTCCCCACGGCTCCGTAGCAACGTGGCTTGTGCTCTCAGCATCTCTGCACTTGGTTTTCACCAACTCCTCCTCAGGGGTGCTGCGACTGCTTCCCGTGGGGCTTCGTGGAGCCCTTGCCTAGGGAACTGGGTTCTGCCCCAGAGGGAGCCAGGCGGGGCCCCCAGGCCTCTGGCAGAGCCCCTGCTCCGGGCAGCCCTGCAGGGGGAGGGGCGGGGGGCCAGCAGGCTGAGTGGTGCAGGCCCAGCCAGCTTTCCTGTCAGACAGGCGCTGCCAATGCGGAGCCAGACATCGGGAACAGGTTTAACCAATTACCCGAGCGCCCCATCTGCTGTCTGGGGTGTGTGTGAGGGTGAGTGCATGTGAGGGTGTCTGGGAGTGTCTGGGAGGGCTGTGGGCGTGTGTGCGCGAGTGTGACTGTGTGGGTGTGTGTGGGTGTGCGGGTGTGCACGTGGGCGGAGTATGCTGCCTGTCTCAGTCGTACCCCTTCATTTGTCAACCTATGGCCACCAGCTTCTGGTCTTCCTGTCTCCCCAAGACCTGGGGGTCTCCGTGAACAGCCCACCCATTGCCCCGGGCTCCCCTTATCACCACGCATTCCCAGGGCTTAGGAGAGTCCAGAATCACGCCTTCTTTCAAATCACACGTTCAGATGTCCTTTCCTATCAGACCGCATGGTCTTCCCTCTCACTTGCTCAATTTTCTTCTACAACCGTGCGTTGACCTCCTCCCAGGCCGCTCCTGGCCACGGGCCCCTCTGTTCTCTCTCCCACATCCCCTGGTATCCACTGTTCCTTGATTGCACCTGCCTGGCAAAATCACAAACTCGCTTGAACCAGTTTCCCCATCTGCCCTTGTAGCTGAGTCCGTGAGGACATCTGGCAAGCGAGCTAGACGGACCCAAGGTCCCAGCCTCAGTCTAGGCCTCATCCCCATTGATAAATCCATTCCTGTTCTCCACGGGGGATATCTCAAGTGGTTACCCTTCTCCTCAGACCTCTTCTCCTGCTTACTCTCGACAGAGGACCTTATTTCCATCTCCAGAGAGAAATGAGAAGCTCTGGAAGAGAACACCTTCATATCAGTCAGGGGCTGGGAAGAAAGAGATACTTAGTCTCTTCCAATGAGGCAGTCAGAGGAGAGTTGGACAGAGGAAAAATTCAGAAATTTTGGGAACCCAACAAGAGATGTTATAGTGCCCCAAGGCGTACGACAATGGCCCACAGCCCTGGGCTTAAAAAGGCAGGGGCAGTTACCAGACCCTGAGAGGACAGATGGATGGAGATGGCCCCAGATAGGAGCTGTGGTCTTCCATAGCGGGAGGCCTAAGGATGCAGGGGAGGCCAGGGGAATGAATCTCCCAGTGTCACTCTCCTCAAATCCTTCACTGGGGACACCCAATCACAGGAGCCAGCCAGCAAGTCCATAGGAGTCTGCCTTCTGGGACAGAGAGCGGGTGGAGAATGGTGCAGAGTGTATCTTCAAGATTCAGGCAAGCTAGCCTCTCACTTCCCCCAACCTCCCGCCCTCAAACCCACACCACCTCCATCCAGCCCATCTCCTCCACCTCCTTCCTGTTGCCCCTGAGACTGTTCTCTCCCATTGGCCCGCCCCTCTCCAGGGGACCTCACTCCTCTTTTCTGCCTCCCCAGGCGCCTTCCCTCTCACCCATTAGTGTCCACATGCCCAAGTCTTCCTTGTGAAGCCCTCCCTTAGCCCCACATTGTCCTGCAGCCATTGTCATGTCTCAAAGCCCAATTTCTTGGAAATTCTTTGTTTTGTACACTGGCAGCCAGTCGGAGTCCTACTAACTTCTCAGCACCCGGAGATCTGGCTTTTGCTGGACTACACTCCACTGAGACTACCCTCTCCAGGTCCTTCCAAGGAACATGCTGTGTCTCCATCTTTCTTATCTCTCAGCACCTGTTCATTTTATTATTATTTTTTAAAGATTTTATTTATTTATTCATGAGAGACACAGAGAGAGAGAGAGAGAGAGAGGCAGAGACACTGGCAGAGGGAGAAGCAGGCTCCCTGTAGGGAGCCCAACACGGGACTCGATCCTGGGACTCCAGGATCAGGCCCTGGGCCGAAGGCAGGCGCCCAACCACTGAGCCACCCAGGTGTCCCTCAGCACCTGTTCAGTACATGGAGAGCCTCCCCTCTTGGAAGCAGCCTTGTCTCTTGTCCTTTGGGATACCACGTTCTCCTCGTCTTCCTCTTCCCCTGGCATTAGTGTGCTAGGGCTGTCAGGACAAGCACCACAGATGGGGTGGTTTAAACAACAGAAATTTATTTTCTCACAGTTCTGGAGGCTTAGATGTCCGAGCTCAAAGTGCCAGCCGGGGTGCTTTCTTCTGGAGCTCCTCTTCTTGGCTTGAAAATGCCTGTCTTCATGTTCCCAGGGTGTTTCCCCTCAATGGATGTTGTGCCCAAATTCCCAATTTTTATAAGGTCATCAGTCATATTGGATTAGGAGCCACCCTCATGAGCTTGTTTTACCTTAATTAACCCTTTAAGGACCCTCCTCTGAGCACCGTCGCATTCTGAGGTACTGGGTGCTGGGGCTTCAACATTTGAATTTAGTGGGACACAATTCAGCCCATAACAGTCTTCTTAGCAGCCTGTTTCTGGCCAGGCCCCAGAGGTGGGGGTTCCTCAAGGTTCCATCCTGGGTCTCCCTCTTCTCACCCGACACACTCCCCCCTGGGTGGTTGCCACTGCTCCTTTAGCTCCAAGTGCTCTCAATAAATGGATAACACACCAAGCTAAACATCTAGTCCCCACCTACCTCCTGAGCTCCCGACAAGCACACCCAACTGTCCCCCAACATCTCAACTTGGCTCTTTCACAGGAGCCTCTAATAACCTGTAAAACAGATTGTATTACTTTCCCTGTAGATTTGGTCTTCTTTTTCTGTTCCTAAGCTCTGAAAAATGGCACACCATCCATGTCCTCAGCTGCCTAAGCCAGGAACCTGGGGCCATCTCTGACTTCTCTCTGCCACCTTGACCACCATCAGTCACCAAGAGCTGAGCAGTCCTGCATCTCTTTATTCCCTCTATCCCCGTTGCACCACATAGTCTAGGTTCCATCTTCCCCCACGTTAACCCTCTCCTGCTCTCCCCAGCAGCCTTGCCTGTGTCCACAACATGCTCTACTCTATGGCCAGATGGGTCCACTTCTCTACTTAAGGCCTCCAGTGGCTGCCAGCTGACCCACTTAGGTCTCAGTGTCCTGTCTTGCCCCCTATTCCCTGACACTGAGCTTCCTGCAGTTCACCCCAGGACTGAGTGGGGGCCCTGGTGTGCTGTCCCTCCTCTGCCACGCTGACATGTGAAGAGGAGGAGGACCAGCCCAGGAGGCCAGGGATGGAGAAAAGCCTCCTTCCCTCACCTCCTCACTGGATTGGTATGGGGTCTTCAAGGAGGTCTACCTTTTCTTTCTCCTTTCTCTTCACCCTCCTGACGAGGTCCAGGGAACCGGGGTGAGGTGGGGCCCCAGATTCTGAGATGTTCTTGTTCTTGAGCTTAGACAAGATTGTCGGCAGCTACCTTGGAGAGGGGCATAAGAAGGGAATGAACATTTTTTAGCCACCACCCTGAGAGACACCTGGTACTGCAGGGAAGCAAGGGCACATGGGGGTTAGGCCTTTTGGGAGTGGCTGAGACTTTCCTGTTTAAGGGGCTAATCAGTGGCAGGGGTGTGAGTGAGATGGCAGGAGCAGCAGCAGCTCGGGGAGGCCGAGGGAGCTCCATTCTGAAAATGACCCTGGGGCCTTGAGAAAGGGTCACTCATCACTGTCCTCATCCCCCTAGCATTCTGACCCTCCTTCTAACCATGGCCTGAGTGGGAGGAGGGAGGCCATAGGGGCCAGGGGGTGGGGATGGGGCCGGGGGAAGCCACATTCCTGGAGTGTTAATGATCTCCGGCTGGGCAGGAGCTGAGCCCCCAAACCAGCTAAAAACAACAAATGGCTCCCAGGAGGGATTTGTGTCTGTCCTGAGAGTCGAGGATTTCCGCCCGGATGGGGGCTGTGGCGAGTGGGGCTCTTCACAGAGAAATTCCCCAGAGACCAGAAGCCCCATAACCTAGAAGTATCCCTTTGAGATCAGACCCCTCTCCCATCCCTTTCCCTTCCCCCACTCTCCTAGAGAGGCATGAGAGAAGAGTCTGGATGCATTCCTTACCTGGTCTCTGCAGTCCTTACACCAGCCCAGCAAGTGATGCTGTTCTTGACATTTTATAGCTACAGACACCATGACTCTGCTAGAGAAGATGCTTCATAAACATCTGACGGGATTAATGGGTGAATAAAGGAAATGACTAGCTGGAAGTCACAGAGTCACGCTGGAGCCAGGCTGGGGCTGGAACCTGGGTCAGCCTGACCCCAACCATGGACCTCACCTCTACTACATGGTCCCCCTGGCATGGGAGGCCCTACAAGGGTAAAAGATGCTCAGAGGTCCCAGAGAAGAGCTCAGTCCTCACTCCCCCAGGAGTTCTGGGGGCTGCTTAGAGGAAGAGGAGCCAGTGCTGTCAGGAGGCAGCTAAGGCCTGGCCCTGAGGGACTGTGGGGCAGCTAGGAAGGGGGAGAGTCCCTGGGGTCAGTGCCGTGCACGCTGCAGACATGGCGACCTTTCCACTTAGCTCAAACCTTGCCTCCCTATGAAACCTCTCTGGGCTCCCAGGCAGGCCAGAACTACCCACCCCCCTGCACTCCTCTCCTAGTCCCCTGGGTCTTAACAGTATGAGAATCTACTCAAATCCCTGTCTCCTCAAGGTTCTTGCAGTGGGGCCTAGTGAGTGTTCTGCACCTGTTCTGTTAAGGGGTTCCTTCTGCAGAAGTCAGCCCGCCTCCTCTGTCCGGCTTCCTGCCCTCAGTGCTCTTCCATCCTTTCCTCTCCCTTTCCCTCCGGGCCTCCGAGAGGGCTTGACCCCTCCTGAAGCTTGGGTCTACATAGACCTTTCTCAGGACCCTCCCCACAAAATCCTCAGGCAGCCCTGGCTCATCCTCACTATGTTTCTGTACCCCTGTCACTCCACCTGCAATCCACAAAGCCAAGCCCT
The DNA here is from genome assembly GCF_053574225.1 of Canis aureus. Lineage (NCBI taxonomy): Eukaryota > Metazoa > Chordata > Mammalia > Carnivora > Canidae > Canis > Canis aureus. The sequence goes on from NC_135622.1 coordinate 14,828,433, forward strand.
GATGCTTTAAATCCATCATTTATTGCCCACAGCTTGTTAGTATTACATAAATCAGAGACTGAGAAGTTTTCTGAGAAGGTTAAAAAGACACCGCAAAGTCTCCTTGGTGTGGCTAAGGCATGCGTCCCGGTGCCTCACTCACACCTGGCCCAGGGCTGGGAAACTGCCTGGCCTCTGGCCTCTGGCCTTTCCTCTCTCAGAACCATTCTGCTCCCAGGCCAGGGGCTCAGGAGAGAAAACCAACCGGCTCCTGATCAGGAAGCAGAAAGGAGGCGGTTGGCCGCCTCGACCCAGCAGTCATCTACACATCTTGGGCTTTTGGTCCTTGTACCACTGGACTGTTCTCTGGAAATGGGAGAAGGGTGTCCCCGAGCCTGAGCGAATGTCTGCAGTGACCAGAAGGCTGGGCCAGTACACCAGGGCTAGAGAACCAGTTGCAAGTATGCCCTGGATTCTGGCACGGCTGGGCCAGCTGCATCCTCACTGTGGGGCCCGGCTCAGCCTCCCCGCCAGTCATGAGCCAGTCTGCCCACAGCCAAGTGGGGGATGGATGTTGGCCGAGAGTTTTCTCTCGTGGTGTTCTCCACAGCCAAGCCTGCGTGGCCCCCTGAACCCCTGTCACCATCCCCCTGAGCTATCCAGATCCTTTGCCATCCCCTCCTGAAAGAGGAGTCCCCTTAGCTCACCTGAAACTGCATTTGGGAACCTGAACAGAAATCATCCAGAAGACAAAGTAAGTAGGTTATGAGATGCTACAGGGCCGGGGCTGCGCTGGGCCGGGCCAGGGCAGCCAGCGCAGAGGGGGCAGGGGAGAGACCTCATCTCTTCCAGGCCTCCAGAGTGGGGGGAGGAGGACTGGGGTGCACAGTTCTGGTCTCAAGGCAGAGTGCATGAGAACACGACTCAATGATGGGTGGGGCAGGGGGAGTAGAAGAGAGCTTTTCCAGAGGGGACCCGGACATGCCCAGCCTGTCACTGGCACAGTCACATTGTGGCAGGATCAGCTCAAAAATACTTGCCCCTTTAACACTGTGGCAACCTTTCACTCTACTGTTTTGTTTTCCCTACTTGCTCTGTTTCTCCCTTTCCTGATTGGTCAGGGAGTGCTGCTCCTCAGCAACTCAGTGTGACGGTGGGGGGTGGGGGGCCTCAGGGCAGCATCCTATAGAAATGGCAGGGCCTGGCTGGGAGGTGAGGGCAGCAGGGGCTTCTGAGGGGGCGCCTGGAGTCCATGCCTGTGGAAGACCCACCTTGTCACAACCACCCCCGCACTGAGGATGGTGAGAGTCGCCCAAGGCCCCACCCTTGCTGCCCTGCACTACTCTTTTCCTGAACATGTGTTCACCTCCAGCCATGTCTCTCCCCAGGTTGTTGTTAGGTGAGGGGTACAATGAGGCCCATGCTTCCTCTTTGCCCTGTTCACTCCCATCTCAGGCCCACAAAGAGGAGGAAGCAGGAGCCAGCAGCAAGTAGCATCGAAGGCCAGGGCAGGGTGGGAGGTGGCATGTGGGTATGGAGCCACACTTAGGCACAGCCACCCAAGCTATCGCCTCCTTCAGAACTGAAAAGTGTTTGGCAAAGGTCAAGTGTTCCCAGGATGTGGGCTCACATATAGAAAGTTAAGGTCCAGTTCAGAGGCCAACTGCTGGCCATCCCCAGGGGGCCCCTTTCCCAGTCCAGTGTCCACAGTGGGGATGTGCCTGGGAGGACCAGCATCTGAGCAGGATAGGCAAAGATGCAGTCCAGCTGGAAGAGCCAGTGGGAACCCCTTGATCCAGTCCTCTGGTTCCAGACAGGAAGTGGAGGCTCAGAGAGGGGAGTGGATCCTCCACAGTCGCACAGCCTATTCGTGGCACAGCCAGGGTCTGCGGTTCCTGGCTTGATGCTGACTCTCAGATAGGTGCCTACAAACCTGGCCTCCGCACTCATGCAGAAGACCCTTCCATTCAGGAAGCAGTGGGATGGGGCAGACAGCCTTGGGGGCTGGAGAGGCCCCCCAGATGGCAGTCAGCCCAGCTCCAGCTCCAGCTCCAGCTCCAGCTCCACCCTCAGCCCAGCTTCCAGCCTGGTGACTACAAGGAGGATCTTCCTGCAGAGGTTGACATGCAGGCCCATAATTCCAGCCAAACATCATTCCTTCTTGGAGCTTCTTGCCTGGAGCTGGGGTCATTTCAGGGTTCCATGAGGGGTGACCCCAGCCCCAGACACTGGGCTTCATGCAGAGAGATTGGTTCTGCAGGTTGTGGCATGGATGAGGGCTGGCCACGCTCAAAGGCAATTGCCCATAAAACTTTTCCGAGGCTTCCAGTGTTCCTGACTCCCAGGGCCACCTTCTGAGGACCTCGGTCATTGCTGTTGGTCCATCCTGTGAGGTGCAAACTGCCTTCCCTCCCTCCCCCACCACCCAGCCCAGCCCAGCCCAGCCCAGGGAGCCACTGGGCCTGGCTATCATAATATCTTGAATCTACCAGCCCTGCTGCCAAACCAACCAGCCCCCAGGCCTCCTCCTGCCACCGCTGGTCAGCTGCTGTATCTGGGCAGCTCTAACCAAGGCTCAGACTTGATTCTGATAAAAAAGAAAAATAAAAAAGAAAACCAAAGTATAAAAGGATCCTAATTCTACCCCGTGGGCACTCTACAAATTTTCAGCTTCACACATGATTGTGCTGAGTAGAGTTTTGACAACCCCACGTAAGGCCCAGAAATGCACTTGATTATTTTTTATAGGAAATGTATCAGAATTCCTCTCCCTTATGTTAACATGTGAATGGATTAGTCTCCCTAACTGTGGGTCCAGTGCTCCCCCAGGCGGCTCAGGATGGGTGGGGTTAGCTTGCCCACCCCCTGCAGGCCCAGCCCATGAGACCCCTTCCCCACCTCCAGCTGCCCGGCCTGGCTAGTGCTCCGTCCCCAGGCCGGCTGGCCGCCACTCACAGCCCCTTGTTGTATACCACTGTCCGGCTACTTGTGGCTCGGGCAATCTCTGGCTCTAACTGGGATGTCTCAATCTGAGGAGAGAGTGAGAACAGAGAAGAAAGGTGAGGGGGGACAGGAGGGGAGGGGTGAGTGTGGAAACTGGGAGGAAAATTGGGAGGACCGCAGTGCCCACAGTTCTGCCACCTACTGACACACCCCTCTTTACTGCTCTCCTTCCAAGGGGCTCACAGTCACCCTTCCCGTCTAGGTCTTGTCTCTTCCTCTGGCACCATGTCCATGTAGGTGTATGTCCTACACCCTGACCTCCGAGTTATGTCTTCCTCATCTCCAAGGGCCTTGGCTAGGACCCCACACCACACCCCGGTCACCACCCAGGGCTGCTCCACCCACGCTCCTGAAATCCAAATTCCACCCTCTTGGACTCCACAGTCTCCTATCCTTCTCTCCCTGTTTTTAGACCCTGAAGATCTCAGGCCCCAGACTCCCTGCAGCTCAGTCTTCACATCCTCCCCCTCCAACCCGGACACCAGGGACCATGACTCCAGCTAATCTCTAGCCCAAAAGTCCTTCCAGCCCCGACTGGCAGAAGCCCGGCTTTGGAGGAACTCAAACAGGCATCCACATTCTCTCCACTAGAACCTGACACTCAACATTCCCAGTCAGTCCCTGACTTTGGCTTGCCCCCCACAGTGACTGGCAAACCTCTCCCTCCTGACCACTTTGCCCAGTCAGCTCCTCCTCCCGTTCTCCACAGAGAACCCCCTTAACATGCCACCCTCCTCAGCCACCCACCCTCAGCTCCTCACTCATTCTGAGCAGAAGAGCCTTCTTTCTACTTGAGAGAAAAAGCACAAGACGACGGAAGGAACCCCTCAGCATCCCGCCACCAACCCCATGAACTATCTGTCCATACTGCTCCACGCCTGTGCTCCTGCCACTCGTCCCCTCAGAAGGCACAATCTCCTGGGGTCCACCTCCCCGACACCCACTCCGGGAGCCGAATGCCAGACCGTCCTCCTCGGCTCCCACCTTCACAGTCCACTGACTCTTGACCATCAGCATCTCACCATTGACAAGGACCTCCCATCTGCCAAAATGTCCCATCAAGCCCATATCACACTCCAGCTACTGCCTGGTCTGTCTCTCCTCCCCAACAACCACGTTTCTTTAAGGCACTGTCTCAACTGGCCTTTCCACCTCCTCACCTCCCACTGACTTTTCAACCCACAGCAAATCTGGCTTCTGTTCCCATCATACTCCACAAAAATCCTTCTCTTCAAGTTCACTGCCGCCCCCACATTTCGTGACATCCACTGGACACTTGTCAGGGTCACTGGGGCTCACCCTGGCTGGGTGCACAACCCCTGGGGGGTGATTCAACCCTCCTGGTGATTCCCAGATCTGAGGAGTCTCCAGCCATGTTTCTGCCCTGGGTCCTGGGCCTGCAGAGACTGCCTCCTAGACCTTCTCGTGGATACCTTACAGGCGCTAGAACTCAACCCTGAAATCCAAATCGAAACTGAAGTCACCATCTCCCTCTTCCCCAGCCCACCTCTCCACACCACCACCCAGTGGGGGCCCAGGCACTGCCTCACATCCTCTCTCCTTCCTTCCCTTGGAGTCCCAGCCACCCCAGTCCACCCCCACCTCAGGCAGTGTGAGCCTTCTCAACCACAATTTTGGTTACCCCTCTGTGTTCCTTTTAACATGGCTCAATGACCCCACTGTCCTCAGGGACCCAGTCTAGACTCCTGTGCTATCCAGCCACTGCCTTGATCTACCCTGCCCCTTGGCCTGGAGACACCATTTATTGCAGCCTGTCCGACACACAGGGCTTTCCCCACCCTGAGTCTTTGCCTGAAATGGCGCCTCCATCACCCCACTTTCTGTCCTTCCTTGGCCTTCTCTTCCACGTGGCAGCAGCGTTAGACATCTTCTCTCCTCCAGCCTGGGCATGGCCACTTCCCCGGGGCCCCACAGCTCCTGGGACTTCTTACGTCCCAGCTGTATCACTTGTTGGCGACGTTGACTGTCCACTCGTCTCCCCCCTCTCCACTTTAGATCGCAAGCTCCATGAGGCAGCAAGCGTCATGTGCGATCGTGTTCATCCCCGCATCCTCAAGGCCTAGTGCCAGTACACAGGAGGTATTCAGTAAGTGTTGAATAAATGAATGGGAAGAAAGGAGGCAGGAGGCACGGGGAGGAGAGGGTCCCCCTGGAAGCTCTACAGCAGCCCAGATGTCCATCTGCAGCTCCAGGAACTAAGCCAGTAGGGATGCCTGAGCCGCCCCCCCCCCCAAGGAGTCTGGGAGGGAGGTGCTACCGAGTTGAGGGGCCCTGGGCCTGGTCTCCACCCTAGGTAGAGTCAGGGAAGTGCGGGCCCCTGGGGCTTAGTTCAGCTGAAACCTGCTCTACCTCAAGACATAGCGGGCTGGGCAGAGGATGCCACAGACCAGCCCTGCCTTCAGAGAACGTAGCTGTGCCTGGGCCGCACGTCAGGGGCCAGGGGAGAGGGAGGTCAGTGGGAACTAGAGCTGGTGGGCATGGTGCAGTCCCTGGGGAAGGGGGACCCCTTGCCCTGTAGTCCCTGGTAGCCCAATACCTGGGCTCTGGCCGTTGGAGAGGGCCAAAGAGACAAGAGCTAGGCTTGGGGCCCAGGCCTCTTCCCCACCCCCTCTCATCAAGCCACCTCTTCCCTCCCCACCCCTGCCGGCCTCCGAGTCCCCTCCACCCCACCGGCTCCCCTCGTCCCCATGCTGCCACTGACACAATGCACAGCGCCCACGCTTAAAAATCTAAATGCTTTTGAAAATGTTTAACCTAGTTAGACAAATTAGCAAAAATTTGTGCAAAACAATTTAGGTATTTAAAATATTCAATGTTTTTAAAAAACTGGAAAACTGTTCTTAGCTTTCAGCTGCAAAAACCAACAAAATATAACATCCCAGCAATCTTACCATGAGGTGTAACATAACCCTTCGGGAAAGCTGTTAAACAGCTACTGAGGCATCCTGGGAAATAGCACTTCATTTATTCAAATGCACATATGTCAGGCTTTTGCACCATATGTCATTCCAAGCTATTTACAGTAATAATTAAATCTTAATCAACGTTTAACCTCTGTAAAATGTTTGAAGAATCCTAATCACCCTTCAGACTGCACTAATGAAGGAGAAATATATAAACATAAAAGGAAAATGATGCACAGATATCACACTGGAAAGAACAGTAATTGCAAAATTGTATTTCTTTTAAATATAATCAGTAAATGATGTAAAGTAAGCCAAGGAGTATTTTAAGTTAAGACATCTTGGATGTCAGAGGTGTGAGCAGCTAATTTTGTTCTGCTACCCATAACAGATGTAGCATATTTTATTTTAGTGCCATTATTAGCAACTTCCCATGCCGGCTTTCACCGAAGCACTGAGGCCCGCATTAAAATCAGAGAGGCTGCTCACCACCACAGTGGAGGACCATGGGCCAGGGCCACGGCCCACTTGACCTGCTCGACCCACTCCCTGGAGAGCACTGGCCCCGGATGCAGACTCAAGCATCATCCTCCCAGCAGGCACTGTCACAGACCCAGGGCCCCCCAGCCTCCCCACTGTGTTGAGGGCAGCAGGTAGGAGGGATGCAGGGGGGGGATTCGGGCAGAGGAAGGGCTCTGGGGAGGGGCAGGTGGTTGAGGTACTCAGGAGCTTGGGGGCAGAGTGGCATTCGAGGCTTTTCCTCTTATTTCAATTTAATCAGTCCTCAAGTCGGATGTGTATGGTCGCCAACACCATACACCAGGGCTGGGCACACAGGAATGGACGAGAGATATCCTCCACGCCCTTGGGAAGCTCAAAGTCTAGGGGAGGAGTTGATATGAAAGCACATGGAGAGAGACGAGGTGCCATGGAAACTGGGGAGGGGGTGGGGGCTACCATGTATTGATGAAGGAAGAAGGAAGAAAGACTTCTCAGAGGACGTAGGCCAGGAAGAAAATGAAGGATGTTGATACCAGAGGGCAGGAAAAGCTTGGTGGGTGAAGGGGAAAAGCATCGGCTGGCCGGCACGGCCTGTATGGTGTGGGCAATGCTGGGCGTGTAGGGAAGGTGGCAGGAAACGGAGGTGGGGTTAGGACAGGCAGGCCCTCATGAATGTGTCAGTGGGGGACATGGGGAGCCACGGGAGGCTTCTGAGTGGGGCCATGAGCCAGACTCTGTTTTAGAAATGCTTCTCTGGTGGCAGTGGATGTGGAGGACGGACTGGAGGGTGAGCGAGGGGGCAGCTGTGGGAATAAGAGAGAGGTGCCAGGTCCTGCCCTATGAGGCTGCCAGTGGGGCTGTGAGGAGGGCGGCACTGGGATCCTTTCTGAAGAGAAATCCATAGGAGTTGATGACCAATTCCATGTGGGGGTGAGAGGGAGGTGTCGAGGATGACTGTGCGTTGGATGACTCCTAATTCTAGCTCAGGAGCTGGGGTGGCTGGTGACGCCGTTCTGAGGCAGGGAGTGCGGGAGGGGGATGGGTCAGGGTGGGAGGGGGACAGGCTCAGACTTGGCCATGCTGAGATCCCCTGGGGTGGAGAGGCCTGGGAGGCAGGCAGGGCGTGGGTTCTGGAGCTCTGGGCAGGGGTCTGGGTGGGAGAGTGAGTCCGGGACGTGTAAGCACAGCCGGAGCCCCTAGAGTGGGGGAGCTTGCCCGGGAGAGCAGATGGAAGGGGAGGGCGCCAGGCACATGTGAGGGGCGGGTGAGGGGAACAAGCCTGTGACGGTGGCCTTGAGGGACAGCCCAGGAAGAAGTGGTGTCAGAGGGAGCCACGGCACCAGGCAGCATGGATACCAGGCAAACAGCTTTCTGAGTGGTCCCAATGAGGGCTGGAAGGCTTTGGCCTTTGCAGCAGGATCTGGGGACCTCTGGAGGCCTGATTTCCTACCCCCCAACTCAGTACCCGGCCCAAGCACAGACTTACTTCCATCCCTGAGGCCAACCTAAGTGGCTGTTCATTAAGACTCCCCTAGTCTTGGCTTGGGCTTGGCCGATGGCAGGTCTCATTGGTATCAGGACCATTGAGGGTCTTTACCACTAGGCTCAGTGGGAGGCTGGCACAGGGGGGACCCTGCGCTGCTTGAAGATCATCTCTCTGAGGTGTGGGGGTGCTGGGTCTCCTCCACAGAAATCACATCCAGGACTCTGCTGATAAATGGATGTGATTCAGCCACTGGGTGAGGGCAACAGAGCGCCCTGCTGCTGCTTCAACCAGGGAGAGAGACAAACGGCTGTGCTGTTGTCTTGGGGTGTCTCCACTGCTAGTGGGGCTGACAAATAAGGAGCAGAAGCTGGCTTTATGTGCCGTGTAGACAGCAGAACAAATATTGTGGTAGTCACAGAGGCTCATGGGTGGCTTGCAGAGTGAGGGAGGTACCCAGTAAGGGGAGTGGGTGCCGCAGGAGGGGCTACCAGTAGCAGCCCAGCAAAGGCTAGAGGACCCAGGGTAGTGGGCTGAGGGCAGGGGCTTGGTTCTGACCACAGACAAGCTCAGAGGGGCCTCTGCCAGGGAGAAAGTGAGGTAGAGAGAGGGGGCTGGGCAAGGAGTGGTCACAGGGGTGACCTAGCCCCAGGCAGGTCCCTCTGTTTATCTGGTAGACATCTCTTCCCAGGCACCTGACAGTCAGTCAGCAGGGGACAGGGAGCCAGAGCCCTGGAGGGTGGGGGCTGCAGGGACCAGTGAGGAAGCTGAAGTTATCGGCACTGTCTGATGGACCCCCTAGCCCCTGGACTGGCAGTGCTAGGAAGCTGTGGGCCTGCTGGGGACATGCCCACCCTGCCACGAGAAAAGCAGTGTTGTCCAGCTAACATCTCCTGACCCTGGCGCAGAACCTGCACCCTGGCCCCCTGAGAGCCTCATCCAGGTGCCCCTCATATCAGAGCCCCAACCCATCCTCTACACTCAGCCACTCTGCTGCCCCTCACAGCAGACAGCCCCCAACTTTGGGTTGCATCTAAAGTTGGAGGCAGAAAACATGAAGCACCGTGTCCCGAAACCCCCAGCCTCCCCCAAGCACCCCCAAGGGCCAGCTGGCCCCAGAGTCCCCCAGAGCAGCCTGATAGGGCCTTCCTTGGTGGTGCAGAAAGGGTTAACCCTGAGCTAGCTGCCTCTGTCTCCTGGCTCATTAGGGTGGGGGGCCAGAGTCAGGAATGCATGTGGGGCCACCTCGGGCCTCCACACAGCCTGGGAGCACATACACCTGCAGCCAGCGGCCAGCAGATAGTTTACATATTTGAACCTGGAGCTAAGGTGCTGAGACATAAACAGGAAACTGGATCCCTGGCCTGTGCCCCATTCTCAGGGGCTTTTACCTACTACAAAGAACTTCCTCCTCCTTGCCTTTCTTCTGGTGGCTTTTCTGCCTCCTTTTCAAAGGCAAGGGCTGGAGGGGGGGGGTTATTCAGTGTGACCCTGTGACACAGCTCAAAGCTGCCTCCTGCTCTTGGCCAGGGTTCTGGGCTTCTGAGCATCTGCAGGTGGTGGTGACATGGACATGGGGTCCAGTGTCCAGGTCAGCACCTGACTGGCCCTGTAGCGCCTGAGGTCTCTTTCGGGCCTGGGACCTACTGGGCAGCACACCTCACCCCCTCTTTCTCTCTGGGGCTGAGCTGGCCTCAGGTCCTGCTCAGACACTTAAGTCCAGGCTCCATCTTTGGTGAAACTGTTCCAGGTGTCCTAGAGGGCAGGGGTGTCAGGACAAGGCTGGGGAGCAGCTGAGGCCTGAGCCCGGACCCCTAAGGTCAGCCCTCTGATGCGGGCTCTGGGCTCCTGCTGCCTTCCCAATGAACATCAGCTTCCTTCCTTAGGCCTAAAGACACTAAAGGCCTTCTGGGACCTTCTCTAGGTTCCTCACCTATTGGATGCTCTCTGTTTCCAGTACATTGTATGTTTAGCCTTTGAGGCCTGCATCCAGCGATATGCTAACCTTCTAAGGCTGCCTCCTCCAGGAAGTCTCCCCTGACCTTCTCAGACCAAAGCCAGTGCTGCTGCTTCTGGTTCCCCTGGCACTTATTTCCATCTCCTTCACATCCCCAGTCACAGGCCATCTTTTCACTAATCGTCTGAACACAGCAGTCCCCCACCTCACCCCCGTTTAAGCCAGTTGGTCCTTGATAAAAGTCAAATCAAACTGAACCAAAGCTCCCCAGGAGCAGGGATCCAGTCTTAACACTCTTCCATCGCCCCTGTGCAATGTGTACCCCGGGAGGCTCAGACCCCCTCCCCATTTTGGAGGTCTGTTGTGCTCCTGGGTGCCCCCTGGTGGGCCAATCTCAGAATCATTCTCTCCTCCATCTTCTGGGCTTTGAGGCCTCAGTTTCCTGGTGTGGTGGGAAGATTTTCTACTTCTGGGGACTGAGATAAGGACAATATCAAGAAATAGGTAAGAGAGCCCCGTGGAAGCTTAGAAAACCTGTGTGATGCTGCATAAGGAAGGCTGGACCCCATGGCTATCCTAGAGCCCAGGCTTGCTCACTGGCATCCCCTCATGGTTCAAAAGGCTGAGCCCTTGCTGGTGGGCCAGGTACGTCCTATCCTTCACACAAATTAATGCTTTTAGTTCTCTCAGCAGGAGCTTTGCAAAACCAAGCTTTCTCCCTCCCTGTCCTGAATTCAGAGAGGCTTTCTAGAAGGTCCTAGAAAGAACCAGGAGGGATAGGCTGAGAGGTGGCCCTGCTGGGGCCTGTCACTGGGGCATGTGTGTGCATGTTCATGTGTGGGCCTGTGTGCACGTGCAGGTTTGGGCCGGGGGTGTGGGGAACAGGCAACATGACAGGTGGCGTTGGCGTTCCTGGGCTCTGAGTGGCTCTGCCATTCCCATCCATCCCTCCTGGGGGGTCCTGTGGGCAAACTCCAAGAAAGCAGCGGGCGGGGAAGTGGCAGATTTCTGACGGCAAAAATAGCCCACTTTGAGTTCAGTAGAGACTGATTAAACCAGTAAATGAGAAAAACCCCAAACAAACATCTCCAAGCAAAGTGGGAGATGGATTTGAGATTAGAGGGGAAAAGGCCCCTGCTCTGGGAGAAGGTGAACCTCTGTGGACTCAGGAGGGACACAATGCCCCCTAGACTTTGCCTCTGGCCTCACATGGGGACTGGAAGAGCAGAAGCAAGGACCAGCAAAGTCAAGGCAAGCCCAGAGGAGCCATGCTCCTATTAGGTGTTGATGGAGGGCTAATTCTCAGCCTCAGGGACACCTATGCATTGAGGGAGGGAGAAAGGACAATTGTCCTGAGGAGATACATGGGACAGAGGAAACACAGGTCACCACAGTCTACATGTGTGAGGTGAGACAGATCCTAGTGGGTCTCATCAGAGAAGACTTCCTGCTGGAGGAGTCATTTCTAGCACAGCTTAAATGTAGAACTGAGCTCATTCCCAACTCTTCCTCATTCTTGGTTGGGAGTTCGAATGCTTTCTCAGAGAAAGAGAGGCAAGCTGGGGGAGACATTGGCTTCTGGTGAGTCACAGCTTCCAGCCAAGCTGGTTCATGAAAACTACCATTTTCTTCAGAGCTGGTGATAGGGAGAGAGATGGAAGAGGTTCTGGTGCCCACTGGCATTACCCATATTCTTTCCCCATACAGGGAGGGCATGCCTTTGTTTCTTAACTCTTCAAACTGCAAGGGAGACCAAGGATGGGTAGAGGGTAGGGAATGAGAAGGGTGTAGCTGAACTTGACCCTCAGGTACCTCCTCTGCAGTATGAATGTGGCTTCTAAGAGCCACCCTCTAGGGCCACGGTGAGATGGGGCTGGTAAGTGGTATGAAGATATGATGAGGGTCTTAGCCTTCTTCAGAACATGCCTTCTGGCACCCTGGATCCTCTAAGGCTGAGGTGAGGAGAGGCTTGGCTGGGGGTGGGGGTGGGGTTGGCAGGGTTGACATGGGAGGCTCTGAGCAGGAAGCCCTGGGGGCTTTTCTTTTCTTCCAGGCAAGGAGTCTGGCAGAGGGAGGGTGAAAGAGGGGGTAGCCTGCTGAGCTATCAGGGGATAGCAAAAGAGCAAAGGCCAACAAACCAACAACTGCAGTGCAGACCAACAGAACAAACAGGCCTGGCAGGATACAACCCTACCTACTAGTGAACCTGATTCCTTGCCTCCTCCTTTGGCACCTGCAAAGCCAGTGCAGGGAGGAGAGGCACACACACACTTCAAGAGCCCCTAGTCCCACAGAAGCAGCCAGAGCTCTCTCCTCCACCTGCAGCCAGCCAGAGGCACATAGCCCATCTTTCCCCTGACCCCATGACAGTCCCTATTGCTGCTGGGAGGCCAGAAGATCTGAGTGAGCGTCCCGGGGCTACAAAGCATGTTCCCAGGAAGGCGAGGCTCTGCTCAATACTGTTTGGCAGCATTCTTGAGTCATGCCAGGCCACAGGAGGGGGCTCTCAGAGGGCAAGCCCACGCTACAGACAAGACACCTGAAAGGTCAGCATCTGACTTAAGATCACACAGCCTGCTGCTGGCTCTTCCAACTGGGCTCTAGAACTCAGGCCTGGTCTTGTGGTTTCACTTCTAAGAATCCTGATGGCCAGAGCCAGGAAGAAACGTAGTTCTACCTCCCTATGGCTGGGGAAACTGAGGCCTTTGAGGTTAAGGACAAAGTCTTATGGATAGTTGAGCCTGAGGGAGGAGGATGGGCCTGGGGACTGCACAGTGACCCCCAGCCCCAACCCCACTATGGACGGGCCAGAGCCTGCAGTGGCCGCCTCTCCCCCACGCCTCACTTGTCCCCAGGAAAGCTCCACCTTTTCCTGTGGACACGTTTCAACCTCACCAAATCAGCTAATTATTGACAGTTGGTGAAGAGGAGATTTCACTTTTTCCTCCTGTTAAACTGCTCCTAATTAGTTCCCTGTTACCACGGCTGGCTCGCCTGCCCGCCGCCCGCCCGTCCGCGCAGTAATCCCGCTGCACAGTGCCTCATTAACCTTTCGCTCCTCTCCTGCCGCCTGCCAACAAGATGAAGACAAAAACAGATTGTCAAACAATGGCTCCGGCTTGTATGTGCAACCCCGCTCCCCAGCCCCTGAGCTCCCGGGGGAAGAGTGGGGAAGAGAGAGGGGAATGGGGTTGTGGTTGGGAGGGGGGGAGCCCGAGAGGAATCAAGGAAGGGAGAGGGAGGCACAAAGAGAGACAGGAACGGGCAGGGACACGGGGAGAGGACTTGGCCAAGGTATTGCTTCTTGCTCCAAGGAGACATGAGGTTCATTAAATGGGATTGGAAGCGCTCCCAGGTGGGGAACACTGCTGTCAGAGTTGGAGGGACATTCACCATCCCCTGGTTCAGCCTCCTGCAGTAGCCAAGCCTGTGAGCACCAAGACTGGACCCTGGACATCTCCCTCTAGGGACCTGGGATGCAGAGTGTGTGTGTGTGTGTGTGTGTGTGTGTGTGTGTGTGTGTAAACATGTGTGTATCTGGGGGAGGACAGAGATGACCACATGTGCTGGAACCCAGGACCCCAATCTCCAGAGAAGGCATGGCCAGAAAGGCCAACAACAATCAAGCCCCACATGCCATGGAGGCTTCCAACAATCCCTGTGACCTTGAGTTGCCCCCAGGGCAAACCCCAGCACAGCCCTCCACTTTATTTTCATGTGACTACCCCAGCACCTGACGTTTCTTGTTCATTGGGTTTCTGTCCATCCTATCATAATGGAAGCTCTCTGAGACCAAGGCCCTCCCAGGTACAAGAAGAAGGGAAAAGCCACTCAACATGTCTAGGGTGGGGAACAGAAGCTAGGTGTGGATGGGTCCATGCCTGGGCACAGCCTGATGGAGCTGGCCATGGCCACGGCCCCACAGCCTTAACCTGCAGGTCACAGGGTCTGCCAGGGCAGACCCCACACTCCCTGCATGGTGATGGGCCTGGGGTCTGGAAGGCCAGACCTGACGCCCCTGTTCTCACACCCAACTTCCTAAGGAAGTTCCCTGCCCCACCTGCTGGCCTGCTGGCCAACCCTTCCCCTACCACTAGCTCTGGTTATAGATTAAAGGCACAAACACCTACTCTAGAAGGTCCCTGTGAACATGGACATGGATCCTCCCAGAAAGGTAGGAGAGCTGGCTGAGGGTGCTGGAATGTTCCTACTGATACATTAGCAGGGAGCCATCTGGGGCTCAGACGTGGGCCTTCTCATTTTATAGTGAGGTAGAGGTGGGCTGGGGAAGGGTATAAAATCCTTCTGTGGGTACAGAAATGACTCATCATTACCAACTTTGGATGTTGGGCAAGGCATGCCTCAGTTTCCTCATTTGTAAACAGGGAATAATATTGGTGCCTCTATTTCATAGGACTGTCATGTTCTGCCCCCCCCCCCCGTTCCTCCTCCCTAAACAAGCAGGCTGCTCTACTTATTGGACCCGAGGGCCATGCCTTTTTGCTCTGGGCTCTGTGCATCCCCGCTTGTGCATTCCTCCCCATAGTCTCCCTCTCCAGGCTCCCACTCCTATCTCGCCGAATATCCAGGGAGGGAAGCTTTCTTTGCTGTTCTCCAGTGGTTTCCCATCCGTGAACTCACTTCTCTGAACACAGAGAAACTTGATTACCATTGCCTCCACTGCTTTGCCTACTGCACCCCCCAGGTGCTAAGTCTCATCAACTCCTGGTTCCCCTTATGGTAGCTCACTCTGCCGAGAGCCCCTCCTCCTTGAAACACTCTTGTCTTTAAGGTCCATGAGGGCACTCCATCAGTGTCTTCCCCCTGCCCCTCTCTGCTCTGGCCTCCTCCTCATACCTTTCCTTCCTCCCACAATGACCTCACCCCTTCCTTGGCCTCAGCTCCCACCGTGCACCAAAGGTTCCACATCTCCAGCCAAAACGTCTCCCCAGAGTCTGAGATACACACACCCAATGGTTTAGGTGACGTCCCTTAAGAGTCACTAATACCTCAGACTTGAAGAGCAGGGGGAGGACTTAACCCGCCAAGGTTTGCGTAGTCACCAGCATGCTGACCAGTCTAGTAGAAGCTTAGCAAGTGGCAGCCAGTATTATTATTTGCAGTTTTCATTTTAAAATTAGCATCACTTTAATAGGCAGGAATACGGGTTTGAAAAGAGCAGGCAAAGCTCTCTCCCAGGAACTGAAGGGAGGACTGAGGTCTCTTTTCTCAACCTCTGGGGTGAGTGGGTTGGAAACTCCACACCAATCACTGTAGGCCAGCCATTCTAGAAACAAGTTCCTAAACTCCATCTCCAAGTCCCCTAATTAATTAATTAGTGTTCCAGCTATTACTCCTGTTGACAACTTTGGTGGCTCTTGGCAAGGATGGGTCAGCCCAAGCAAGTCCAGACTTATTGTGGCAAATCCCACCGGCTTCTGGGATGTGAGACATGATCCCCATACGGCAGGAGCGGTACCTCGTTAGAGAGAATTAATTGAGAGGGTGAATGAGGGGGAATGAGGTCTCTCAGCTAGCTGGCTGATGGCCTTGGTGCCATAGGTCACAGATAGGCCTCAAAACACCTCCATTTGGCCCAGGCTGCCTGCATCCTGGTGGAGCTGATGCAGATGAGGAGGAGGCACATAAGACCAAGTCTCTACCCCCCTCTCTCAGAGAATAGACTTTCATACAGTGCAGACTCTTCCCAGTCTAGAAAAGAGGTTTGGGTTTCAATGAGAGGGACTTTGGTTAGACACTCAGATGAACTAATTTCCATGCCTATTTGAGGTAGGCATGAGGGAAGAGAGAAGCTTGGACCTTGACAGGGAGCCTCTGTGAGGCCAGGCCTGCTTGCTGAGACCACCTCCTGCAGCTACAGCCAGAGGCTTGGGTGGGGGGACTGTGGCCATCTCGCCATTATTTGCCCCAGAGGAACACTGGCCAAAGGCCCACAGCACTCTTAGACCCTCCCCACTACACACACACACACACACACACACAGGGTGGTCCCTAGCTCCCTTCTCTCTCCACTAGCCCACAGCAGGCAAAGTGGTTGAGGGAGGAGAGAAAATCCTGTGGAACAAGCAGATGCAGCATTTCCTGGGAGTTCTGGCCTAGGTGTGGGCCTCTGGGGTTTCCTCTCATATCAGCACCTGCCTTCTGTGACTTTGAGCTGGTGCCTGGGCTGCTCTGGGCCTCCACATCCCCAGCAGAGCCAGGAGGATGGTACACAGGATGACCCCGAGCAAGCCTTCCAACAGGTCAGTCCCCGATTCTGTACTCTGAGGCTTCTCTGCCCTGGGGCCCTCCCAGTGCAGACAGGCAGAGCTATGGGACCTACCTAAAGCTTCTGAACACCGTGGTGCCTCCAGGTGCCTCTGACCCTCGCCCGGAACTGCACACTTAGCCTGACTGTATAGAGAGATGCCGCTGCTTTGGGGAGTGCTGCGCCCTACCCTTCCAAAATGGGGATGCCAAGACCACCAAGCAGTGCCCTCCCTCCCAACCTCACAACGTCCAGGTGATCTGGAGCCCTTGTACCATTCAGAGTCCCCAAATATCAGAAAACAGCTCTTCAGCTTTCGTGGGGGGTGAGATATCCCTGGTTTCATGGCACGGCTGGGCCCTATGGGCATGAGGGCACTCCAGGCTCCCCACCATACTGTGCCTTGGCCCTCCAAGACAGGAGTCCCACCCCATCCTAGTTTCCTCCTAAATCCCTGGGGCTCAGTGGAGGTAAGTTACTCCAAGCCTCACCTCCCAGGACCCCAGGGCCTGGAGGCTGGCTTACCACCTCCTACTTAGGACCTTGGGTCTTCAGCCCCCATGGTCCAGGCCACTCATTTTCACATTTCCAACTTCCCTCCAGGAACCTGCCTCTTCCCCACCCCCACCCCCACCCCCTCTCAGGACTGAGCAGGGTCAGGCCTGCAATCGTAAACTCAGTGGTGCCGGTCTGTGGCCCCAGCTGCCATCTCCCCAGATCTCAGTGACTCCAAATACCACGTTCATTTTTTGACCTCCTTGGGTCTGCCTGTCCATCAAACCTTGCTTTCCCCACTCAGCTTACTTGCGCATCTTCACCCCCACCCCGCTAAGATGCTGGGCCCACTGCTCCTCCTGAGGGCCTACTCCCTGAATGCCCCACCCAGCCCCATGCGACCTGCTGGTTGAACCCTGTGACCCCTGCAGCCCCCAGCACCTCAGATACACAGATTCCGGCCCCACCCACAGACCTGCGTCCTCACTCAGCCACCCTCTCCACCAACCCCTTGCAGGTCTATTTCTATTTTCCCCGGGCACACCAAGGCCTCTGGACAGAGTGGTCAGTCCTGCCACCCCACTTCTTCACCCCTCAGCTGGGTCCACCCCTCAGCTGGAGACGGTTTGCCTTCATTGCCTCAGATACCAACCAATACTTCTCAGCTTCGTGGCATTCCATGTATCAGGAGCATCTGCCCTGTGGATGGCCCATCACCCTCTGACCCCACTTGGCTCTGTCCTTGCCGCCCGGGGCGCTTGTCCCTGAACACCACTCCTCCCCAGGGCCTCTCTGCCACACATTCGCTGGCTTCCATTACTGGTTTTATGCTGGTGGCCTTACTTCTGTCCCTCTAGCCCAGGCCTCTCTCCTGGATTCCAGACCCAAAGCCGACTTCCCACAGGGCAGTCCCATTCGCACATTCCATGGGCTCCTCAAACTTCACGTGTCCACCCAACTCAACACACCATCTTCCCTCAAACTGCCCCTCCTTGCATCTCCATCCTCTTAAGCAGTGCCTACATCTGCCTGGTTGCTCAAAAGCAGAAAGATGGGCGCACACCCTACCAGCTCCCTTCCCCTCCCACCACTCGCAGTTCTTCATAATCCTAACTCTCTCTTAAAGGACCCACTTCTTATTGCCCACTGCCAACAGCCTGGTCCAAGCCGCCACCATCTCTTGCTGGACACCCGCCACCGCCTCCTGATGGCTCCTCCTCCAGAGCTCCAGCCCAGACTCAGAGTCAGGAATCTGCAGTCCTCCATTGCACAGCCCTTCTGAGGGTACCTACGCTCTCTGCTTTGGCTTCCAAGTCTCCAGCTCCACCTGCCCTGGGCCCCCTGGCCTACCCCACTTCACTGTGCTCTCTGCTTATGTTGCGGATTTTCCTCTGCTCTTGGAACGTGCTCTGTGCTGCCTCACCTGAGAACTTTAACCCAGGTGACCCCAGCCCTACCCACTGCCTCTTCCCCCAGGCACTTGGCCAACTCCAGCTCATCCTCCAGGCCCCATGAAATGCTACTTCCCTCTAGGCTGGGTTTGGGGCCCTCTATTGTATCCTCCCACATCCAGCTGGACTCATCTCCTCCTTGTCCTAATCCTTCATCTGCTAGTCGCTGTATAATTGTCATGTTCACTGCTTGGCCCTCAGCTTGGGAGAGGTCAGAGCCTGGACTGACCTGTCTCATCTATGTTTCTAACCTCAGTGCCTAGCTCAGGGCTAAGGAGTTGGCACTGAATAAGTGTTTGTTAATAAACAGCTAAACTGCACCCCTCCCTCTCCTGCCCTCCCCACACTGACCTCTGACATCTGCGGGAAGAGGCTGATGGCCAGCGGCAGGGCCAGGCCGAAAGCTGCCAGGCACACAAGGCTTTGCACAGGGAGGAGGAGCCGGGGGCGTGCCTGCAGGAGAGCCGTCCTGTGGGGAAGACAAGAGACCCGAAGAAGGAGTGAGCTGGCTGCTAGCCACCATGCAGGGCCCCACTCAGTCCCAGGGCCAGGGCACTGTGGTCCTGAGCCAGTGCCAGCCCATAGCTATATAGTTGTGGTGGGATTCCGTCTTTGGGGCCTTCTCCAGTTGGCACCTTTGTCCCCAGGCCCTGCCCTGAAGGACACTGCTGCTTGAACTCTCAACCACTCATTGTAAATGGGTACTTGTGGGGTACTCATCCCACCCTGTGTCCAGCCCTGTGCAAAGAAAAGAAGGCCACGTGTGAGGGAGACAAGAGAGGAGGCTGTAACTGCCCCCTCCCCCACCAGGGAGACATATAGCAGAGAAAGATGGTCCTTGAAGGCAGCACATAATAAAAAACTGAACAAACCAGAATAGAAGTCCAGGGGAGGAGGCAAACAGCACACACAATACTTATACACGCGGGGATACATGCGTGCGCATGCACACACACACACACACACACACAGCTGAGAAGGGATTCCACAGAGAGGATTCCATCCTCTTCTGTGTATGGAAACAGACCACACCCAACTGCCTGGTCCACTTTGATCCAAAAGACAATGAGAAGGGCAGTGACTTGTCCAAGGCCATGGCCAAGTCTGCTGGAGGCAGGCAGGGCTGCGGCCTGGACTCTGGACTCCCTGCCAGTGCTACGGCTCCATGCTGCACCCAGCTCCTGCCTTCAGAACCCTTCGGCAGTGTCATCACCAGTGTGTCACACCTGGCACTCACCCACCCCATGACAAGCCTTGGAGGTGGGATTCCTGGGCAGGAGAAGTGTATGAAAAGTATCCTTCCAGGCCTTGGGCCCCTCTGCTCCATGATTAAAACAGGCTCCCCAGACAGACTGGGGCTGTGCCTGCTGGCAAATATACCTTCACCATGTTGTCCAGCAGAGCTTTACATTTTCTATATCTGGCAGGCCCTTTGGTAGAAACCACCAAGACCTCCTTGGTGAGGCCTGGGGTAGGTGTGCTAGCAGATGGGTGACTGGACTCTTTGCCAGGGGATGCTGGGTGGGCAGTAAATCTGACCTCAATAACTATGTCACCTCCTCACGACTGGGACTGGCTCCTGGTGTGATGAGCATATATAACCAGGCTCTTGTCCTTCTGCTGGAACAGAGCTGGCTGCAGCCACAGGCAGAGGAGAGACCCTTCTGGGGGCAGGGCCTCAGTGTGGGGCAGGGAAACCCCACCCCCCTTCACCTCTCTGGATAAGAATCCTTAGAGCACCTAGCCCTGATCAGGCGGCAAAACTGGGAGCCACAGTTCTCAAATTCACGTGTCCAAGCATCTGCTTAATGCAGACCCCCAAGAGCCCCTCACCCCACTGACATCCCCATTCTGTTGGTACTATAACTGGGAATCTGCATTTCAAACAACCTTCCTGAGTCTTAAACAGGTCATCTCCAGACCACACTTCTGAGAAACCCTGGCCCAGGAAGTTCCTGCTAAGGTACCAATAAAGCTCCAATTACTTGCAAATTCTATGCAAATAAAGGGCCTAGCCTCAATAAGTACTCAGTCACTGTGGGTTATTAGGGCTGTTTTTGCTCTTAGAGCAGAAAGGAGCGAGGACCCTAGTGACGGGCTGTCCTCTAGCCTTTCCCACTGGCCCAGACCCCAAGACCTGCCCAGCTGTTGAATGAAGCCTGAGTTGAGCTACTGGAGGGCAGTTTCACAGGATTAAGAGCAGCAAGGCAAAGGTGCCTAAATCAAGCTCTAACCTATCTGACCTTCCTCTGAGCCTAGTGCCCCCATCATCTCCCTCTCCTCCAGGTGAGCCTCACACCCTCTGTTGACTCAGCCTGAGGCCTGCTGGCTTCCATGGGAATCAGACAGCTGAAATGGGCTCTGAGACCTTTTCAGCTGAGATTGACTTCTCCAGCAGGACAGGGAGGTGGGGTACCCAGAACCTCACTCTCCTGACTTGCTTCCATAGGAGGCCCCCTGCCCTGAAGAGGCTGTGGAGGGCGGGGCTGCCCTCCTGCCCAGTGGCAGTTGACTGTGACCTCAGTCCCCTTAGTCCCCAGTGGGGAATCAGAGGAGGGGGAATGGGACAGGAGAGTGTGAAGTCCCTGGAAGCATAGACTGGAAGGTCAACAAGGCCAAAGAGGGGGATGGGGAGAAAGGCATGAAGCTCCTTCCCTGGCAGGTGAGGTGTGCTCCTGGCAGGGACCCTGGGGCAGCTTCCTTCCACATGGGGCTGTGACCTTGGCACCTCTCTCAGGGGTGGCTGGCTGGAGTCTGCACTGGAAAAATGGTCCAGGAAGCCCCAGGCCTGTTGCTCCTGACTCAGGAAGCAGGCAGCCGCCCCCCCACCCCAGACTTCAGCCAAACAGAAACCCCTGAAGTCCCAGCCCTGAGCCTGGAGGCCCAGAGAGTGAACACAGCAGGATGGGGGGAGGGGAGAGGAGAGGGAAAGGCAGCTGGGGGAGTTGAAATATGCAGATGGAGAGATGTGCGTGTGCGAATGCCTGGAGAAAGGAAAGACCCGGAGCCCAGGGAATGAGGGAGGCTGGGGAGCGGCCTCAGGAACCACTGTGGAGGATGTGGCTTGAACCCCTATCCAGCTGAGACCCCACCTGGCTGGAAGGCGAACTCCAGGGTGAGGGATGCAGAGCTGTGGGGGGAGAGAGCCTCTGCACCTGCCTCTCAGTTGGTGGGATTAGGAGGAGGTTGGATCTCCCAGCCAGGAGACTAAAGCCAGCTTCCTCGTCAGGAGAAGTGGGAGACCTCAGCCCCAGGTAAGGGGCAACAGAGGGAAAGGTGTGTGTGTGTGTGTGTATGTGTGTGTGTGTGTGTGTGTGTGTGTGTGTGCTGGGGGGAGGCACATGCTCAGCGCTCCCTCTGCAGTGGGGGCGGCCACTCCACTCCATCTGACTTTCCCTTTCAGTCTCAGAGACAGGGACACCTGGACATGCTGGGCTCCTCCTACCTCTCTTAATGCTAGCAGGAAACCCAGGGACCTTGTGTCTCAGTGCTCCTCCCTGTGAGGAGGAACTGAGGCCAGAGGCAGGGCAAGCCCAACCCCAGCCTCTGTACCAAACGACAGCTTGTCTCCCCACTGCCGCTTGTCTCCCCACTGCCGTGCATTCCCTCAGCACTTGCAGCAATCTTAGTTTGCACTCCATTAATTTGCAAGTAGGCTGCTTTGTAAGTGTTCTTTTGTCTTTTCCCCTGGCTGTCCTGACTCTCTCACCCGAATGGGCTCCCAGAGGGTGGGAGCAGGCTCGCCCCCCCATCAGCCATCTCAGCAGAGGCCTCTGCCATTGGCACCCCTGCGTGGAAGGCTGCAGGGTGCTTAGCAGAGCCCCTGCAAAGACTCCTGCTGAAGGGTGTGAAATGCAAAGCCCTGGCAAATGAGGAGGTGAAGAGGGCAGTGCCACTGTTCCCCCGGTGAGAAACTGAGGCTGAGGGAGTCTCCTCGACCAGCATAGCCTTAAAGTGCTGGAGTGGGAACCCAGATTTCATTTTCCTACCAGGATCTCAGCCAGCACTGCGACACTGCCCTGCCTCTCCCATCAGTCTTGTGCATCCCTGAACAGATGTGAGGTCAGTAAGTCTTTGAGGGCACAGACTGGGTCTCGATATTGCTGAGGGATCCTGAACTGTGTGGGCTCTTTCTCTTCTTTGGAGACCTGCTCAGGAACTTCAGAAAAGGACTGACCCAATACAGGATGCCTGAACCAAATGTCCAACCTCTGCTAACCTCTGCCTACCTGAAGGCCTCCTTCAGCCTCTGAGCTGAGCCAGCCACATACATGGCAGCCTGGACTCTGGGCAGATCCCAGCCTGGGAGGTTCAGAACCAGAATGATCCCACCCAACTTCCCAAAGCTATTTTATGTCCTCAAACTAACCATCACTCTACTCTACTTTCTGCAAACCCAACTCAGATGGCAAGTGGAAAGGCATCACAGACGTTTTCCCCAGAAAATACCAGGCCCAGGATTCAGTAGCCTTGAAGACAGAAGCCCTCCCTTCTTCATTTGCCTGGTGGTCTCCTCTTGTGCACTCACAGTCACTGGTATTTGGGGAAAGCCTCAGTTCACGAGGCAGCGATGTACACAAGGGGCACCAAAGCAATTCCTCTCCCAGGATCTGTTTGTTTTTGCAACTCCCACACGAGATTGATTTTCTCAAATGCCGGTGCTCAGAATGCCACACCACTGCTCAGGTTTCTCCCACAATTCCCCCTCTTCCATGATGAGGAAGGGATCGAGATATCTCCTTGTCTGGTCTCAGGGCTCCTCATCCATTGGTCTGGCTAGCCTCCTCAATTTCCCACACAGTGGAACCCACAGCCTGCCCAGAAAGCCTGCCTTCCACAGAAATCCTACCGTGCTCTTAGAGTCAGCTGCAATCCTTCTCCCATTCCACCTGGCTGATGGGCCCATAGTGCTCCCTCCCCTCAAGGTCACCTTGGGCCCATTTACATACTGCCCAGCCCCACCTGCAGCTGGCCTGTGTATGGGACAAGCCCGTGTCTCCTACCAAAATACAGGCTTCCTGACACCAGGACCCCAAATCTGCTCCTCCCTTGTCTTCTTGCAGGACAAGACCCAAAGACATGCTGATTATGTGCTCCGATCCGAAGACATGAGGCCCCTCATGTGGTAGGAAGAGCCCAGCTTTGCAGCTGCACTCCTAGGTCACTCCTGGCTCTGTCATTTCCTATCGTATAACTATAGGCAGATGACAGAGCCTCTTTTTGCCTTGCTTTCCTTATCTGTGAGATGGAATTCTTATGCTTACCTTGCCGTGCTGCTGTGATGGTTGAATGAGATCATTTGTTCATCCGACAAACACTAAGCATCTACTCTGTGCCGGGAATTGGGCTAGATGTTGTGCAGGGCAATAAATAAAAAGAATGTACTTGCCTCCAAGGAGATGACCAGACAGGTAGCAGACAACAAGATAGAGTCTCTGATGCTGCTAAGTGCTATGAATAAAAATAAGGCAAGGGAGGGAAGGGGGAGTAGCGGTGCTGTATCTTGATGGGGCGACATTCGGGGCAGGACTCTTTGAGGAGCTGGCATTTGGGCAGAGACCTGGCTGGGAGAGGACTGGCAGGTAGAAGTGCTTACTAAATGTTAGCTGTTACCATAATTCGTACTGCAGCAATAGGAAAGTCCTCAGACTGGGCGGATGAGCCTGCTCCGAGCCCCCGAAGGTGGCCCTAACCTCACCCTTACGCCTTGAGGTGCCCCCTCCCATTCCGGGCCGCCAGGAGAGAGCAAGTGCTCAGCGCCTCCCTTCTACCTGCATGAGCCAGGGGTCTGCACCTCCAGGATTGTATTCATCTTACTGACCCCACCCAGAACGCTTCCCTGCTCCTCGCCAGTCTCCTAGACTTGCCCTCACCCTCAGAGCCTGCCCAAACCTACATGAAGGTCAGCTCTGGCTCCTCCCTCTGTCCCCTTGCCCTGGCAGCAGCCGTTTCTGGCTTCACGATTTAACCTCACGCTCATTAATTTATAGGATCACTCTATCGTTGTTCTTATTATTGTGTTCCCTTACAACATCTTTACAGTCACAACAAACAGGTTTTCTCAGAACATGCTTTGAAGGAAGGCAGGGAGGTTTGTATTATTTGTGTTTTATAAATGGAAAACTGAGGCTCAGTGAGTTAGCGAGTTGCCTTGTGGTTGGATGCCTGAATAGGATGGGTCCTGACCCCAAATCGAGTCTTCCTGCCACAATCCTCATACTTTCCCTTCACAACTGGCCCTGCACTGCACACTAATAGCATACATGCACACGCGCACACGCCCATGTGTGCACACAAACATGCACACCCCAGAACTGTCAGTCCCTCGGGGCAGGGCCAGCACTGTCCATCTGAATATCCTTCGAAGCACCTAGCACAGGATCCTGCATAGTAAAAGCCCATGAATACTCACGGCATGATTCCAGGAGTACTGCCTGGGAGTGTTTGAACAAACTGGGGTAGGGCAGACTGCCAGCTGCTCCCCTGTCCCCTGCCCCGGGCCAGCTGGTTCCCCTTCCCTCTCACCCTCCTCCCCAGTGGTGGCCCCTCTCTCCTGGCTGCCCCAACTCACTTCTCTAGCATGGACATGACGATCGGGGGGAGCACCAGGATGGGCATGGGGAGGACCACTCGCGTCAGCGCCGTCTCCAGCAGGGCCTGAGGGGCAAGCAGAGGCTGTAGTGAGTGGAGCTCCCAGGGTGGGGGGCACAGCCACCTGGCAGTGAACCCCTCTCTGGAGCCCGTAGGTGTGTGCACTGCTGCTAAGCACATCTGGCTGAGTAGAATAATTCATGGAGTTGCTCAGGAAGCCTTATTCCAAACACCAGAAAAAAACCACCCCCATCTTCCCACCAAACAGATTCAAAAAGAGCAGATCCCTGTCACCTGCCACGTGTGGGGGAGGGGTGGCAACACAGAAGTGGCCCCAGGAAGGGGCCTGTGCCCAGGGAGGTGCCTCGACAGCGGGTACAGGGCTGGGGAGGAAGCATATGGAGGACTCGAGATGCTCTAAAAACAAAGCAGGCACTGAGAGGACCAGGGCAAACAGCTGGGGCCTGCTGAGTCGCATGAGGCTCCTGATGCTGAAGGAGGACAGAGATTCTGGGGTTTACTTTTTTTTGACACCCTTAAAGACAAAAATTTGGAAGATCTTGCATCTCCTGGCTCTGGATGAGACCCTTTCTTAGTGATAAGAGGTCGGCTTTGTGAGCAGGACATGCTTCTGCTGAGTGTCTGCTGTGTCTCCATATGGGGTTGCCTGGGTCCTTGCCCAGGGGGTTCCTTCAGGATTCCTGGGGAGTGGGGGCATGGTCAAGGCATGGCTCAGAGGCAGTTCTGCACTCTGATGGTCACCATGGGGAGTTCTTTCAACCCCAGGGGCTCCCGGCCCTCAGGGAAGGCTCAAGGAATGGCTCATAGCTCACAGACCCCAGGAGCCTTCCCCTAGACAGCAAGGGGCTGACCCCGCCAAGCTGAGGGAAGCCCAGGGCTGCAGAGAAGCCTGGGGTTCCCTGCCGCTTGCACCATGAGGAGAGCGCCCATGGTTGGCCTCCCTCTCAGCACGTCAGGTTGGATGGGAGGTTGGGGTCAGGTAGGAAATTGAGGCCAAATCCCCTTCAATGATGGATAGGTTCAGAGTTGAAAATTTCTCCCAGGAACCTGAGTCCTGTATGATCAGCCTCTGGAAGGCTTGGGAGGAGGTTCCTCCAGTCTCCTAATTAGGTGTTGGAATGATGCAGAAAGCAGAAGATGCAGTGCTGGCACTGGCACCCCTGAGCAGCAGCTTTGCCCCTCCTAAGCCTGGGATGGCACTCACTTTCTCTGAGACCAGTGGAGAGGGGAGCACCAGGACAAGAGAAGGGTCTTCCCTCATCAGAGGATTATAGAGAAGGTCTCAATGACAGAGGTGAAGCTTGGGGCCCATCGTGGGAGCTGATGAGGGGCAGTGGCTGGAGCAGAGGGGAATGCTCAGCTACACGCACCTGGCTCCCCATACCAGCACTCAGAGGCCAGAGCAAGACAAGCAGCTCATTACCACTAGGATGAAGGCAGAGAAAGCATGAGGAGACCTAGAATTTTCTAAGAAATTACAGTTGCCGGAGTGGGTGAGGCCGGTGAAATGAGGAGTAAAAGAGGGCCTTCTTGCAGCAAGCTGTTCTTCCCCAGACCCCCACCTCAGCCACCCTCGGTCCCTGGGGAGGTATCATCTGCAGAAGCGCCTATCAGCACAGACCCGAGAGCCACCTGCAGCCACGCTTCCTCTTCTTGCCCAGGAGGCCACAAAGGCCCAGGGAGCAGGGCCCCAGGTCCCAGGGTAGGCGAAAGAAAGCTCTGGGGGGGTCTCCTCTGCCCTTTCCAATTAACAGATCAGAGAAGCCAGGTCCTGAGGGGCTGGGACAAGAGATGGGATGTCTTATAGTGGTGACGATGGATGGAAAGAAGGAGGGATGTGCAAGGATAGGTGTGGCCGGGGCCAGGGCTGGGGGCCCAAATGGGGGGCAGGCTAGGGTCGGGAGTGCAGATCGAGAGGACAAAGCAAAGGCGCTGTGCATAGAGGCCCCTGAGGAACAAAACCCCCTCCCTGTCGCTGGCCTCCCCACTGGCCCCACTGAGACCCCGGATGACCCACGTGTCTGGCTGCAATCTTGGAGGAGCCCACGAGGTTGCCGTCACCATCCAGGACATCGATCCCTTCCTCCAGCTCCCCATACCGCATCAGGACCACGTTGCAGATGTTGGCACTGGCTGGAGGTGGGGGGTGGGGGGCAAAGAGGCAGGAGTGAGAGGTGAGGATGCCATTCCACCTAGTGGAGAAAGCCACTGGGCTGCACCCAGGCCCCCCTACCCCAAGCAACAACAGTCCTGAGTAAGTGTCTAGTCTGCGTTCAGATGCCGTGGGTGACGGGTGCCCACCTGCCCGGCTGACCACCAGCCTGTTAAGGGACTTGGGGGCCCTTAAGAACCTGGTGAGCAAAGGTGTAAACTAATCAGTGTGAGAGAGGATGGGGACAGGGTTCAGGAGCCGAAGAGTGACCAGTTATCAAGGGAGCTGCTTTCTTTTCCTCGGGGGGTGGACCTGGCAGGCAGGCCATCTGGGAGGGTTCCCCGCTGCAAGACCCCCACCAGCCCCCAATGTCTCACCATCAGCAACTCAGGCCCTTGGGCTGCCTTTCTGGGTATCTTCCTGAGATGGCAGCCCCCCATATTCAGCCCTTTGCTCCTCAGAGTGAACCAAGTTCCCAGAGATCAGCTTCTCTGACAGCAGGTGCCAGAGCAGGCAGGAACCTCAGTGCTCACCCAGCACCACCCCCTCATCATATGGATGGAAAAGGAGGCTCAGGGGAGGGGGTGACTTATCTGAGGTCACACAGCGAGGTGGGACAGAGCTAGTCCTTTGGGTACTCAGGAGATGGGAGGGTTTGGGGATGGAGGGTCCTGGGGTGGGGTCAGGGGGAGCTAAAGGCCGACCTTCTCCATTCTCGCTTCAGATGGTTGGGTTCCCTCCCTTGGCTATGAGATCATGACAGATCTGGGCTGAGGGGAGGGTTCCTGGCTCCTTAGTTAGACACTGGGTGCCAGAGTTTGGGGGCCACTCATCAGCTGGTGACTAGCCCCAGGAGTCTCCCTCTGTTCCTCTCAACTGGAGCCCAGGGGCCTGAGCCTGGGCCCTGGGGGGCAGGGCGGCTGTGGTGCTGACCTTGCCTGACCTCCTTCAGCCTTGCTCCAGGATAAAAGTGGGGGGACTTGAGGGTGGTGGGTGGGTGGGGAATGGGGGGGTGACAAATGTGGAGGCCGCCTGCTGCACTCCTCCCCCAAAAGCGCCTTGCTGTGTTTAAAGTTTTAATTTTTGCTAATTAATGTCAATTAATTTTGTATAATGAGTGTTTAATTTTGGGGAGTGTGTGAGCCTGGGAGCGACTGCAGTTCTGGGCTGTGAACGCTGATTAGCATCAACACCTGCTGCTTCCCCACTCCCTCCAGTGGGGGGGCACGAGGGTTTGGGGAGCTGCAGGGCTGCAGGGCCTAGTGGGCAGGTGGAGTGGGAGGAGGACCACAGATGCTCCTGGTGCCTGAGCCAAGGCTGGGGAGCAGGCGGTGAGGGTGCTTGCAGCTGGGGGACAGGGTTCTGCAGGTGAGGGGTGGCTCGAGACCCTCAGGGTCTCTGAGCCTCAGTCTCCCGTTTCAACGAAGTGGGGAGGTGGAATAAACAGAGGGGAAGACCAAGATGCTCTGCAGTCTTTGGAGAAGAAAAGCAGGAGACCAAATACAGTTTTAAAATGTATTTACAGCACATATGCCGTCTCTGAGTAGCTCTTGTATTTCCACACGACACTCAGCCGCAGTGGTAACCATGGGCAGACCTCTTCTGTGCTGGTTCCCTCCTGTCCTCCCAGCAGCTACACTCACCTGTCTTATACAGCCAGGGACGGGCTTGTGAGACATCTGGCAAGGTTTTGAGACATGTTTGATGATCGCAACCTGGGTTGGGGGTTGCTGCTGTCATCTAGCGGGTGCTAGATCCAGAGGTGTTGCTAAACATCCTACCATGCACAGCCCTCGCCACAAAGAATGATCTGGCCCAAAATGTAAGTAGTGACGTTGAGAAACCCTTGTCTTACATGGAGACTGGCAGAAGGAAGAGGGTGAATCTGAGGTAAAGAAGGAGAGGTTGGGGCCTGGTTTTGGGGCCAGCTGGGCTTGAGTTACAGTCATGGCTTTGATTCTTGTCCCCTTCACTCCCAGAGGTGAATTCTTGCCAGCCCTGGGTGCTTCCCAGGTTTAGGGCCTAGAAGGGCCCCCAGAATGGCCTTGGGAAGCAGACACCTGGCCTGTGTGTTAGTGACTCGCCCTCTAGTGGCGGCAGGAACACTCTGCATTACTCACACCTCTGGGGCTGCCCCAGCCCTTGGTTCCTAGGAGACCCAACAAAACCACTGAAGGGGATTTTGGGGTTTTCTGCCCTGAAAGACACCGATCTCTGCCCTCTGAGAACCCTTTACACCACTGCCACACCACCACACTACCACCACTGCAGGTAAGACAAAGCTAAAGGAATGTGGTCCAGGCAACCGGCATCTGCCTAAAGTCAGGAGCCACCAGTTCATTCTGCGGCCTGAAGCAGCCACCCTTACCAGGCTTCCCTGGATGTAAAAGGGGGTGCTGTGTTTAGCATCTCTATGGGACCTCTGGGCACTAGCTGAGGTCACATGGAATGTCAACTTCTGCACCCAAGCCCCCACCAGGTTAGGGGAAGCCAAGGACAGCTGAAATATGTCTAGCTCCTTGCTGCATGCATGTGCACGTGCGCGTGTGCACAGGTGCAGGAGACAAAGAAGAGAGTATTTGGAGGTGGTGGCCAACCAGTCCCAGATTTATGGTGGCATCTTGCTTGCTCTCTGCAATTTCCAAATGTGAAATGTAGTCATAGCAGACAGAGTAGGACTTTGGTTCAAACACAAAACTACTTAGGATGAAACATAAAGCAGGAAAAGAAATGAAAACCCAATGCCCTTCCCCTCTAACAGCCCCTCCAGGACAGTTTGGGCATGAGAAAGCCCTCTTCTCATCTCAGCTGCTTGGATGGAAAAAAGAGAAAACCCGAAGAGCCACCCTAAAATGATGGCACCCCAAGCTCTTCCTCCCTCAAAACACCCATAGTTCTCACTGCCTACTCAAATGACACCTGCCCGGTAATATTTTCTATTGACTGTACACTGGTGGTGCATTTATTGGGCACCTGCTGTATGCACAGGTTACTAGCTATCCCTGTCTTTGAGCAATGAGAACTTGCGACTGTTTCAGTGATTTCATTTCCATGATCTCATCCAGAACTTTCATTTCTGTTGTATTCCTTTCAAACCTCCCTGGTCCTTCCTATCCCACTCCTGGCAAGTCCAGCTCCTAAGTCACAAGCACTGAGAGCCTACATAAATGAAAAAGAGAGAGAAAGAGAGACCAACCGTAGGCCATGGGTCTCCTTTCTAGCACACCAGCAATATCTATTATTGACAGTATCAGCAGGTTAATTAAGCAGTCTGTTAGTGATAATGTTAAGAAAGCTGGCACATTTTCAACTCAGATTGACACCATTCAAGACTCAGGCATAACTGACGTTGGAGAAGCTATGCTGAGAGATGTCACAAGATGAGAGAGAGACAGAGAGAGGGAGAGAGAGGGAGAGAGAGAGATCATTTCACACTGATGGCAAGCTCAGTGTCAAGTCCTGAGGAAAATATGCTCTTGATTGCTGCAGATGTTCTCACATCAGACCCATCGTGATGCAAAATCATGCAGATTGTGAACAGCTAATGAAGCACCCCATGTAAAAGGGACAGTGCGGGGAAGAAGAAAGAGCAGTAGACAGAAAGACAAATGTACCAAAAAAAAAAAAAAGTTCTCAAAAAGAAGACTACAGGGGCGCTTGCCCCCCAACCTGGCACAGGAACAAACACACAGATCAGCCGAGTTCACAGTCCAGAAACACACCTACCTGTAGGCGAAATGAGTTTGTGGTAAAGCAGCTCCATGACTCACAACAAAGGGTCATTCAAACACGAAGGTGAAGCAATGGGCTATTGGGCTATTCATGTGGAGAAAACAAAAATATCTCAAGTCCTGGGTTCTATGATGCTTTCTCCATATTTTAATGTTTTAAAAATCATGATGTGCCTTACGACAGACGCCGGGCTGGGGGTGGGGGGGAGAGGAAACCTTACCCGCTCCCCCCTGGGACCGCCTGTGCATGTGTAAACTTTGCCACGTGTAGAGGTTCATTCAAGTGTCACCTCAGCTACCCATAGCAGTCTGCACAGAATTTGAACTTAAACTTAGATTCCTAATTGTTGCCTAAAACATCTTTTTAGAACTTACACTATAATGGAGCACGGACATGAAAAGTTATTGTACATGCAGAAGATCGTCTGCCAGATACCAGGCAATGCAATTAAAGACAGCAGAAATTGCCAAACCATAGATAGCTACCCTAAAGAAATGCTTGCCCATATGCACAAAGAGACATTTACAAGGATGTTAATTATAGCACTGTTTGTAAGAGCAAATAATTAGAAACAACCTAAATGTCCACCATTAGGGAACTCACATGGGAAGATCTCCAAAACAAACTTATATGAAAAAAGCTACCGAGTATGTACAGGATGATTCACTATCTGTAAAACCCGATCATTGGTGTATACATACCGTGTACCCATAAATCCGCAGGTAATGTTTTGGAAGGCTCACACCTCACACAGTGATCCCCTTGGGAAGGGAACTAAATTTAGAAATTAGAGGTTGTTGAAAGTCTTCCACTTTCTTTGCCCCCTTTTTCTAAACACCATTTGAATTTTTACAATGAGAACATAACCATGCTTTACTTGTCTAAGAACTGAAAAGAAATTGCCAAACTTCCTAAAGTAGATCACAAAAATTTGAAAACCAGCAAGGATTGGTGTGACCTACTGGCAGTTCCTACACTTAGGTGTGTACAGGGGAGAAACTTCCTAAAGAAGCTGATTAACTTCAGGAAGAGTTTTATCTTCAAGTAAAGAAAAAAAATGAAGCCACAAGTATAACCAAGTAGGAAATGCAGACCAAAAAATCCCCAAATTCTTTTATGTGCTTTGAAATTATACTCTTGGTTTTAGGGTCAAGAAGGGTCAAGATTGGACGTAGAGTTACAAAAAGCAGTGGTAGCCGTGACGCTATGTTTAACAACCAATGTCCAAAAGAAAAGTGGAAAATGTGAGCAAGGCTCAGACTCAAACTCTGTGATCTTGAAGAAAGTGACTCAGATTGGATGCGTAGTGAAGGCTTGTTTATTTCCTCACCTGAGCAGGAAATACAGTCCTCTCCTCTTCTGAAAGGCTATTGTATTAATGCCCCCTTATAACGGAGGCATCTGAGCATTGAGAAATATGGCCCTTGATATCTGTGAATCATAAGAAATGGGAAGTGGGAAAATGTATTTTATGTGACAAAGAGCCGCTACTACTCATCAACAGAGGGTCATGATGACTGACTCCCAACAGCTTTTCTACCCCAGGAAGGCTAGTCCTAACTAATTATAATAAATCCCTCCCTTGGGGCACTTGAGTGGCTCAGTTGGTTGAGCGTCTGCCTTCAGCCCAGGTCATGATCTTGGGGTCCTGGGACCCAGCCCCGCATCAGGCTCCCTGCTCCATGGGGAGCCTGCTTCTCCCTCTCCCTCTGCTGCTCTCTCTGCCTGTGCTCTCTCAATCTAAAAAATATATATATAAAATAAATCCCTCCCTTGCCAGTGCTTGATTGAGGAAGGGACATGTGACCAACTCTAGCCAGTGAGGGATGTCTGCAGGGGACTTCTGGGAAAGGTCTCTTCTCATTGAGGAAGCAGCAGCAGAGCCTCCTGTCCTCTGGGCCATGGTGGGCCTGTATGTGGTCCTTGGAGTTGCTGCTGCCATTTTAGGACACGAAAGGGACTAGCCCCCAGATGAAGTCCCTGGCAGAGCACAGAGATGGAAGGAAGGGCCACCAATGCCTCACACAGCACTCGACCTTTGTGAAGTGATACATTTATGTATTTAATTAAGCCGGTGTGAGTCTGGTACCTTTGGCCAAAACATTCATAAAACGTAGAAAGAGCCTTAACAGTTATTAAGAAAAAAAATATAGTCATTGAAAACACCCCAAAAATATTCAAGTAGGAATTAATAAAAGAAATAATAAAAACTCAATGAACATGAACTTGATCTTACTAATAGTCAAAGATAGATTTTTTAATCTAGAGAAAAGTCAATCTGCAGGTGTTCTCTGGATGTGTTGGAGACTAATCCTCATTGGTAAAATGGTTTACAAATAGTATGTGTCTTGTTATCTCACTTTGTTGATGGAGACTTCTGGCATATAGTGTAACATGTCATCAAACAGGCAGTCCTTTCCCCTCTGGTATACACTGTCTGTGTCATCAAGAAATGCTGCCGCTCCCCAATGTTCATCTCTATTTTCTTCTAGAAGCTTTAACATTGTATTTTTCACGTTTAGGTCTTTAACCTCTCTGGAATTTATTATTGTGTGTGGTATGAAATAGGGATCTCCTTTTTTCTCTTTTCTATCTGAAAACCCAAACATCCAATAAAATTAAGAAAAAATTCTCAACCATTCTGGGAATTGGAAACATACAAATTAAAATGAGAAAAGAACCATTTCAGATGGACAGAAGTTTTTCTTTGAGATTGATAACACGAAATGTAGGGAAACAAAAACTTAAACCTTGTAGGCAGAGTAAAAAGCCAGTATGCTCATTTGGCAATGCCTAGCAAAGCGAGGTATGTACATATCCTCTGGTGTGGTCATTCCATTTCTAGGTACTGAGCCTTGACTGGTGATTCTCAACACTGGCTGCATAACTGAAACTAAATCTAAGGTTGGGTCCAGATCTCTGCATTTTTTAAAGCCCCCCAGATGGCTGTTTGAAAACCTCTGCCCTGGAGGAGTTCCTACTACTCGTGCACATAGGGACACACCTACAATGTTGTGTAGTGCGGTGCTATTGTTGTTCTTAAAAAGGATAAGCTGAGATTTTAGGACTGCCCTATAAAGATGTTTATAATTTATTGAGGTTAAAATGCAGTTTACAGAACAGTATCCATGGTATGATTTCATTGGTATTACATATGTATTTATATAGGCATATTTATGTTATATATAGATACAATAATAAATAGAGATCCCTACATTTTTAGATGTTAGCTCAAATTTGGAGGGCTATGCACAAACTTACTCTGGAGAGCAAAGTAGGATTGTTTACTTTATAATACAATCATGTATTATCAGGAAAAAAAATAGAATCATTTTTATTAAAACAGATACAAAAACATTCCAGTGGCAACTAGGAGACGAGCTTCCATCTTCGGTCCGGACTGACGCTAGATAAAGTTTTCTCCACTCTACTTCCTCTCTCTCTTTCTCTCTCTCTCTCTCCTATTTTGTGGGTCATATGTGCACACAGTAAATAATTCAAATCGTATACAAGTTTACCCTTATAATAAAACCAGCTCCTTCCAAGCTTTGACTCTTAGCTTCCCCTGCGCCTTCCCCAGAGGCAGTCACTCTAGCCAGGCTCTCATGTCTCTGCCAGACACAGTCGATGTATGTACAAGTGGAGATGTATGCACATCACCACCTGAAACACACATACACACACACTCAAGTGAATCACACTGGAAGAGAGCCCCAGCCCTGCCTTCAGAGGAGGGATGATTATCAAATGGGGATGTACACCCTAATGCTTGATTTCATGATCTTTCCCAATATTCCACCCAAAAGGCAGTGCTATCTGACACAGATTTTCTTTTAAATAGCTTGAGGATTTTAGTATGGGTTTCACAGCCCAACTAAAGTGTCACAGGCTCAGGACTGGGAATTTTGGGATTGAAAAATCAGCCTGTAAATTTAGGTGTAGGCTGACTCTGAAGTTCAGGATCTCTTCACAAAAGATTCCTGCTAACACATTCATCTTCTGGAAAACTCCCTTTTATCACAGCTGCTCCCTAGCTTAAAATTCTTTAGCAGTTCCCTATTAACCATAAGGTAAAGCTCCAACTCTAAGCTACCATCCAAGGCCCCAGTGGTCCTCTGCATGGGCCCTTCCCCCACAAGCCCGGCCCACTCCCACTGGCTCTATTCCTCTTGCATTCATAACCCGCTCTCCTGCCTTGGGCTTCCTACCTTCTGTGTCTCTGGATTTCTCTACTATCTGGATTTCAGTCATTATAAAATCTCTGACCCAGAAGGCCATTCATTCAATATGCATTCACTGAGCACCTACTGTATGCCAGGTCCTGGGCCAGCTGCCCAGGAACAGGTGACCTGATCACACAGGAATGCCCCTTCACAGCTTTTTGGGCCAGGCTGCTACTTGGACGCTTCCCTAATTGACGGGTCAGGCAGCTCATTGCAATAATAATCGGTCAGTTTTTCAGAAGATCCTGCAACCATTGCTGGGCTCCCCCTTAGATGTGGAGCATCTCTTGACATGTGGAGTCCAGAACTAAACAGACTCCTTTGTTCTGGGTTCTCTGTTTCTAGTAATGTAGCTGAAGTCTGAGTGGGCCTCCTCAGAGCCATACACCACACTGCAGACATATTCTGAGCATACGGCCCACAATCCCCGGATCTTTATCCTAAGTAGTCTGGCCAAGTCAGGTCTTCAGCAAGCCTACACTCGTGTAGCTGCATTTTTTGAACAGCAAACCTTATATCAAAACTTGCAATCTTAGATCCTACACCTCTTACCCACGAATTCACAACCACTGCCAAGTTGCTATGCTTGTTCCTTGAATGCGACCCACTGTTGTATGTGACCAAGGCAGTTTTAACTGCAGAGGACAAGATTGACGACAGAGCCCTAGAAATGCACCACTAGAGATTTCTGTCTGGCTAACTTGGCCTCACTACCCATGTCCTCTTGGAAGCTGACACACAGTGGGGGCCCATGTCAGTTCTAGGGCTGCTCATGCTTATGGTACCCAGACCAGCGCACCTATCTTTCCAGATCTAACCCAGAAAGGCTGGAGAATGTGACCTGGATGACCTGGTTAGGTGGCCTATTGGTCATCCACCCTAGGCCTGCCAACTAAAAGTGTGAATGACAGTGTTAGTGAAAACTTACATAAGAAAACAGAAGATTCAAAAAATAATTTTAAAAATAAGAGTTAAAAAAAACACAGAATAAATGTCCAAGCAGCCATCAAATGTGGCCACCAACATCATCATGCTGGGGTTCCACTGTGGGTATCCAATTTCAAAGCCTTTCTGTCTGAGCACTCATTTGATCACTAAATAAACCCACATTGAACACTGTGTGCCAGGCATAAAGTGAGCCTGGGGGCTGGGGATGAATGAGATCTCGTCCCTGTCTTGGGGAGCTCACAGTCTGATAAAGGAGGCAAACTCAGAAACGAAGTGGGCAGTTCTGGGTTACACATAAACACATACAGGGTGCTGTGTTCTAACCCTCACTGGGGCTACCAGGGAGGGCTTCTTGGAGGAGGTGGTGTCTGAGCTGAGCATCAAAGGCCTGGCAGTAAGAGAAGGTAGAAGACGAGGCTGAGGTAATGGGAAGAATGGAGATTCCAGGCAAACAGGGTCACGTGCAAAGGCCTGGGGCTCCTGACAAAGGCAGACAGGAGGTCAAAATACACCACAGCTGCAAAGGAGTATGAGCAGGGCCCAGGTCAAGGAAAGGACCAGAGGAGCCTAAGGGCTGTGGACACCATATTATCATTGATCTGGATGGAAGGAGCATACGTCATGAGGCCCAGCTGGCACAGACACACCCTGCCATCCTCTAACCACAGGGGATGAGGCTGGAGGAGGTCAGGACTGAGCTTTGGGGCTTGGGCACACTGTCGTGGCCACCTCCTAGACCAGGCAAGCAAGGTGGCTCAAACACCAAGGGAGGGGCTGTGAAGGGGGATCAGTGACACCAAGACCTCTGTGGCCTGGGGGTGAAAGGAGTGAGGAGATGGGGTGGGGCAGATGTGTGAACAGAAGACCTTCTCCAGAAGACGGCCCCAACCTCCTGAAGAACAGACCCCTGGTGAATGCAGAGGTTTTTTTCCTGATGAAATAAGCTGTGACATTTAACATAGGGGACTGTCGCGGACAGCACAGGGAGAAGTCGCTTCCCGGCAAAGGGATGATGAGGCTGGCACTTTGGCCCATACAGGAAGGTTACTCCCTGTGCAGAGGGTCGGCTGGCTGGAGCTAGGGCTCGGGCCTCCCCTGAGGGAGCTCAAAGCCCACATGGGGGTCTTTGTTAGCACCTGACCCAGCTTGTCCCCT
This sequence comes from Canis aureus, assembly GCF_053574225.1. Taxonomy (NCBI): domain Eukaryota; kingdom Metazoa; phylum Chordata; class Mammalia; order Carnivora; family Canidae; genus Canis; species Canis aureus. Next base: position 14,865,316 of record NC_135622.1, read on the forward strand.
GCTGGATGTGGCCAGGCAGCTAGAGACGGGGGAGGAGATCTGCAGGTCACCTTCCTTCCCTAGGCCCTGCACACATATACACAGAGGCTGGGTGCTCACTGGTGACACCTGGGGGTCCCTACTTCTCTCTCGGCCCCTGGCTAACGGCCCTGCCCCACACATGCCTGATGAGATGGGCCTACTGCTCTCACCAGGGCGCCTTCACGGCATCTGTGACCTTGCATTCCTCCCACTGGCCACTCCAGCCAGCTCCCGGCCCAAGGCCTCATGAGAAGGCTGTTGTGGGGCTAACTTCCCTGGAATGGACTCTGCTAGTGGAGACTGGCAGTTGGACCTGGAGGAGGGGGGTATGTTTTTCCAATGTCTCGACTGACCTTTAATTACACTGTTTGCCCAGCTCCCCAAACCATTAACTCCCACCTCACAGCAACCATCAATTAATGGAGGGCCTGCTCTGAGCTCGAGCTCCTGAACACAATTAAGCGTGGCAGTCCACAAATAAGAAAGAACTGGAGAATTAATTAAGGTCTAAACAAATTAATTACCAGTCCCCAATCGATTCCAATGCCAGCACACATGCTCCTGAGCTCACCGTCTTTCCTAACATCTCCATGTATAAATAGAAACTGAGTTTTCCCACATGATTGCTACTCTGGACCGGGCACAGCAAGGCTCTGAAACCACCATGAGGGAGAGAAGGGCTCAGTGGGCGTCCTCGGGGCTTCTCACATACTCAGCACGCGGGTACATGCACATACAACCACGGCTGAGAAACCAGGGTCAGCCTGAAGGAAGGGTGCTCCTGGTGGGGCACCTCTGGACCACATCCTGTTTCTCAGCTACATGGGTGAGGGGTTATCGAAGTGGGCTGGGGTAGGGTGGGCTAGGCCTTTGAGGCTCAGGCTGTGGCCAGCTCAGGATAACTTTCAGAGAGTCTGAATGTGTTTATTCTGGCTCGCTCTGCCTCGGGTCCTCCCAGAGAGAGAGAATGTGGGGTGTGAAGGGGAGCAGAAACCTGCTGGGGAAGCCAGGGAGAGCTGTGGGGCCCCTGCAAACCCAGGGGAGGCCTGTAGTGTTGTCACAGACATCCCAGGGGGAAGAGGCTGAAGTGGGGTCTGGTCCAAGGCCGGGAGGGGTATGAGCAGTGGAGTCAGGGATGGGATGGGAAACGAGGTGTCCTGTGCCCAGGTCCCTCTCTTGGGCAGCATGTGGGGCCCAGTGAAGAGAGGTGTCCTCCTATCTTCCAGATTGCAGGCTGGAGTAGGGCAGAACTCGCTGGGCAGGGCAGCGGGGAGGAGCCACAAGTCCTGGGAGCCTCCTTCTTCCCTGAGCCTGAGTTCCCAGCCTGGCCAGGAAGGAGGGAGTGGGGATATGGCCTCTGAGCACAGGGCACACAGGCCCCTTCAGGAACCCATCCTCCCCCAAGATCCCCTTCTGCTTCCTACTCACCTCACCAAGCCCCACCACACATCCCAACAACTGGGGCTTAATCCCATCATTTCCACTTGCTTCAAGGATTTCCTGTGAGCACTCATGGCTCCATGAATTCTGTCTCCCCAACAGGCCAGGGGTCTGAAGGGGCAGAGGACCCTCTACAAGGTAAAGCAGTCCTGGGCAAGCTTCTTGATGGCCTTGATGTTGGCATGGCCTGGCCTGGCCTAGCCTGCCATGGAAAACAGGGTGAATGCCTGGAGGGACCTAGACCCTGCCAGCATGCAGTGAGGCTTAGAGAGGCTGTCTAAGCCTGAGAATAGAGTGAAGGGTAGCCAAGTGCAGGGGCTATGTGATGGCCTGAGAGGACAAAGGGCTCAGAAAGGGGTGAGGGGCATGTTTGATCATCTTACACACCACCGTGTATGCACACTACCGGAGGGGGTCAGCAGGTACCCATTTATAGACAAGCCTGGGAGGACATCAGGGGCCAGAGAGATGGAAGGGAGGCAGGCACACGGCCAGGACTCAGGCAGCAGACCTGAGGAAGCAGCCAGAAAGGATTTGCTGCTCTGAGGATCCTGGCAAACAAAGGACTCTCAGGACTGCAAACCACATTGTGTGCAACCTGTGTAACTGGCTAGGGATATGTGGGATCTCAAGACCTCTCAACAGTGGCTGGACCTGGAGGTTCCTCTCGGATAAGACAGGAAGAGAATCAGGCTGGAGCCCAAAGAGGGACAGAAAGTCTCAGGTAGGGATGGTAGACAGGGTCAAACCTGAAAGGAGGGACCTTCCTCCTGAAGGGGCCCCAGAAGTTAAGACCACCTTCAAGGTCATACAGCAAGATGGCCAGCAGGGCAAGGCTGGAATGGACCCCTGGCAAAGTCTTTGTTTGAACCTTGGCTCAAGGACAGATTACATCTTGGCCGAGTCCCACATCCGGTCCAGCGCAGCTAACAGCTGCCACCTTCCGAGGCTGCATCAGACCCTCCAGCCCAGGGTAGTGAGCAGTGCAAGATCGGCAGCCTTGTTTGCTAAATTAGGCCCCTTAACAAAGTCAGATCTAAAGAGTCATTCCATTAGGGGCCCATGCCAGAAATAGCTGAGAGTTCATTAAAAGTGTGGAGTTGCTATAGCAATTATCTGGGTCAGCTGACGCTCACTGGGCAGTTGGTCCTGGGAGTTCATTAACCCCTGGCCATCGAGGAGGTGGGGCTGCCAGGTAATGATCTCCCACCTTCACGTAGGGGCTTTTCAGGTGCTCCAAAGCACTTCCCTATGAATGGGAGCTGGTCTGTGGTCTCGTCTGATCTTCCTATAGCTCTGGCCTATAGGAAGGTACTGGTGTCTCCATTTTACAGATGAGGAGGTTGAACCCTGGAGGTGAAGAATGAGATTGGGACCATGAGTCTGGGTCTGACTCTGGCTCTTCAGACTCAGCCTTGGCACCCAGGAGGTCACAGGACCTCACACCACTCCTGTGGTATGCCCTCATCTTTGTGCTCTGGCATCAAATGGGAAATTTGGTATGATGGTTCAAGCCTCTTTTGACAACTAATCACGCACAGCCTCATGCTTCTGTCAATGTTTCTTTTTAGTTTTTAGAAGTCCAATGTGCTACCCATTGTACCACGGAGCCACCTTCTTTTTAGTTTTTAAAAACTCCCTAGGCAAGGCGTGGGATTCTTTTTTTTCTTTTTCTAAGAGTTTATTTATTTATTTATTTATTTAAAATATTCTATTTATTTATTCCAGAGAGAGAGAGAGAGAGAGGCAGAGGGAGAAGAGGCTCCACGCAGTGAGCCTGACATGGGACTTGAACCCGGGTCTCCAGGACCAGGCCCTGGGCCGAAGGTGGCGCTAAACTGCTGAGCCACCAGGGCTGCCCTAAAATGTTATTTATTCATTAGAGAGTGAGTGCATGAGCAGAGGGAGAGGGAGAAGCAGGCTTCCAGCTGAGCAGGGAGCTAGACATGGGCCTGAATCCTAGGACCCCAGGATAGAGCTGAAGGCAAAGACTTAACTGACTGAGCCACCTAGGCGCCCCAGTGTGGGATTCTTAAGAGTTAGGTTGGGCTTGATGGGATGGCCCAAGGCAGCTCCTGGAAGCTCAAAGGCTCTAAGACCAGCAAAGTCTTGGCTGAAGGCAGTGAAATCCCCTCTACACACGCATGCATCACAATTACCTGACTATGAATGGAGACTTACAGAACCTAAACGGTCCACAATACCCAAGGGCTCGGGAAATATCAGAGAGGGAGACAGAACATGAGAGACTCCTAACTCTGGGAAACGAACAAGGAGTGGTGGAAAGGGAGTGGGCGGGGTGGGGGTGGGGGTGACTAGGTGACGGGCACTGAGGGGGGCACTTGATGGGATGAGCACTGGGTGTTATGCTATATGTTGGCAAATTGAAATCTAATAAAAAAAAAAATACCCAAGGGCTCGGAACACTAGACTTGCAGGCGCCTTCTTTTGCACCAGGAATCCCTGTGATTCCTGGCCAGGAGATACCTATGTGCCCCACTCTAAATAATGTCTCCAAATGCATGAAATGGAACACACGGGATTATAAAGGGATTATATTGGAATACATGATCAAAATATTTTTTTAATTGTGATACAGTAACAGGTGTGCTTTTTAACTAATGAATTAAAGAACGAGACCTACCAGCGGATTAAATAAATATCATAATTTTGAGTTAGTATTACACATAAACAGTATTTTTAAAATCCTTATAACAACTGTAATAGGACTTGAAATTATCTGTGGTTTCTGTGGGTGAAAGAGCCACAGCTCTTGCTTGATACTGTGGTTTGCTGCCTACATTCACAATGGAAGGTAATGTTCAATTTCAGTTAGAGGCTAGCGTAGTCATTTTCCCCAGCCAAGACCATAGGATCCACTGCACTCTATCTACTTGCCCCTTGGGAAGCTAGGGCCCTGGCTAAGAATCCCAGTGCTAAAAGCAGAACCTCACTCACAGAGCTCGTCAGCAGGGCCCCATCACCCTTACTTCTGTCTACACGTGTTTTGCCCTAGTTGTCAACACCAGGAGACCCCCGATGTCAGAGGAGGTCTGGAAAGGCAGTCCAGCTCCCCTAGAGCCCTGCGGCCCCACACACCCGGGTGGGACACACACATGCCTGTACACACGCGCACATGCACACCTCTGCAAAGTGCAAGTCTTACCTACGGCAGGGAACGGCACAAATCTCTGGACAAGAAGGCGGGTGGCCGGGGTGAACTTGTTGGCTTTCTGAACCAGGACATTAAGGCCCACCTTAGGAAGAGAGAAGAGAAAGTGCGTGGTGCTGCAGGGGCCTGGCAGGCTGGGGCAGGAGTGGAGACTGAGCGGCACTGTCAGCCCCAGACCCCAAATCCTCAGCGCCACCTGCTTCGGCTGGGCTCCAGTGCCACTATGCAAAGCACCACTGCCCTGACATCCCAGTTAACCAGCCCGTGGGGAAGGATGAGGGGAAAGCCTCAGCTACACACATGCCCACGCGTGCACACACACACTGAGCACACACACACACACACACACACACACACACACAATCTCTCTGAGGAGGGAGAAAGGAAAGGTTGCTGTTAGATGAACACATAAGTAGCAAGTAAATTAAATGTGAGAACTCTCATCCTGCCTCAGCCACTGAGCACTCCATTTTTTAGGCCCCACTATGGCCTCAGGCATGGACCTAACCACCAGGACTCAGGAGAAGGGCATTGGCATACCTGCCACAAGTGGCTGCTGAACTAAGCAGAGCAGCCCAGAACAGGACAGGGGGTGCAGTGGACCTCCTGAGCTCACTGCCCTCTTCCCATAGACCCCAGCCCCCTCACGCAGCCTGGGATGCTGGGGCTCCCCTTGCTTTCACCTTTCCCTCCCCTGTCTCCCCACTCCATTCCGTCCCCTGTGCTGTCCTTTGTCCTGGAACACAGGTCCAACCAGATTGGCCACAACCAACTCCTCCCCACGACCTGGGTGAAAAGGCACAATCTCCTTCACACAGCCTTCCCACTCCCCTAACACCCCACCTTCTCCTTCTAGGAATCCAGTTTATTGCTCACCAGATGCTATGGGGGCTTTCCTACTTGGGGACCTGAATGTCTGCCTTCTCTACCCAGCCCACATCTGTTCTGTAAGGCCCACCTCTGAGCTCTACCTCCGGTGACTTTACTAACAGTGGGAGTCACTGAACCTTTCCCTCCCTCAGTTTCCTTGTCTGTAAAAAGGAATGGTAACATCTACAGCATCCCAGGGCTGCTATAAGAATGTATGTAAAGTGTTTAGCGTGAGCTTGGAGCATAAATGAAGCGATGTAAGCATGTCACCTCTCCCAGGCAGGAAGCTGCTCCCTCACATGTCTCAGCGCTTGGTTCACTGCTCATGATCTGATGCCCCTGCTGGAGTGGGATGTGGGACCCCGCCTTTTTCATGTTTGTATGACCAGCACTTAGGACAGTAAATGGCATGTAGTATTAGCTCAATAAACTGGTAACTGAGGAATAAACACATGAACCAACAAATAAATGGATGGATGGAGATCAGCAAAGGCTAGAGGGGAGTTTCTTGGAGGAGGGAAAGGTGAGGTTAGAGCAGAAGAAAGAGAATTTTGGTGAGGAAAACAGCACAAGCACAGGCATAGAGAGAGAAAAGGCGAGATGCATGTGTCAGACCAGAAACGGTATAGAGAGGCCACCGCTCCGCAGTCTGAGGCCAGAGCTAGCCCCTGCCCTGTAGATCTTTCCTGGGAGGAGGGGCAGCAGGGGCTGCCACAGGGCTTCTGGCCTAAGGGTGCCTGGGGCAGCCTGCTTTCAGCTCTGGCACACCTGGTAGCTAGCAAGCCACCCTGTACCTGCAGCCCTGACCTCAACCTTCTAGGTCGCTGGAGAAGATGCAGAGCCCTGGGAAAGCTTCTGGGGCTGCAGGGTGACTGTAGCAGTCAAAGCAAGAATGGTGCAGTGACCTGGGAAGTGCCACCCTGTCAGCCCCTGGGTATCCCAGGACCCCATGGAGCCAGAATGCTGCCAGGCAAGCCCAGTTTGGGCTCTTGAGTGTCTGGTCTATATTGGAAGCCTCAAGCTGATCCTCAGAGTCCAACTCTTGTTCTTTCTGCTTGCTCAAGGGAAGGCTGGGAGGCAGGGAGATGTGTGGCAGGTTGGGCACACTTCCCTGGTACGCCAGGGCAGGCCAGGGAGCTGCTAGCCGACACTAGGCCCTGCTGCCCTGCTTCTAGGCTGCCCTGCCATGCAGATGGAACTCCTCAAATCCAGGTCTCCATAGCTCTCAGCAGTGAGTGACTCTATTTCTGTGACCCCCTCCCCCAAATGCCAGGGAACATGTTACTATAGGGTACAGGGAGGGAAAGTACAGAAGGAGGCAGGAGGACACACCGGCAGGTGTTGGTGATGGAGAAGAGGAGGGGAGGTGCCACGCCATGAGCTGAGCATGTCACATTAAATGTCTAAATTAAATGCCTGCCATAAGACTCCTAGACTTCTGCTCCTTACAGATTCAAAGAAGTTCAGACAAGTTCAGAGAAGTTAAGTAACTTTACCTAAGGACACACAGCTACTATGAGGCATGTAACATTAGGATTTGAACCAAGGGGTCTGCTGATTCCAAAAGTTTGCTCTTAACTGTGCCGTTTATTTCCAAGTGTCTTCCATCTCAATGAGGGATGCTTTCATGTCTAATGTGCCATTTAAAACTGTCTGAGTAGCAAAAGCTTCCCTGAAAAGACCAGCTTGAGGCTGTGGCCCAGATGAGTGGAAGGCAGCTCCTGTGAGGGAAGATAGGGCCCTTGATCCAGCCCTGCCTGCACCTACCTCAGCTATAAGACAAAAGGTTCAAACCCCAGCCCCACCCCCTACAGTCTTTTAGAAAGAGCAAGAGCCCTCAGGTGGCCAGCAGGCAGCTGGGACATTCCCCTGGCAGCCTCTTGGGGGCAAGCAGGGCTAGAGTGTGGTGGAAGGACAAGAAATAGTGGCCACTGGTTGCAGCAAATACTCAGACTTGTCCTCAAGCCTCCCTGACTGGCTGTCCTTCCCTCTGGCTAGGACTGGCACAGTCCAGAGTGAGTGTCCCAGCCTGTCTCCCCAACTCTGGGTGGGAGGCCACAGGAGTGGGGAGGAAAGAAGAGAGAAAACAAAGCCTGGGTTCCAGATCTCTTCTGGCCTGCCCTTCCCTGAAGCTCACTGAGGTCTTCCCAGCATACTCATTCCTGAGCATGGCCAGCATGCCTGAGCTGGGGAAGGGACTGGGGACCAGCAAAGTGGGGAGACTAGAGGCTGGTGAGGTCACCCTGCTCACCCACTGATGATGAGCCAGATAACAGGAAGGTGCAAATACGGGGGAGGCAAATGGCCACTTATCCCCACTCCTCCCCCAGCCCCCAACTCAGGTCTTACTGTCCCAGCAGCTAGGATGGCATCAGCCTGGGAAGGAACCAGGGTGGGCTGCAGACCGGGGTTGGGAGCCCGTCTGTTCTGATTCCTCAGGGGCCCTTTGGCCTGGAACATTTGGTGGAGCCCATTAAAATTAAAAAGCCAAGTGGCTGGTGGCTCTGAATGCCAGCTCATTTTCCCTGGCATGGTGGGTCCTGTTTAAGGGAACCAGCTGGCATTAATGGCACACAACTCATCATGAACAGCAGCTAGCGATCAGAAAAATCTGAGCTAATAATCGGGTTCGGGAAAGATAATGAGATATGGAACAATCACTGCTGAGGGTCCCCCAGGGTCTGTTTTAACAGTCTCCAAATAAGCCACAAAATAGAATTTAACCAAACAGGGGCTCCATTTTGGCGGAGAGGAAAACAAACAGGGTATGGATTTTGCACACGATATTCCCCTTGTGATCAGCAGACAGGAGTCCTGGGAGAAGCAAGAGCCCAGGACCCTTGGGATGTTGGCAATGGCCTAAGGAAGCTTCTCTGGTCACTTCTCTCCAAGCTGGGGCTCCCAAGCCAGTGAATTTGCCATGGGCATGTACAGGAGCAGAAGAGGGAAGACTAGCCTCCTGATCATCCCCAAGGCGGGGTAAGTGCTGACCAGCACCAAGAACCAGGGTGCGGTGGGGGCTTCGTGACACAAGATCTCCGGTGTCATGAGCTGTGCAGCTATGAGCTGTCTCCTAGCACCAAAGTCCTTCCCAGACCAACAGCAGCCTCCCTTCTGTGAGGCCAGCGAGGACACACGGGATGGGGCCTGAGCAAGGCATGCAGGCTGGGTCCTCCACTTCAGCCCATATCTGCAAACCCCTGCAGGGTGCGTTTAGCTAAAGGGGCTTCAGCCACTCACCTTCACGCACCCCAAATGAAGGCCTTGCTCTTCCTCACCCACCCCCTGCCCGCTCCAACTCCTAGCCGCTCCTGATGCCCGAAATCCATGAGTCTCTCTGGACAGGAGCCTCTCCCTCCCCACATGCAGCCCAGCATGCAGGGCTACCTGTCCTGTCTTCCAGGTATTCTGAATATGACTACTTCTCTCTGCTCTGGCCACTTACCTTAATCACCCATCTCTTCTCCCTGGACAACTGCCCACTTCCTAACTTGGCTCCCTGCTTCTGCTCTTGCTCATTCCAGTCTGCTCTCTACACAGCAGCCAGAATGATCTTCTTAAAATGGGCATCAATTTGCTTTAGGCTTTCAGGGGCTTCTCACTGCACTTAGAGATCCACAGGGCCCCGCTTGCAAGGCTCTAGCCACCTCGCCTTGGCCCACTCCTTCCATGAGCCAATTCTTTCTCTCCTTCTCTCCCTCCTGTCCTCCACCCTCCATCACCTTTCTCCCCAGAGCCTTCAAGCATTGCTCCCCCTTCACCTCCTCACTTTTCAGCTTAAATGTCAGAGAGGCCTACTCTTCACTTGGGGCTCCCCTTTTACAGTTTCTCACAGAACTCAGATCTCTTTCTTCCCTGTCCCTATCACAGTCTCAAAGTATATATTTATTTACCTCCCTAAAATGTTGGGAATCAAAGTAATACATATTTAATATATAAAAACTGAATAGCACAGAACTATTTTTACCTGTGGCCTCTTTACTCAATATCCATCTCTCCCAGTAGGTCCTAAGCACTGGGTGCAGGGCCTGTGTTTCTCTTATTCCTCACTGAATTCCTGGTGTCTGGGAAAATGAGTAGGTGCTGAAAAAATATTCTAGAATAAGTCAAGTGAGTGGTTTCTGAGACAGGAGAAAAAGAGCCACAAAGGAGACCTTTCCTGTGCACTCACTGCTGTCCATCTTAACAAACACAGCTTTATGGTGCTAAACGCTACACACACAGGTCTAAGTCCATCTGAGCAGATGGTTATCACTCTGCCTTGAGGGGGTGGCCCCAAGGCCGTGAAGGTTTCTGAGAAAGGGGATGCCTGACTGAGCCCTGAAGCATAAGTAGTAGGCAACCAGATAAGAAGGGAGGAGGCTCAGTAGAGCTTTGGAAGCATGAAGTACCAGGTCGTCCATAGCCAGCTGTGAACTCTACTGGCACCTACAGGGATCTGAGGAGCCCTGGAGAACAATGGAGAAGAAGACATGCCTGAAAGGAGAGATGGCATGAGGTTCAGAAACTAGATATACTCTTGGGTGATGGATAATAATGTAAGCAGATGGTTAGGAGTTTGAGTGAGCCTTGGTGGGGCAAGGGATGAGGCAGTTCAAAGAATCTTTGAGGTGCCAAAAATGCCCAGCAGAGGGCGCCTGTGGTAGAATAATCTCTTGGTAACCAAGTTGACTCGGTGACCCTCTATGGAGGTCAATTGTCCTCCATAGGCAAAGGGCCAAGGTGGCTGGGACGAGTCATACACAGGCTAAAATGCCAATCAGCTTCAGCTGTAGCCAAGTGGCTTTGTTTGCTAGCAACAGCTAGCAAAGCCTGACCTCTGAACCATGCCCTGCAGGGACCTGAGGGCCACCTGCTAGAAAACCAGTTACATCAGACTCCTCACATGTAGGAGGGGACAACAACTTGTCCTCCCCAGAATAGAATAGATGTAGAACCAATATTCATGTCAGATTCACCACTGCCAATATCACCATCTGCAGGCTTCTGGAAAACTTCAGATTCTGCTACAGGGTCCATGCAATGGGCCCTCTAACCCAAAAGCCAATCATAGCAAAAGCAGTGAGACAATAGTCTGGTCTGGGATTCTCAGGCTAATGGCCCCTGTCTTCATTAGGCCCAGAGAAGGACAGCAGGGCCAGAAGTACACCCTGGATCACAGAGAACACCCTGAAGTACACCCTTGACAGAGAACACACAGAGGTATGTATATACCCTTGACCACAGAGAACTCCCTGAGGTACACACTGGATCACAGGGAACACTCAAGGTATACCCTCAACCACAGAGAACACTCTGAGGCATACCCTCAACCACAGAGAATATTCTGAGGTACACCTCAGATCACAGAGAACACCTTGAGGTACACCTTGGATCGTGGATCACAGAAACACTCTGAGGTACACCCTTGACCTTAGAGAACACTCTGAGGTATACCCTGGATCACAGAGAATACCCTGAGATATACCTTGGATCACAGAGAACACTCTGAGGTACACCCTCAACTTCAGAGAACACTCTGAGGTACACCTTGATCATAGACAAAACTCTGAGGTACACCTTCAACCACAGAGAATACTCTGAGGTACACCTGTGTTACAAGAAACACTGAGGTACACCCTCAACCACAGAGGACACCCTGAGGTACCCCTGGATTACAGAGAACACTCTGAGGTATACCCTCAACCACAGAGAACACTCTGAAGTACACTTTGGATCACAGGGAACACCTTGAGGTACACCCTGGATCACAAAGACTACCCTGAGGTACACCCTTAACCACAGAGAATACTCTAAGGTATACCTTGGGTCACAGGGTACACCGTGAGGTACACCCTCAACCACAGAGAACAGCCTGAGGTACCCTGGATCACAGAGAATATCCTGAGGCACATCTTCAACCACAGAGAACACTCTGAGGAACACCCTTGATCACAAAGAACACTCTGAGGTACACCCTCGACCACAGAACCAGCCAGACATGATCTGGCAGGAGGCGGGGCATGCTACAGACCAGGGACAAATATATGCTACTGACTCAACCTTGGCCAGAAAACACAGGTGCAGAAACCAAGTATGAAGTTGGATAGAGGGTCTAACCGCATTACACCTAAAGAGCCTCTCAAAAATTTTCTTCCAGTCCCCGCTGTTCCCAGGGTATCTGAGGGCAGACCTATCTGCCAGGAGGCACAGTAACAGTTCCTCTAAACTGGAAGCCAAAAACACTGCTTGGCTTTTCCCTCCTCTTTACCACAATGGGAGCAGGAAGAAAAAAGGGTCTTTGTATTAGAATAGTGCATGATTCAGTCTGTGTTTGAATCCTAGTTTTGTCACTGGCTTCACCTCTATGTCTCATGTATAAAATCGAAAGGAGCACCTATGCAGTACCTGGCACATTGAAGGCACTCCAGAAATGTTAGCCATTATGGATATTGTGATTATTTCCTGTTTTAATACTGGGACATGGAGCTGCCAGTGAGCCGTAGGAACTGGAGGGGTAGGGGTTCAGCCCAGGGGCCCCTGGGACACCTCCTTGTACTCCGGTATCTTATAGACATTAGCTGACAATCACTGTGTCCTTATGCAAAAAGGACCCCTCAGGGCCCAGACCCTTTGGGAATGGAGATCAGCAATGTCCCAACAGGGAAAGGCCTCGGCCACCTAAGACCTGGCTGAAGGTGAGGGGTTTGAGGACCAGGCATGAAGTGTCTCTCATACTCTGGCTCCTCCAACTGGCTCCTGACCAGCATGTAGGACTTCAGCCTGAGCCTTCCTTTCCAGCCACAGGTCCATTCTCAGCCAGGACCTGGAGTCCATGAGGGAGGTCATCTGCTGGGCCTGCCACCCCACCATGACTTCTCCGACCCACTCTGCCTGCACCCCCTGCGACACCCCAGCTCCCTGAGTCCAAAGCACTGTGCGTGCTTCATGAGTGGCTCTGCTACTCCCCAGTTCTCCATCACCTCATCCTCATCACTCATCCCATGATGGCCACACTCATTTCCCCACCGCTTTGGAGTCCGTCATGTGCTTCTCTTGTATGCCTCTCAACGTGCTGTGCCCTCTACTTGGAACCCCCAATCCTGCCTTCAGCTCTCTCTGCTCTATTCTGGAAGAGTTGGCTCTGTGTGACTTAGGGGCCCCTTCCATAATTCCCACCACACCTGAGGGTCACCTCATCATAATTCTGGTTCTACCACAGAGTATCCTCAGCTTTTCCTCTCCGCATCTTGAAGGACATACCAATCTGTATAACCCCCAGCACAAACACCTCTGAAGGGCAGGAGTGAGCGTCTCACCCTTGTGTAGCCAGGGCCTGGGGAGGCTGACCAGAGATGTGCTCAGCATGAACCCCCAAACTCAAATACAGTGAGGGCTGACAGAGGCTTCCTTTGTTAAAAGACAGCAAACTGTTAGATTTCAAAAATAACTTAAGACAAAATTTCTTTTTTATTCTCGAGCAAGAAGCCAGACATTGCCAAATCTATTTAGAGAGTTCACCAAAAGGCTGCTACCCCTGCGCTGGTGGTCCCACCACCACGAGACTCCATTCAGGGGGCCATACAGACTGGGGGTCCTTGACGCTGGGGGTTGCTGGCCAAGGTCAGGGCTCTCTGGGTCTTCTGAGGGAGAGGAAAGGTCCAGGGAGGAGGCTGGACTCTTGGGGCCTGGCCTCACTCCAGCTTGTCCCCAGTCCCTGGGATTTGCCCTCAGCCTGTCAGCCCCCCCATCCGCACCGCCTGCTTGTAGGGACTCGTTTTAATTAATGCCAGAGCTGGGCCAACCACTGGGGCCGTGACACTTGTTTGCAGGTCATCTCCTCCTAACAGGTTCTCCCTGGGAGGGGATTTGTCACTAATTGAAGCAGAGATCAGTTAATGAGGCCGCGGGCCCAGGGTTCCAGAGAACAAGGGAAAGGAAAATAAAATAAAGCTTCTTTCTTTGGAGGTTTTGTGATTTACACACACAAAAGAAAAGCGAGCAAGCTGCAGATTTTCCAAGTCAGAAACTCCGCTCCATCTGCCGAAGCTAGCCCCTCACTGTGTGAAGACGTCAGGCAGAGGGACGCCGCTACGGCTGAGACCATGGGTCTAGTCGGAGAGGGGCCTCCCGAGGCCAGCAATCAATCAGCAACCTAATTAACAAGTATTTATGGAGCAGAGCTTGTGCCCCCTCGGTGGGGGAGAAGACACAGGGCCTGTCCCTGGTTAACTTGTAATCTAGGGGAACAATGACAGGACAGGACATGGGGCGTAACAGCGTGTGGGAAGGACAGAAGTTTCTGGAACTTAGGGGTGGGGGCATAGTTTGGACTGGCATGGTCAGGAAAAGCCTCTTTGAGCACCCTGCAGCTTGGCAGGGCGTTGGAAGGAGGGTGTCCCCAGCACAGGCACAGTCCCTGAGGCCCCCGGTCCTTGAAGTAAGACTATGCTTCTGAGAGCCTAGAGGGTCCCCCAGTCCCCAGGAACCACAGCCACAATCTGGGTTGGCTCTGATCCTAGGAAGTGGTAGGGATGGAATAACCAAGGGCCCCTTGGGTGGGGCAGAGAGCGTGGAGCGCCATGCCTGTAGGAGGAGGAGGATGGCCCACCATGACAGTGGTCCTTTTTACTCCAGCCCTTTCCAGTCCAGGCCACTCAGTATAATCCCTGATGTGACTTCCTCCCTCAGCTTTGCCCTACCTCACCCTTAAATCTCAAAGAAGGAAAATGGGATTTTCAAGCTGCTAAACTAGACTCCTCTAGTTATGAAGAGCAAGGAGGAGAGCCCCTTCCCCTCTCTCACCAGAACCCTGATCTTTGCCAGTAGCCCCCAGAATCAGGGACTGCTGATTTGTGTGACCCTAAGTGAAGTCTCTGCTGGGCTGCAGACTACCAGGGTGGGGTTTGAGGTCTCCTGGCAAAAGCCATCTGAATAGATTTGGAAATGTCTGGCTTCTGGCTTGGGGTAAGATAAGGATTCGCGGAGGAGCTTGATCTTGGGCACAAAGTGGGGATCACTCCCCAACGGGTCATTTGGAGAGGACACGGTCTACATGGGAGCAGAATCAATGAAGCCATCCCAAAACAATCGCAGATCCCTACTTTCCCAGAACAGTGAAATAAATGATGGTGTATGGTACAGTGGGTTAGTACAGAGTTGTGAATAATTATTATATTTAATGACATGGGAAAAATGAGGAAAGTGGGATTATTATATGTGAATTCCTTCATTATATATGAATTTTTAATTTTGCAATTTCTAAGTGTATTTATTGTGTGGTAAAATAACAAAGTTGTGAAGTGACCTTTACCCCCTGGAGTCAGCTATAGGAGACTACCCAGCTAGGATCTAGACAGTACAGATGGAGATGCAAGGGTGGGCTCATGAGTGGGACGAGTGTAGTGAAGGTCCTGGGAACTTGAGCTTCCACTCTGGCTCCGGCCCAGGCCCTCACTGTGTCGCCTGCACTCAGCCCTCTCATCTGGGATGCAGCCTTATGCTCACATAGTCAGTTTACAGACCTAGCCTACTTAATAGCTGCTTTATTCTCAAAGTCCTATGGGATTCAAATAAACCTATTGCCCCTGTCTTGAGGAGCTTATAGGCCTCCAGGAGGAACTGGATATATGACCCCATCACCAAAGATGGGGATGGGATGAGAATGTCCTGGGAGCTCAGGCACAGAGCAAAGGGGAGCTAACATGTGGGCCAGCTTTACAACTGTTCCCAAGCCCCTTGCTTCCTGCATCAACCACATTATTCAGAGTGGAGAGCAGCTCCTCTGAGGAGGGTTCTGGATGAACATGGGCCCCTCTAGCGACAGACATCCTGCCCTCAGCTGGAGTATGCAGCCCTTTGCCGTTTGCATCACTCAAGGGCACCACCTCACCTCCCCACCTGCTCTCCAAAATCTGCAACACTCTCTCTAATAAAGTTCATGTCTCTCTATTAAAGTGTCAGCAGAATCTACTCTCTTCTCTGCCTAGAAAGCCAGCCCTGGTGGCCCACCCACACAAACCTCTGTCTCCTACACCTTCACCTGGCCCTGACTTCAGACAGGTCTGGCCAGAGCTGCAGGACACAGAAGTGGGGACAGAGTTACTCACAGCGATGGAGACGGCACTGATGACAGCTCCCAAGTAGCCCTGGATGAACTTGGACGCCGGGGAAGGCTGGAAGGCAGAGAGAAATTTCCAGGCCCACTGGGTGCCCAAAGCTGCCATACCCTGCCTTGCAAGCAGCCCCAGCCAGCAAGAGATGTTCCTGCCCACCAATAGGTGAGAAGGAGGTCCCTCTGGAAGCCAAGGGGATCTGGGCCTCCATCAGCACAGCTCCCTTCATGGACATACAGGGCAGCAAAGGGGACGCCAAAGGGCCTGCTGCACTTTCGCCCCATTCTAAAGAGCTCACTGGCAGACCCTGCTGGCTGGAGGTAGGCAACAGCAAGGGCCAAAATGGGTCATTTATGGTGAGGGTGAACAGATCCAATGTAGGAAAAATGAGCGCTGGAAGTGGGCTGCTGGCACCTGGAGGACCGCCCGGTGGAAATGGTAGTGCCATGGCTGGCACACCTGGTGGCCTCTCCGGTGCCTTGTCAACCCCCAGGCACAGCAACCAGGCTGCCAATCCAGCAGATGACAGTTGCTCCACATTTCTACAGGAAAATGCAACCCAGTTGCAATGGACAACATTAAGAAAGGGCTACGGAACTTGCCTCTAACTAACTGCTCTGACGGTAATTTTGGAGGTGTTTGGGTTAAGGTAAATGGGAGCCATCCAGGTAGAGGTGTACGTGTGTGGATCATATGCCCAAGATGCAGATTGAAGGTTTAGATGGGGGGGTGGGGAGGCATCCTCAGAGTTTCAGGACCCAAAGTTCCTACCACCCAGGCCAGCCCCTAACTCTCTTTTGTCTCCCCCAAGGTTAGAGAATGCCCACACCTTCTCCTCCCCCAGGTGATAGCCTCCCAGGGAGATCCAGACTCCTCCTCCTCTCTCACTGGCTTTGGACAGAAGTACAGGACGGACAGCCTTGCCAGTGAAGCAGGGGCCTAGCTCCGCCCTAGACAAGGAAAGGGGGACAGGGACTCCACTAAGAGCTTGTTCCAGAAGTGCAGGGGACTTTGGGGAGGAGGTGCCGGTACCCTCAGACCCCTCACCCGTCGAGAGCAGCCCTTCAACTTTACAGCCAACAGTCTGGGGGCACCAAGGCAGCTTCCAGGCAAGCTTGGAGGAAGCTTTAGGGGAATTCAGTCCCCATGTGGCTGATGCCATCCTAATCCAAGATCTGGGGATAAGAGTTGCCCAAGGAGGATTTTGAAGCCAACAGAGCTCATCCCTCTCACCGCCTCCACTATATTCCCATTTTCTGGGTCCTCTTCACTTCATGTGAACAGCCCCTCCCTGGTGGGTCCCTTCCTGAAGGGTGGGCAGTTTTAAATCAGGTGTTTGAGGAGGACAGTGCTTAACTCAGAGGAAGCAGCCCCTGCTGCTTCAGCTCGCCATACTGTAGGGAGGATGAGGGTCACCCCAGCCTGTTCCCTGCCACCGCACAGCGGGCTGTGGTGCTCACCTTGGTAGCATTGCGGTTTGCATAGTTGACACAAGCGTTATGGCTCTGGTTCAGCCACTGAAAGGCAATGGGGGAGAGGAGATGTCAGGGAAGGTGTGACATCGAGGCCAGAGAGACATGGGGTGCTGTCCACATGGTGCACAGGTGGTTCTGTCCACCCCACAAGTCAGCAGGACCAACTGTTCCAGCTTGCCTGACATTGTGCCAGTGGCAGCACTGGAGCCCTGGGAAACCCCTCCATTCTAGGCAAACCAGGAAAGTGATCCTGCCCATACCGGGAGCTCATCCCGACCCAGAGACAGTCACCTCTCCTGGAATCATGCCCCATCCATTGTCCCAAACGGGCCTCACTTTCGTTAACACACATCATCCTTGTTATATTACTTATTGGGGAAAGTCAACATTCACCCCTCGAATGACTGCCAGCCCTGAACCTCTTTCAAAAACATCTCAGCCCAGTGTCTTGCACTATTGTAGTGCCCAGATGTGGACACTGTTAGAAGTTTTGTTAGGGAAAACTTTGATGTTTTTTTCCTGAAGACAGGTTTTTCTTCTTGCTTTACTTTCTGCACAGGCACACAAATACACACACACACACACACACACACACACACACACACACACAAAAGGCTTCAACTGTTTTTAGGGAGCCACGGTCCAGACTCTAAGAATGGACACCAGGGTCTGTGGTACCTTTCCATAAATACTTGCTACCTTAAGGTTGTTGATGGACTTACCTTCCCCATGGACTTGAATGAGGCCAAGGGCCTCAAGGTCAGAGGCCTTTGGACAACAGCCAAGGAGCAGCAGGCAGCCACAAACAAGCCCTCATCCCCATATGCAAAAATTAGAGAGTCACAGGGACACCTGGGTGGCTAGGTGGTTGAGTGTCTGCTTTCAGCTCAGGTCATGATCCCAGGGTTCTGGGATTGGGTCCTGCATTGGGCTCCCCTAAGGGAGCCTGCTTCTCCTTCTGCCTATATCTCTGCCTCTTTCTCTGTGTCTCTCATGAATAAATAAGTAAAATCTTAAAAAAACAAAATTAATCACATAAAATAGCCTAGGCATGGGCCACTAGGACCTGCTCAGCAAAATCCAAAGTCCTGGGGCTCCCCAGTGGCTACTGGGTCAGGGAGGGGTGGGAAGTGGGTTGACTCTCCCCGAGGGGCCTCGACAGGGAGCTCTAACCAGCACTGTTGGGTCTTTCCTTCAGGAGCCCTCTGTTGCCAGGGACTGTTACCTGCCAGAAGACTGTGGATGCCAGTGTCTGGTTGGGCAAAAGAAGACCAACTACCTACAAGAGAAAGAGAGGAAAACCTGAATAAAGCAAAAGAAACATCCTATACTTTTGCAAAGAAGAATGACACAGCCATGAACAAAAGTAAACTGGATCTGTACAAACTGAGGTGGATGATGGGTATATAAACTGCTAACCACAGTGGGATGGTATGTGATGGAAGTGAACCAGGTTGCATAATTATATCACAGTACAATCCCATTTTTGTCAAGAAAAGAAATCACATCGTGTGTATAACCATATACACAGACATAGGCATATACGTAACTCCACGAAAAAAATCTATACCCCAGCATGTAGATGTCTCTGGAGGTCAGGCTACAGTACTTTCTCACATTCTTCTTGAATATTCCTGTATTCTTTTAAATATTGGACATGTATTACTTCCATAACTAGGGGAGGGGGAACGATAAAAACAAACAAGTAAACAAAAGGAACATCTTTACTTCCACTTAGCTAACCCAGCTCTTTCATACTCTTGCCATCCCATAGGATTTTTGTGAGGATTAAAATATAATGCTGGGGGTGCCTGGCTGGCTCCATCGGTGAAGCGTCTGCCTTCAGCTCAGGTTATGATCTCGGAGTCCTGGAATCGAGTCCGGTGTTGGGCTCTCTGCTCAGCAGGGAGCCTGCCTCTCTCTCTCCCTCTGCCCATCCCCCCACTCATGTTCTCTCTCTCTTTTGTTTATTTATAAATAAAACTTTTTTTAAAAAGTAAAATAAAATATGATGATAAAAATCATTTCCAGGGCCTTATATACTTTATAAATTCAAGCAGGGGGAATTTATATCTGTTATCTCTGAGCCCCCACGAAGAAAACCCACACCATATACAAGCTTAAGCTATCAATTGAAACACAGATGTCTAATAAATACTTGCTAAGGGAGCAAATGGACCAATGGATGAACAAGCACACACATGGCTGAGTACTGGTGCCGAGGTATGGATTCATTATGCCCAAAGCCCAAATGTCACTTAAGAGGTAGACTTGCTGACTTTGTTTTTTCGGTTTAGGTCAAGATTAATTGTCTCATCTGGACAACTGGCCAAACTTTGGACTTCAGGAATCCATGTGTCTCTCTCAAGTTTACCTTTTGAGTGCTTGTGTGCAAAATAATATCTACCAAGTACCATGCATATGGGAAAAATGTGCACAACCATCCACATATTGACTTATTTATTATTCCTGTAGATAAAATGGCTCTTTGGCAAGAATTTCTGTAAGGAACAAGTATAAACATTCAATACTACACAGTAAATCAAATTCTAGACATCCTCAGCAGCATTTGTAAATCATGTTTTAAACATTAAAATGTTTTAAGACAGCAAACACACACATTTATATTTATTGGCCCATATCAGTTTGAATAAAATTATATAATGTAAAGCCATTCCATAGCTCCAATGAGGAATTATCTTACGACTTTTTTCTCCCCAAAATGAGATCTCAGTTCAATTTTTCTCTGCAGCAACAGCCTAGAGTCCTGGAATGAGAATCAGGAGAGCCTGGAGCTCAGCCTCAGCCCATTCCTGTGTGATCTCTAGCTGACGGTGTCTCCAGCAGAAGACGGTCCCCTTTAGGGCGCTAGCTTTCTTACCTTGGTTTAAAATCCCATTCTCAAGGTTCAAATAGGAAGTATTAAGTCAACTGAGATAGCCTCAGTGCCTGTAAAGGGAATCCCTCCTCACCCAGCCTGGCCAAGAAATATCCCTGGGGACCCAGGACCTCCCCCTAGTCAGCCAGGAGTGAGACCACAGAGAGGAAGCTGAGCCTAAGAAGAGAGGTCTGAAGTTGGGAGTCGACAATGTGATCCCAGAAAGTGTGTGTGTGTGCATGCATGTGTGGATGCATGTACACATATGCATGTCTAACAGCTTCTCAAAGCCTAAAGAGATAAAAGCTATTCTTCACTGTTGGGAACTGAACTCAGGAATTCATTCTCCTAATCTGTTGGTTTATAGAGCCTGGGTGTATTATGGACAACATTGTCTTCTCCTCCTCAACCTCCCTTAGACCTCCTAACTGAGCTTGGGCTGTCAGAAGCATCATAAGATACAGCCCCTTGGGACTCACTGCATTTACCAGATAACCATTGTCCAGGACACTCATTGCTCTTTACATCGCAGAATCCCCTTTATGAATCCTCCTGGGGGAAATTTTTCTGGTCTTGGGGTCAGGAATTCATACTTCTGAGCACCTGGTTTGCATCTGTCTTGCAGACATTGAGCATTTAACTGGGTCTCTTTTCACTGACTGTTGAGAAGCTCAGGCCAGATCTCCACAGCTCATATCTGTCAAGTATACAGACCCTCACTGCATGTATTTTGTGCCCAAACTTCACTCCTAGCTTCTTCCCTTTCCTAAACTTCTCTCTCATTTTTTGTCTTTATTTGTATTTTCTGGTGGCAGGCATTTTTTTAATGTGACATCAAGTCTTTTCCAGAATAAACCATAGCACTAACCTAAACTGAAACAGTACCTAGGCTATGTAATACACACACACACACACACACACACACACACACATATACATAAACGCAGTTTGTAACCTGTGAGCTTTTTCCCTTGTTGGCCAAACCCGACCAACCTCCTGCTCTAACATGGGCCTGATATCCATGCTGAGCACCTCTGACTCCTTCTATATTCTCTTTTAAAAAATCTATTCATGAAAGACACAGAGAGAGGCAAGAGACACAGGCAGAGGAAGAAGCAGGCTCTCTGTGGGGAGCCTGATATGGGACTCAATCCCTGGACCTGGGATCATGACCTGAGCCAAAGACAGATGCTCAACCACTGAGCCACCCGGGTGCCCCTCCTTATACGTTCTTATTTGATTGATTGATTGATTGATTGATTGATTGATTGATTGATTTTGCTAAGCATTTCCCCTATATCACTTACCATGATCCTGATCAGAACTCTGGGGCTCACACAAAATAGAGATTACTTTCTTTTTTTTTTAATTTTTATTTATTTATGATAGTCAGAGAGAGAGAGAGAGAGAGGCAGAGACACAGGCAGAGGGAGAAGCAGGCTCCATGCACCGGGAGCCCAATGTGGGATTCGATCCCGGGTCTCCAGGATCGCGCCCTGGGCCAAAGGCAGGCGCCAAACTGCTGCGCCACCCAGGGATCCCGAGATTACTTTCTATATTTTACAAATGGGAAACCTGAAGCTTACAGAAATTCAGTGATTTGCTCAAGGCTTTGCAGCTAGAGAAAGTCAGAAAGCTGTCCTGAGTCCTGGCTTAAGGGCTCCAACTCTATGATTTTGGGGTTCCTTTTCCAGCTTATTCACCTGAGCACAAAGGAAGAGTCACACTCTATGCCCCTTTTCAAACATCTTCCAAGCACCAAGTTCCATGGTGCTCCCAATGGACAATACAGGAAGAGAGGACCATACAGCACCTAACCACAATAAACATGAAGACCAAACAGGAAAATGTATGAGAATATCCTTTCTCACATTTGGACACAAAAATGACCAGGTGGTTTAATCAGGTACTTGGGTATGTCAAGTTGATAAATGCAAATATCCAAACCCGGAGCTCAGGAAGGACAGGTCAGAGTGCTTGGGCTATGTGCCAAAGGAGGTGGTAGGCTGGAGCTGGGATGTGCACGCATGCTTATGTAAATGAGTGCATGTGTATGTGTGCGTGTGGGGGCGGGGCAAGAGAGCACGCTCACAGGAGCAGGGACAGCCAAGAGATTGGCCTTATTAAAGGAGGAGGTTTGAAAAATCAGACCCGGGTGAGGTTAGGGGCAGTGGAAAGCCATGCTGCATTGTGCCCCCAAATGGGGCCCAAGGGAAGCATCTGAGGCTGAGGCAAGGGGAACAGGGATCCCACTTTCCAGGTCCTACAGTCAAGCTGCTGGCTGGGGCCAGGAGCACATGGGTGCCAGCCCCATTCCCTATTAGGCAACACACAGCACCATCTGCACAGTCCCAGGAGCAAGAGCAGATATTTTATAACTTCCTTTTTTCTTTTTAAGTCTAAATTAAAAATAAATGTTCCTTCAGTTCTCAGATGTATATCTCTGGTGCAACCTGCCCACATTCCCCCACGCTGCCCTTTCCAGAACATGGCAGGGGAAAGGAGGAAAGAGATGGATAGAGAGGGAGCCAGTCCACCCGGCTTCAATGCCAGTGGATTGCACCTCTTCCAAGAGGGAAACGCTTCAGGCGTGGCCGCGCAGACGGGTGGAGAGAGCCCAGAAAGTGGCTGGTACCAGGGAGAGTGGAAGGAGAGCCAACAGCCAGAATTTCCAGCCCAGCCTCCCCGCTATCTTGCTGCAGGACCTTGGCCAAATCGCACATCCTATCTTTGCTCCCATTTATAGTTTGTAATACAGCTAGGGTCCCCTCCACGGCTCCCGCCCCATGGCAGCTGTCCTCTTCACACATCTGTCCACTTTTGCTGCTCTGCTTCCCCTCAAGTGGCCATCCATAGGCCCTGGGGATTAACACACAGGCTCTGGTCACAGAAAGAGCCAGACTTAAATCCTAGTTCTAGTATCTACCAGCCATGTGACTGCACACAAGTTACTTGAGCTCTTCGTACCCCCATTTTTTCCATCTGTTAAATGGGGCCACCCTGGTAGTTTTCTGGATGGCCATGGGGGGAGGCAAGGCATAGAAAGAATTTTGCCCAATGTCTGGCGTGCAGCAAGTACTCATTAGGTGCAAGGTGTCAGTATGGCTCCTCTCCTCCTATCTCATTCATTTCTAGTTTTTGCTGGTCTTTCATTTCTCTGAACTCCACAATCTGCATTACATAATCGAGCATCACCTTGCCCCCATCTTGTCTTTGAACACAAGCCTCATCCCTCAAAGGATAGTGAGCTCCTGAAAGGTAGAATTGGGGCTTTTCTCTCTGAGGTCCTCCAAAGCACTCAGCACAAAGCTGGGCCCACACTGTGCTGTATGTACTAGAAGAATACCGCTAATTCATTATTAAGAACATTAAATCTTGGGGGCGCCTGGATGGCTCAGTAGGTTAAGCCTCCAACTCTTGATTTCAGCTCAGGTCATGATCTCAGGGTTGTGGGATCAAGCCCCACATCGGGCTCCATGCTCAGTGTGGAGTCTGCTTGTCCCTCTCTCTCTGCTCTTCCTCCTCCCACCTCTAAAATAAATAAATAAAATCTTAAAAAAAAAAAGGAACATTAATTCTTGGTCTGGGAAAAGATCTATGATGGACTGTGACCACCACCACTCATTTCTTCTTTACTCCTTTTATTAAAGTCCCATTTACAGAGGGGTGTTGACCTTTAGGGAGGGGGGCAGATTGGGTTTTTGGTCCTGATTCTTCACTCCTCCCTGCATGCATACCCTTGCTATGGGAAGAACTCTTTCCATTGCTTGGCTATATATCTTGCTGTGGCCAAGCGCATGTGGGAGGAAGTGGCAGTGGGCCAGCCCGAAGCCCAGGCCTCAGAGGGCATATGTGTTTCTGCTGGCTGTCTTGTGTTTCTAATATTGCCATGAGGAGACAGGCCCTGACTAGTGTCCTGGTCAAAGGAGGATGAGAGGCATGGGCAGCAAAGGACAACCTGTGCCAGCAGACTCCCAGTTGACCCCAGGCCTGCAATAAGAAGCAGGCCTCCGTCAAGCATGATCTAGACCAGCTACACCCAAGTAATAACAGACCCCCTAACAATAAATGCTTATGGTTACCAGTGAAATTTTGTGGATGTTTGTTACACAGCACTGTAGTAGCAATAGCTGTTTAATACAGACAGGGATTGCCATGTCTGAATATGCTGTGCTTTCTGGTCCCAAATTCTGTACGATTACCAATGCACTGGAATTATGTCTTCACTAGTGATGTTGGTTCCTGAACAGCCTAGCTTATCATTCCACCTGGTGACCAACAGCCCAACTCTGGGGCTGCCCCAGTCAGTCAGGGAAGAAGGGACCTCTGGGCCTGAGTCTTGTTCAGGACAGAATCCAGAATGGGGCCAATGGCACCCATATGGCAGTTGGCACACAAGAAAAATCACATCTTTACTTCAGGACTCCTTCTTCACAGTATTCTAACCTCTGCAGAGAGGTAAGATCTCCATCTGGGAGACAGGCACCACCAAATATCCCAAGCTCTTGGCCAGAGGTGGGATGTGAGCAGCTGGAGATGAAGACAAGGGAGCAAGGCTGCTGGTCACAATTCTATGTCCTGTGATACTGGGGCTCAGAAAGAGAGAACTGAGCAGCTCCCACTTCCTTGGCTGCCGCCCATGCAAAACTGACTCGGGTGATAGGAGAAAAGATGTTTTAAAAGCACAGAAAATCCAGAGAGGAAGCAGTTTGTGTCAAAACAATGGGGTGGTGAAACTCAAGTCAGGGGATGAGTATAGGGTCCGGCAACTGTCCCTGTCACCTCATATCTACATGGCTAATCCCTCCTCATCCTCCAGGTTTTAGCTTAGTTGTCACTTCCTCCAGGAAGCCCTCCCTGGCCCTCCAGATGAGTTAAGTCCCCTAGTGCCCTGCCTGCCTTCTTTGCAGTATTCATCTCAGTAGTAGGAATCTGTTTAAAATCTTTCTCGAGTTTCCAGAGACTTCAGAGGGGTGAGAACATCAATGTTCAGTTATCACACACCTGGGAGTCCTCGCTGGTAAAGTGACAGTCCTCTGGCATCATACCCATTTCCTCCATATTGACTCACTCAATTCTAAAATATTCCTCTTCGTTTTTAAAGACCTGCCAAGGGCCCCAGTACTCAATAGTTTGCCTGTTTTTTCCTTCTACTTTGTCTCCATCTTCTGATTTATGTGGCTAACGATCTGAAAAGTAACACTGCAGTGCGCGAGGGGTGCTATTTAAAGGATTCCAACCAGTTAAAGAGGAATAGAATATCTTTTGTCAAATGAATGTTTGTCCCCGACAGGTCAATTCTAACTTAACTGAGCAACACCTCTTTTATGGTACAAACCAGGCCAAACCGACTAGTGTCGGGTTACAATGGAGGTAGGCCAGGAAGAAAATTGTGATTGGCATTTAAATGTGTGAAAAAGCAGAGTCTGGGACAAGGAAGGTTGGGAGACACCAGGAAGGTTCTGGGACACAGCCAAATCCTCATGCAAAGTGAATCATCTGTGGTCTACCCTTCCTTCCTCTGGAGATGAAGTGACCCACACCAGCACCTTCGGAGATTTCTAAGTCCACAAACACATCTACCATGTTAAAACCACATGGTTCAGAGTATGGAATCCAAGCTCTAAATGTCCCAAGACGGGTATCTGGTTTGGATGTAATGTAAGGCCGCTGGACTCACTGACTGGATGCTCCTGGTCTGCCTTCCTCAGTCTCCCAGCTGGATATGGGGGATGGGGGCCTTGGATTCTGAGCGTTCAAAAATGACAGGGGGAGGGGAGAGGAAGACAGCAGTGTCCCAGGGGGCTCAGAGTGGGGAGGCACAGATAGCACCTGGGAGAAGCTCAGGCCCACAAGAGAAGCCCAGTTCCTGGCATCTGAGACATTACAGTAGCCCAGGGTGCAGGATGGCCAGGTAGCCAGCAGGTAGGCAGATGCAAAGAGGATAGGACAGGGACGGCAACACAGGCCCTGCCTCTCCCCAGCTACACGTGCATGAAAGGGACTGTGCTGCACATCCTCTAGGGCAAACCTGGGAACAGAACTGCCAGTTACAGGCAATCATGGTTGGTGGGGTTTTTTTGGGAAGGCCCTGAGGAAGAGGTGCCATGAACTGCACTAGCCTCGGAAACAGCCTCGATGCACTGGCTTAGCCACCATGCTTATGTATAAATTGGGATCTCTTTGCCACACACCGAAGGGGGAAAAGTTCCCATCTTTAAATGTTAAGCTTAAAATAAGACACTACATGGGTGCCAGTGGATCTGTGAAATCTGCTGACTAAACTGGCACCAGCCTCTGGGAGAAAACCAGCTCGTTTCTCCTGAGCTCTGGAGAGTGAGCAGGGTGGGGGCGGGGTTACTCTCAGGCAAGGCGGGGAACAACACGGATGGGGAGGGGGGGGTGTCAAACCCGGGATGCTCACCTAGGCAGGAAGCATGGAGGTTGTTTCCAGAAGCATCTCAGTTGAGGCATCTGCCAGCCTTAATCACCCCTTTCTTTCATCACTCAGGGACCCAGTTCCTAGCACATTCGCCAGCACCCCATTTCTATTTTGGTAAGCACTTTAGTGGCTTCTGCATGTATATGTTTCTTACGTACTGTATCACATCAGGGGCTTCCCTAAGGTGTGGACTGGAACCTTCACTCTCCTTCAGACCAGGCATTTGTTGAGGTGTTCGGTGCTACCAGGTGACAGTGGGGGCCATAGGGGAGTGGCCAGGCTCTGGTAGAAGGACTGGAACAGTGCTCCTTCTACGCAAAGCAAGGCAGTGGCCCAGGAAGGAATGGGACAATGAGCCCTCTGATTGCTTATCTGCATTAAAGTACCAAGAGAGAAGGCTACAGGTTCTCCTTGCCTAATGACTCCTCTCAGGATCTGGCCTCTGGGCCAGCTATTCTGAATCCTGGAATATGAATATTTGGGACCAGGAAGTGGGGCTAGGTGAGCATTGTCATTTTGGCTCTGGCTGCCACCAAGGCCTGCTGAGAGATGTCCCAACTTATGCTGCCCATGCACCTCCCTCAAGTGTTCATCCACAATCTCAGGGCCAGGGCATCCTATTTTCATACTCTACACATTTATTCAGAGGGATGTTTGTTCCAGGCTGGGAGAGAATTGGTCTTCAGGGGACATTTGCAGTATCTGCTTCAGCAGTAAACACCTAGACAACACAAGAGTAGACAGCCTCCAACTTCCCAACAGGGCTGTAGTGACCCTGAAATAACTGACTTGTCTTGAGTAGGAAGAAGAGAGAAGAAATGATGAAGTGTCATCAATAACACCTTGTGAACCAGAGACAGTGCTGGTATCCCTTGGGTTAGCTAATTCATCCCAGTTAATGGCAGCTATTAATTGTAGAAGGGTCCAATTGGCCTCGTGTGGGGAAATGAGCCCCAAATTCAACTTTTCTGGTTTGGTAAAGAGATGATATTGCTAAGTGATGTATCTTTCCTTTTCAAGTGTTGATAGAATATTTATTAAAATTATTATGGTATATTCTTGTTTGCCTACATACTAACCATTCGTTTCTTTCTTAGTAACAGAATCCCCATAATTGGGGGATTCTACATGAAATGTAAACAGAACTGTGTTGTGAGACTTTGAAGAAGTCTCCTTAAAGGGAACTGACTCAGGGACACTTGGATGGCTCAGCGATTTGGTGCCTGCCTTTGGCTCAGGGCATGATCCTGGAGACCTGGGATTGAGTCCCACATCAGGCTTCCTGCACGGAGCCTGCTTCTCCCTCTGCCTGTGTCTCTGCCTCTCTCTGTATATCTCTCATGAATAAATTTAAAAAATCTTATTAAAAAAAAAAGGGAACTGATGCAGTTGGGAAGTATATCCTTTTACTCCTCTCATCTTTCTCCTCCCTGTAATGTAGATGTGATGGCTGGAAATCTGACAATTACATCGGGTTATGAAGTGATTTTGATGACAGAAACCAGCACTGAAAATGGTGTAGAAAAATGGAAGTCTGGCTTCCTGGTAGCATTATAGGGATCTGCCTACCTGCAAACTTCTTTGATGTGGGAAAGTAATAAACTATTTTCTGTAAGGGACTTTTATTTTGAACTGTTTAACATGCAGATGGTCCTAATCCTAAGTGGTCTAATCGTATAGTATGCTACAAAGACAACCATAATACATCTTAAATGGCAGAACTGTAGAGGTCATTCTCTCTGAAAATACAACAAAGTGGAAAATAATGACAAAAGAATACATTTTTAAAAGGCCAATCACTTGTGTTTTAAAATATGTTCTTCTGGGGGCACATGGATGGCTCAGTCAGTTAAGCGTCTGACTCTTGATTTTGGCTCAGGTCATGATCTCAGGGTCATGAGATCAAGCCCCATGTCAGGTTCTGTGTTCAGCATGGAGTCTGATTGAG
The DNA here is from genome assembly GCF_053574225.1 of Canis aureus. NCBI lineage: Eukaryota > Metazoa > Chordata > Mammalia > Carnivora > Canidae > Canis > Canis aureus. The sequence goes on from NC_135622.1 coordinate 14,893,656, forward strand.
ATTCTCTTTCTCTCCCTCTTCCCCTTCCCTGACCCACTCTCTTTAAATAAATAAATATTTAAATAAAATATTTAAATAAATAAAATCTTCAAAAAACTAAAACAAAATAAAATGTGTTCTTCTGACTAATTGATTAAAGATGACTCAAAACTAATTCCAAACTCATTTATAAAATAAAAATATAGATCACTATATATGATTACATATTAGATACAGCCAGGCATTAGATATACTCAGAAGCAAATTCACAGCCCTAAGCCCTTTTATTACAAAGAAAGAATAAATAAAGTATTCAAGGTAAAAAATAAAAAACAACAAACAAACAAAAACACCATAAACACACCAAAGAAAAGAGGAAAAAAGGGTATTATAAAACAAAAGTAGAAATGAATAAATTAGAAAATAAAAACAGAAGAATTGATAAATACATCCAAGAGCTTATTCCTGGATACAACTCTCATAAATCTGCTTATTTTAACAAAGGGTTGGAGGTGAAAAGGGGGGATGGGACTCAAAATCAATCCAAGGAAAGATAATTTTATATATATATATATATATATATATATATATATATATATATACACACACATATATGAGATTATATTATTAATTATATTATATATAAGATTATATATATAAAAAATTTTATTTCTTTATTTTAGAGAGAAAGAGAGAGAGCATGAGGAAGGAGGAGCAGAGGGAGAGGGAGAGAGAGAATCTGAAGCAGACTCCAAGCTGAGCTTGGAGCCCGATGCAGGGCTTGAACCCAGGATCCTGAAATCATGACCCAACCTGAAATCAAGAGTCAAACACACAACTGACCGAGCCACCCAAGAGTCCCGAGAAGACCATTATATTTAAAAACATCAATATTTAAAACTGTCCACAACAAAGACACCAAAGAGTGAAGGGGAAATAGCTTGGAGAAGAGATTTGCAATGTATGTAATTTAAAGAATTAGTATCCAAATATAAAAAGAACGCTTACAAATCAATTAGGAAAATACAGCCAATGGAAGCATAGACAAGATGTGAACAAGTAATTCACAGAAAAGGAAATATAAATGGTAAATGAATAGATGAAAAGAAGCACAATCTTCTTGGTATTCAGGAAAATAAAAATTAAAACCATAGTAAGATGCGACCCTTCTTCCATCAGGTTAGTGCACAAGAAAAATCTAAAAATATGAATACCAATGTTACTAAGATGTAGTGAAATATAGCCTTCCTGAAAGGAAATTTGGCAATAGCTCTCAAAAATGTAAATGGGCATAGCCATTCACACAGCAAATTCACTTTCTAAAATGGGTTTCTGAGAAGTCTTCATAGTTGTACAAAAAGAACTTCACAAGGATTTTTCACAGCACTGTTATTTCTAATACCAAATCATCAGAAACAATCGAAATCCATGGCTAGTGGGGAGAATACTACTCAGCAGGAAGAAACAAATGAATGAAGCACATCTTTATGTAGGCACACTGCTAAGTGTAATAAGCTAATTGTATATAAATAAATATACTGTTATATTTTTAATGGAAAAATTACAAAACAGAAAAGAATGTTTAAATGGTTCACATGTATGCAAATGCCTAGAAAAAAACTGAAATTTCACACCAAAGTTCTTACAGAGGTTACTTCTGGGAGCAGATTTGGGGTTGAGCCTTGTCAGGGGAATTTCTACTTTTTTTGTATTGTTTCAATTCTGAGCTGAGAGAACATATTTATGTATTACTTGTATAACTTTTAAAATATTCTTTAAAAAAGTCTTGGTGGTATTTTTGAATTCCAAAGAACATATTCATGTATTACTTGTATAATTTTATAAAATATACAGAGAAGTTTTTTTTAATCCTGAGGATATTTCTGAACTCCAAAAGACAAAGAGAAAAAAAAAATACCAAAGGATCCCAAAAGGAGTGGTGGAGGTTTACCTACAAAGGAAAAGAGAATCAAGCCAACCATTGTTCATGTATGAGAGAGAAAAAAAGACATTTCCAGATATGCAAGGACTCAAAAAGTATATTGCCCACACACTCTGAATATTATTCAAAGAAGTGCACCAGCCAAACATAGAATACACACACACACACACACACACACACACACAGCCTAAATAATTTTGAATTTCATACAGGTGTTCATTAAGCGAGGATTCAAAAACCTGATGAGATTTTGGATTATTTCTACAATCTTGGCAGGTGTATATGGGTAAAATGGTAGAGAGAAGAGTAAATGGTATGTTAAAATTATCTTCCTGGGGCACCTGGGTGGCTCAGTCTGTTAAGTGTCTGGCTCAGGTCATGATCTCATGAGTTATGGGATTAGATTCCAAGTTGTGGGGATCCCTGGGTGGCGCAGCGGTTTAGCGCCTGCCTTTGGCCCAGGGCGCGATCTTGGAGACCCAGGATCAAATCCCACGTCGGGCTCCTGGTGCATGGAGCCTGCTTCTCCCTCTGCCTGTGTCTCTGCCTCTCTCTCTCTCACTGTGTGCCTATCATAAATAAATAAAAATTAAAAAAAAAAAAAGATTCCAAGTTGTGCTCCACACTGAGGGAGTCTGCTTGAAGATTCTCTCCCTCTGCTCCTCCCCCGATTCATGCATGTGCACACACTCTCTCTCTCAAATAAATAAATAAATCTTTTAAAAGAAAAGATTCTTCCTATGTATGAAGGGTTAAGAAGGTCATATTTATTATTCAATTATTGATATTGACAGGGTAAATATAATGGAACCATATGTAATATATGACAGATGAATAGTAATTAGAGAAAAGTAGAATGCTTCCCCTTCCAAACTACTTAAGAAGCCAAAGGATCATTAGAAAGATCACTCCAGCACAAATCAGGAAAAGAAGTGGAAATAGTAGCAAAGCTTGATAAACAAACCAACAAACTGCTTAATGGCAGGGATAAGTGGTCACAATAACCAGTGGCAGAACAAATATGAGTGGGTTGCATTTATCATTAAAATTAAAGACATGTTTCTCATACTGGGTGGAGAAGTAAAATTCAGCTATAGTTTGTCAAGAGACATATAATACAAAATGACACAGAAATTAAATGTCACTCATACAAAGGTGTAGGCAATGATTTACAAGGCAAATAAACCAAACAGGAATAGAAATACTGATATGAGATGAAGTAGAATTCAAGACAGTATTCACTGAAACAGGGATACTTTGTGCATGTGTGAGTGAGAGAGAGAGAGAGAGAGAGACAAGGGAAGAGAAAGAGAGATGCTACCGTTTGTCACCATGCAACATCACTACAATACCATTGATTATATTCCCTATGCTGTACTTTTCTTCCCTGTGACTTACTCATTCCATAGCTAGAAGCCTGCATCTCCCACTCTCCTTCACCCATTTTGCCCATCCCCTCACCCCCTCTCCTCTGGCTAACAATCAGTTTGTTCTCTCTATGTATAGGTCTGCTTCTGCTTTTTGGTTATTCATTTGTTATTCATTTGTTGTTCATTTGTTATTCATTTGTTATTCATTTGTTGTTCATTGTTATTCATTTGTTATTGTTTTGTTTTGTTTAGATTCCACATATAAGTGAAATCATATGGTAGTTATCTTTCTCTATCTGACTTATTTCACTTATTTCACTTAATACTTTCTAGGTCCATCCATGTAGTCACAAATGGAAGATCTCGTGCTTTTTATGGCTGAGTAATGTTCCGTGATATATATATATATATATACCACATCTTCCTTACCCATTCATCTATGGATGGACATTTGAATTGCTTCCATATCTTGGCTACTGCAAATAATGCTGCAATAAACATAGGATCACATACATCTTTTTGAATTAATGTTTTCATTTTCTTTGGATAAACAGACTTACTGGATCATATGGTAATTCTATTTTTAATTTTTTGAGGAAACTGCACTATTTTCCACAGAGGCTGTACCTGTCTACATTCCCGCCAACAATATATGAGGATTCCTTTTTCTCCACATCTCATCAACACTTGTTATTTCATCTTTTTTGATTCTAGCCATTCTGACAGGAGTAAGATGACATCTCATTGTGGATTTGATTTGCATTTCCCTGATGATGAGTAATGTTGAGCATCTTTTCATGTTGTCTTCTTTAGAAAAATGTGTATTCAGGTCCTCTGCCCAATTTTTATTTGGATTATATGGTTTTTGGTGTTGGGTTATATAAGTCCTTTAAATATTTGGATATTAACACCTTATTCGATATATCAATTGCAAATACCTTCCCCCATTTGGTAGGTTGCCTTTTCATTTTATTGGTTTCCTTTGCTGTGCAGAAGCTTTTTATTCTTTTTTAATTTGTTTTTATTGACGTTCGATTTGCCAACATATAGTATAACACCCAGTGCTCATCGTATCAAGTGCCCTCCTCAGTGTCTGTCACCCAGTCACCCCCACCCCCCGCCCTCCTCCCCTTCCATAACCTTTTGTTCGTTTCCCAGAGTTAGGAGTCTCTCATGGATTGTCTCCCTCTCTAATTTTTCCCACTCAGTTCCCCTCCTTTCCCTTATAATCCCTTTCACTATTTCTTATATTCCCTGTATGAGTGAAACCATATGATGATTCTCCTTCTCTGATTGACTTATTTCACTCAGCATAACACCCTCTAGTTCCATCCATGTTGAAGCAAATGGTGGGTATTTGTCTCTTCTAATGGCTGAGTAATATTCTATTGTATATATAGGCCACAGCTTCTTTATCCATTCATCTGTCGAAGGACATCAAGGCTCCTTCCACAGTTTGGCTACTGTGGACATTGCTGCTAGCACATTGGGGTGCAAGTGTCCCAGCTTTTCACTATATCTGTATCTTTGGGGTAAATACCCAGTAGTGCAATTTCTGGATCATAGAGTAGCTCTATTTGTAGCTTTTTTTTGGCCCCCACCCCCATATTTTTAACTTTTTGAAGAACCTCCATGCTGTTTCCAGAGTGGTTGCATCAGTTTGCATTGCCACCAACAGTGCAAGAGGGTTCCCCTTTCTCCACATCCTCTCCAACATTTGTTGTTTTCTGGTCTTGTTAATTTTCACCATTCTCACTGGTGTAAGGTGGTACCTTTTTTTTTAAAAAAAGACTTTATTTATTTATTCATGAGAGACACACACGGAGAGAGAAGCAGAGACACAAGCAGAGGTAGAAGCAGGCTCCATGCAGGGAGCCTGATGTGGGACTTGATCCCAGGACTCCAGGATCATGCCCTGGGCCAAAGGCAGGCGCTAAACCGCTGAGCCACCCAGGGATCCCCAGTGAGGTGGTATCTTATTGTGGTTTTGATTTGTATTTCCCTGATGGCAAGTGATGTGGAGCATTTTCTCATGTGCTTGTTGGCAGTGTGTATGCCTTCTTTGGAGAAATTTCTGCTCATGTCTTCTGCCCATTTCATGATTGCATTTTTTTTCTTGGGTGTTAAGTTTAATAAGTTCTTTATAGATCTTGGATACTAGCCCTTTATCTAATATATCATTTGCAAATATCTTCTCCTATTCTATAGGTTGTCTTTTAGTTTTGTTGACTGTTTCTTTTGCTGTGGAGAAGTTTTTCTTATCTTGTTTAGTCCCAATAATTCAATTTTGCTTTTGTTTCTCTTGCCTTCATAGATGTATCTTGCAAGAAGTTGCTGTGGCCAAGTTCAAAAAGGGTGTTGCCTATGTTCTCCTCTAGGATTTTGATGGATTCTTGTCTCACATTTAGATCTTTCAACCATTTTGAGTTTATCTTTGTGTACGGTGTAAGAGAATGGTCTAGTTTCATTCTTCTGTACGTGGCTCTCCAATTTTCCCAACACCATTTATTGAATAGACTTTTTTTCCAGTGGATATTCTTTCCTGCTTTGTCGAATATTAGTTGACCATAGAGTTGAGGGCCCATTTCTGGGTTCTCTGTTCTGTTCCATTGATCTATGTGTCTGTTTTTGTGCCAGTACCACACTGTCTTGATGATCACAGCTTTGTAGTACAAACTGAAATCTGGCATTGTGATGCCCCCAGCATTGGTTTTCTTTTTCAATATTCCTCTGGCTATTCAGGATCTTTTCTGATTCCATACAAATCTTAAGATTATTTGTTCCAACTCTGTGAAGAAAATCCATGGTATTTTGATAGGGATTGCATTGAATCTGTAAATTGCTCTGGGTAGCATAGACATTTTCACAATATTTATTCTTCCAATCCATGAACATGGAATGTTTTACCATCTCTTTGTGTCTTCCTCAATCTCTTTAAGGGGTGTTGTGTAGTTTTTAGGGTATAGATCCTTTATCTCTTTGGTTAGGTTTATTCCTAGGGACCTTATGGTTTTGGGTGCAATTGTAAATGGGATTGCTTCCCTAATTTCTCTTTTTTCAGTCTCATTGTCAGGGTAGAGAAATGCCACTGATTTCTGGGCATTGATTTTGTATTCTGCCACATTGCCAAATTGCTGTATGAGTTCTAGCAATCTTGGGGTAGAGCCTTGGGTTTTCTATATACAGTGTCATGTCATCTGCGAAGAGGAGAGTTTGACCTCTTCTTAGCCAATTTGAATGCCTTTTATTTCTTTTTGTTGTCTAATTGCTGAGGCTAGGACTTATAGTACTATGATGCATAACAGTGGTGAGAGTGGACATCCCTGTCGTGTTCCTGATCTTACGGGAAAGGCTCTCAGTTTTTCCCCATTGAGAATGATATTTGCTGTGGGCTTTTCATAAATGGTTTTTAAGATACTGAGGAATGTTCCCTCTATCCCTACACTCTGAAGAGTTTTGATCAGGAATGGATGCTGTATTTTGTCAAATGCTTTCTCTGCATCTGTTGAGGATCATAAGGTTCTTGTTTTATCTCCTATTGATGTGATCTATCACATTGATTGTTTTATGAGTATTGAACCATCCTTGCATCCCAGGGATAAATCCCACTTGGTCATGGTGAATAATCTTTTTGATTTACTGTTGGATCCTATTGACTAGTATCTTGGTAAGAATTTTTGCATCCATGTTTATTAGGGATATTGGTCTATAATTCTCCTTTTTGGTGTGGTCTTGGTCTGGTTTTGGAATCAAGGTAATGCTGGCCTCATAAAACAAGTTTGGAAGCCTCCCTTTCTATCCTTTGAAACAGCTTTAGTAGAATACGTATTATATCTTCCCTAAATGTTTGATAAAATTCCACTGGGGAGCCATCTGGCCCTGGACTTTTGTGTCTTGGGAGGTGTTTGATGACTGCTTCAATTTCCTCACTGGTTATTGGCCTGTTCGGGTTTTCTATTTCTTCCAGTTTTGGTAATTTGTGGTTTTCCAGAAATTCATCCATTTCTTCTAGATTGTCTAATTTGTTGGCATATAGCTGCTCATAATACGTTTTTAAAATCATTTGTATTTCCTCGGTATTGGTTATGATCTCTCCTCTTTAATTTGTGATTTTATTAGAGTCTTTTCTCTTTTCTTTTAATAAGGCTGGCTATTTATCTCTTATTAATTCTTTCAAAGAACCAACTCCTGATTTTGTTGATCTGTTCTACAGTTCTTCTAGTCTCTATTTCATTGAGTTCTGCTCGAATCTTTATTATCTCTCTTCTGCTTGGTGTAGGTTTTACTTGCTGTTCTTTCTCCAATTCCTTTAGGTGCAAAGTTAGCTTGTGTATTTGAGTGTTTTCCAATTTTTTGAGGGAGGCTTGTATTGCGATGTATTTGCCCCTTAGAACCCCTTTGCTGTATCCCAAAGATTTTGAATGGTTGTATCTTCATTTTCATTAGTTTCCATGAATCTTTTTAATTCATCTCTAATTTCCTGGTTGACCCATTCATCTTTTAGTAGGATGCTCTTTAACCTCCATGTGTTTGAGTTTCTTCCAAATTTCTTCTTGTGATTGAGTTCTAGTTTCAAAGCACTGTGATCTGAAAATATGCAGGGGACAATCCTAATCTTTTAGTATCGGTTGAGACCTGATTTGTGACCCAGTATGTGGTCTATTCTGGAGAGAGTTCCATGTGCACTTGAGAGGAATGTGTATTCACTTGTGTTCAGATGAAAAGTTCTGTATATATCTATGAAATCTATTTGGTCCAGTGTATCATTTAAGACCCTTGTTTCTTTGGTGATGTTCTGCTTAGAAGATGTCATTGGCTGAAAAATGCCATGTTGACATCTCCTACTATTAGTGTATTATTATCTAAATATCTCTTTACTTTAATTATTAATTGATATACTTGGCAGCTCCCACATTAGGGGCATAAATATTCATGATTGTTAGGTCTTCTTGTATGTTAGACCCTTTAAGTATGATATAGTGTCCCTCTTAATCTCTTACTACAGTCTTTGGTATAAACATTAATTCATCTGATATGAAGATTGCTACCCCAGTTTTCTTTTAAGGACCCTTTGAATGGTGAATGGTTCTCCATCCCTTCGTTTTCAGGCTGAAGGTGCCCTTAGGTCTAAAATGAGTCTCTTGTAGACGGCATATAGATGGGTCTTGCTTTTTTATCCAGTCCAATATGCTGCATCTTTTGATGGGATCATTTAGCCCATTCATGATCAGAGTAACTATTGAAAGATATGAATTTAGTTTCATCATATTACATATACAGTCCCTGTTTTGTGGATTGTTTCTTTGGGTTCCCTCTTTTTTTTACAGGATCCCCCTAATATTTCTTGCAGAGCTGGTTTGGTGGCCACATATTCTTTCAGTTTCTGACTATCTTGGAAGCTCTTTACCTCTCTTTCTATTCTGAATGACAGCCTTGATGGATAAAGTATTCTTGGCTGCATGTTCTTCTCTTTAGTACCCTGTATATATCATGCCAGCCCTTTCTGGCCTGCCAGGTCTCTGTGGAGAGGTCTGCTGTTAATCTGATATTTCTCCCCATATACGTTAAGAATCTCTTCTCTCTTGCTGCTTTAAAAACTTTATCTTTATATTTGAAATTTGCAAGTTTCACTATTCAATGTTGAGGTGTTGGACGGTTTTTATTGATTTTTTTAAAGATTTCATTTATTTATTCATGAGAAACAGAGAAAAAGAGAGAGAGAAAGAGAGAGGCAGGGACACAGGCAGAGGGGGAAGCAGGCTCCATGCAGGAAGCCTGATGTGGGACTCGACCCCGGGTCTCCGGGATCACGCCCTGAGCCGAAGGCAGATGCTCAACCTCTGAGTCACACAGGCGTTCCTTAATTGATTTTTTTTTGGGGGGGGGGGTCCTCTCTATCTCTTGGATCTAAATGCCCGTTTCCTTCCCCAGGTTAGGGAGGTTCTCAGCTATGATTTGTTCTAATATACTTTGTGGTTCTCTCTCTCTCAGCCTCTTCTGGAATCCCAATTAGACATATATTCCTCCTTCTCAAGCTATCATTTATTTCCCTAAACCTTTCCTCATGGCGTCTTAATTGTTTTTCTCTTTTTTCCTCAGCTTCCTTCCTTACCATAAATTTGTCTTCTATGTCACTCACTCTCTCTTCCACCTCATTAACCCTAGCAGTTAGAACATCCAGTTTGGATCGCATCTCATTTAATCTATTTTTAATTTCGGCCTGATTATATCTGAATTCCACAGTAACAAAGTCTCTAGAATCCTTTATGCTTTTTTTTTTCCAGAGCCACCAGTAGCTTTATAATTGTACTTCTGAATTGAATTTCTGACATCGTATTGAAATCCAAATCTGTAACTCTGTGACAGAGAGTACTGTTTCTGGTTCTTTCTTTTGTGGTGAATTCTTCCTTCAAGTCATTTTGTCCAGTGCAGAGTGGCTATACGAGCAGGCTGAGTCAAAAATATCAACCATGACCTAGTTAAAATATACCTTAGATGATTCCAAAGAGGTCAGAGTCCAGAAAATGAAGGAGAAAAAAACAGAACAAAATAAAACGAAAGGACCACTAAAGTGAAAAAAAAAATTAAAACAAAGTAGTAAAAATTAAAAAACCAAAGAAGAAAAAGAATTTTTAAAGGAAAGAAAAAAGTAAAGAAAAGAAAAAGAGGGGGAAAGAAGAGGGGGATGGTGGTGGTGAGGAAGTGGTAGTGGAGAGAGAATGTAGTCTACCTAAGGGGTCCTAGAGGGTGATCCTCTTGGTTCTGAGTCTATTTTGTTCTGTATATTAGATAATACTCAATCCCAAATTTATATTAACCAGAAATACTTATAGAAAGCTCCAACATTGACCACCATAAGATAAACAAGATAAAAGAGAGGGGCAGAATGGGAAGGAAGAGAGAATACAATCTCACAGAATGAAACAACACAGTGTTCCACTTGGTTCTTGGGGTATGTTGGTCATGTTTTAGAAGGTATTAACTTCCGCCATTGTAGAACAAAACGAGACAGAGAAAACAAAAAACAAAAGCCTATATCTCATATATCTACCAAAATTAAATTGAATATGTTGAAGGGAATCCGGAAGTGAAAAATATATCTAAGACTTGTAATTGTAGAAATATGAAAGTCAAAAAGGAAAAAACTTAAAATGGAGAGCTGGTAAAATATTGTAGTTAAAGTAGGAAAAAAGAAAAAATATTGGAAATTTTTAGTCTGCTATAAAAATGGGTCGAAATAGAAAAAGAAAAAAAAAGGACCCTCTAGTTCTATATACTATTTTCCTTCAGTCCTGGAGCTTTCCAGTGCTATTTGGTCAAGAACTTGCTCTTCCCCTGTTCTTCCAGCTGATCTTCTGGGAGAGGGGCTGCTGTGCTTATTCTTAAGTGTGTGTACCTGGGGGAGATGCCCGCCCCCTGCCGGGTGCCAGGCTCAGTGGGAGCTGTTTACCCCATGAGGCCTCTGTTCCCTGGTGGCCCCACCTCTCCCAGGCACAAAGTGGAACAAGGAGGAAAAACAACACTGACGTTGACCAGGTCTCCAGCCCTGGAGTCAGCTCCCTGCAGTAACTACCTCAGTCTCCCAGTCTGCACTGGCCTAGATGCTCCTGTGCCGGTGTGGGTGCACTGATCTGTACAGCTTGGGGGCGCCCAGCGGCAGGAGAGTCCTCGATGTCCTGTGCCCACCACACCTGTCCTGGGGGAAACGCAGGATCGTGGGCTGTGTCCACCCGGCGCCCTGGGATCCGGGGCCTGCACTGCTGGAATTGTGCTCCTGGGGCCGCCTCTCCCGAAGGGAACCGGGCTTAGCCACCTCCGTCCGGAGCTGCCCGCCTAACCGACTGGCTTCTCCCAAATTCCCCAGGGGCTGTGGGGCCCTTTACCGAGATTGGTCGGGGTTTGCGGTGTGCTTTCCCCCCCAGCGCCCCTCCTCTTACAGTGACTCTGGGAAACTGGAGGCATCACTACCCCTCCTGGGATTTTTGTCCGATTTCCTTGCTAAGCACTTTTCTGTCTGGGAAAAATCCTGCCCAGATTTTTAACCTTCCCGCCTCACTGGGGCTGGGCTTTCCTGCCCCGGAGGGTCTCACAGCTCTGCTTTAGCCCAGCCACTCGCGGTGCTCCTCCCCCACTTTATTCTTTTTTCTTTTTTCACCTTTCTACCTTGATAGAAGTGAAAACTCTTCTCTGTAGCATTCCAGCTGTTCTGTCTTTATATCTCAGGTCAAATTCATAGGTGTTCAGGATGTTTTGAAAGTTATCTAGGTAAGTTTATGGGGCCAGGTGAGTTGAGGACTTTTTATTCTGATGTAATCCCTAGAGTTTATTTTTGCTTTTGTTTCCCTTGTCTTAGGAGACATACCTAGAAAAATGTTGCTACAGTATCTTATAGTTTTAAGTGCTACTGTAAAGGTTATCTTTTTTTAATATCATATTTTTGGATGTTTTTTGTAGGTTCATGGGCCTCCAACAATTTTTAATATAGTGTTCTTACATTTAGACATCTTTTAAAAGTAATAGTTCTAATAGTTTGACTATCCTCATGAATGATTTTGTTTTTTACTTTCCAATCCTATTATTACTTATTTATTTTTTCATATCTTAGTGTACTTGCTAGTCTTCTAGGGAAATGCTGCATATCAAGTATTTGTACCCTGTTCCAGACATTGAGGATTTACCTTTATCTGTTTCATCTTTGAGAATGATGCTTGTTTTGGGGTTGGGATTTTATTTTTTTTAATAGACCTCTATAAGTTAATAAAGTTCCCTTCTGAATCTAATCTGCCTTTTAAAAAAAATCATAAATGTAGTTATATTTCATTTAATCAAATGATTTTTCTAAATCTACCAAGATTATCACATTTCTCCTCTCAATTTGTTAGTGTGGTGAACTATATTTCTTTTTAAAGATTTTTATTTATTTATTTGACAGGATGGGAGAGAGAGAAAGCAAGCACAAGCAGGGGGAGTGGCAGAGGGAGAGGGAGAAGCAGGCTCCCCACTGAGTAGGGAGCCCGACATGGGGGTCATGGGGGTCGACCTTAGGATTCCAGGATCATGACCTGAGGCCAAGGCAGATGCTTAAATGACTGAGCCACCCAAGCGCCCTGTGATTAACTATATTAATACATTCTCTAATGTTACCATTCTTGGTAAAGATTATTTGGTGATGACGTGTTTTAATGCATTGCTGGGTTCAATTTGTTATTTCACTTAGACTACTATGTGTAATTTCATAAGTGATATTTGCCTTTAATTTTTTCTTTCTTCCATTTACTTCTTTGGTATTTGTCTCAAAGTACCTCATGAATGAATTGGGGAATATTTCCCTTTTTTACTCTCTTTTAGGAGTTTAACAAAAATTGAATTTGGCTATTCTTTTGAGAGTAGTCACCTTGAAGATAGTGCGAGTCTACTGGTGATGTTTTATTAGTTCTTTGGTGCATGTATTTTAAACAACTTATTTAATTTCTCTCTATTCATAGTCTATTCAAATTCTATATTTTCTCTTGGTGATCTTTGGGAAGCTATACTCTCTCAGAAAGGTGTCCTGTTCTTTCAGATCTTCAAATTTATTACCCCAGATCGTTCAACGTATTCTGATCTTTTAAACTTCTATTGTATCTATAGTTATTGTACTTTTTTAAAAAAATATTTTATTTATTTATTCATGAGAGACACACAGAGAGAGAGAGAGAGAGAGAGGCAGAGACACAGGCAGAGGGAGAAGCAGGCTCCACGCAGGGAGCCCGAGGTGGGACTCAATCCCGGGTCCCCAGGATCCGGCCCTGGGCTGTAGGTGGCGCTAAACCGCTGAGCCACGCGCGCTGCCCTATTGTACTTTTTATTCCTAATATTATTTGCATCTTCTCTCTTTTTTCATTCTCAGTGTTTCCAGAAATGTCTATTTAATTAGTCCTTTCATAGAAGTTAGAAATTTACCCTCACAAAACATCTCTAACAGTATCAACACAACATGTACAGGATTACCCACTCTGACATTATTCATAATGGCAAAACAGTGGAAACAGTCCAAATGTCCACATGCAGGAAATGAGCTGAGTAAATTATGGTACTTCCATATAGTAGACTACTATATAGTTATTAAAAAAAAAACTGAGGAAGATCTCTATAACTGATAGGCCATGATTTCCAGAATATGTCATTAAATGGAAAAAAGATTGTGCAAAGAGTATATGTAGAATGTGACCTTTTGTATAAGGAAAAAGGAGATATATGTTTGTATCTGCTTACTTTTACAAAGAGAAATAGGAAGGATAAAAATGTTGGCCTACAGAGGATGGATGGGCTGGAGATAGAAGGGATAAGGAGGGGAATGGAACTTTTTAATGCTTTTTTATATAGCTTTAACTTTTGAGTGATGTTGATATTTTATATACTTCAAAAAAACCAAATCAATAAGAATAGGGAAACTGAATGCCAACAACATAAATAAACCTAACTATATATCAAACAAATAACATAACCACACAGAAGAAACACATTAATTCAAATAACTTTTGAAAACAATTCTGTGAATACTCTCGGCAGGATATATTCTAAGAACAAAAAGAACTTCAAAGAAATCTTGAGTTTCACTTAATACACTTTTGGGGAGTAGTGTTGATGTAGCGATTCTGAAATTCTTTCATTTGTGTGTAAGATTTGGTAAGCGAGTACATATATGGTTCTTGGATTCTCATTTGGGAAAGAGGGAGATATAAATATGGAATAGGAAGAGGGCAAGACCTCTGAGATGCTGGATTGGTATATTGGCATGAACTCATCATTCTGAAGCTCCATCTCCTAGCTCTGAATGCTAAGAGGGCCTAGAAACAATGACATTCCAGCAATGGTGAGCACACCTCAAATTCAGATCTTGGTATCCAAATGCCATTCCCCTCTGAAAGGAATGAGAGCTCTTTGAAGAAATGCATGATTGTAGGACTGGGGCACAGAAAGTACAAGATGAGTCTGGAATATCCATATATTGTGCCAAAAAAGTACTGAAGTACTCAAAGGAGAAGAAGGGCATGTCAAATGGATAAAGAAACTGCTTTAGAGTTTTCCTACTTGTCACATTTAGGCACAATTTTTATATCAAAATGAATAAAAACAGAAGTAAATCATTACCAACCGACTATGCAAAATGTACTGACCATACTGATAATTTTAAAAACATTAAAGGGAGAGGGAGAAGGAAAAAAATCTTGTTTACAGGAGGGGGCCCGCAAATAAATATAGAAGGAAGGATATCTATGAAATATAGAGGAAACTTCAAGACTAGGTAATGACTCTGCTCCCAATCAGATTTTCACTCATGGTTTTAGTATCTGTTGGTCATTCTTTTCCTTTCTTTTCTTTTCTTTTCTTTCTTTTTTTTACAGTTTTAGGCTAAAATGAAGAAAGCAACTATAAACATTTGCGTACAGATTTCATGTAGACATACGTATTCATTCCTCTTGAAGTAAATCCCTAAAAGTACAGTGGCTGGCCCACATCGTATATGAGCATATGTTTCCCCTTACAAGAGACCGCATACCATTTCACACACACCCCTGCCCCAGTCCTGATCCAGGTTCTAGGATCACATGCTGCATTCCATTGTTCACTCTTTAGCCCTGTAGTATAATCCAGGAGAGATGAGGGAAAATATCCCCTAAAAGATTTCTACATTCACGTTCAAAGCAGCACTGTGTTGTGAACTCCAAACTGGAACTGGCCCAATGTTCACCAAAAACAGGATGGATAAATAAATTTTGATATAGTTATAACAATGGGGATGTGAGGCAGTCAGCAATGAAAAAAGAACAAATTAATACTATGTACAACAATGTGCATGAGTCTCACACACAATTTTGAGTGAAAGAAGCCAGACTAAAAAAAGGACATTCTGATGATTCCATTTATATAAAATTCAGTGATAGGCAAAACTGGAACGTAGTGAGGGAAAGTCAGAAAAGTGATTCCCTGTGGCACTGAGGAATCCAGGAGAGGTTCCTGAGATGCTGCTAATGCTCTAAATCTAATTGAGTGTTTGGATGTGCTTGCTTTCTGAAAACTTACCAAGCTGTACATGCATGATGAATGCACCTTTCTGTACATTAGTTTTGCTCTTATACATATTTTTTAAAAAAGCAAATATAACCCTGATTCCAAAACTAAGCAAAAAGAATACTAAATCCTTTCTAATTTTAGACTTTAGGTTTTAAAAGGTGTGCTTATTTTCTGACTCCCTAAGCTTTTTGGGGAAACTTCCCTGTAACTAGCATGTCTTAGTGACAATACTTGGGATGGGAGTGTGCAGGGACACACGTACTTCGAGGCCCCGTGCTGGGTGCACATTGCCATGCCTTTATGAAAAGAAATTTGACAATACACATCAAGAGAATTAAAAAGACTTATTGTCCACTTTATCTGATAATTCCGCTCCAGGGTTGTATCTTAAATCAACATCTCAAATATTTATGAATAGTGATATAAAGTCATACATTAAACATTTTTTTGGAAAAGAAAACACTTTGAGGTAATACTTACAATTGGCGTTCCAAAAGGAATATAACCTGAGAAAGGAGAGAAAAGGGTCAGGTCTTACAGTCCCACCCCATTCCACCCCATCCACCTCTCAAAGGATAGACACCAGAAGAGACTTCTGGGTTTGCCTTTCAATGGCCCAGTGAGAGAGCTCCGGTCAGCAAGGCAGGAGGCCCCTCCAGGCTCCAGATCTTCTCCTGGCTCAGCCCTCCCCAGGATAGAGGGCTCCCCTGTGTCCCCCAGCTGCTCTTTCTCTGTCCCCTATAGCCAGACATTTCTTACCCTCCCCAAAACTCAGAGGCTGGTTGCTAAGGGCAGGGCTGCCCATTGTTGGGAGGGCCACCATGCTACACTTGATTACTACACCATGCTACACTTCGTCCCATGATTTTCCCCATGAGGTACAATGTCCCCTGCCCACACTCACTACACACAATACATTTTCTTCAAAGGCCCTGGAATGTCCTCCTCCTCTCATCTTGCCTTTCTAGCACACATCCTTACTTCCCCAGCATCATGACCAGTTCTGGGAAGGGAACTCCCCACACACTTGAGATGTGTAACTCTATGTGCCAGAGGTACTCTTTGACTTTCTCATACCGTGCTAGACGTCATCAGTAGGGTGGAAGAGAGCTGATGTGAAACGCAGCCAGGCCCCAGGGCACCACTGCCTCACTGCTCACTCCCCTGGACTACGGGAGGCTCTGCCCATTGTCCCCACCCTGCAGTCAGCAGGCAGCCTGACCTCTCACTCGGGGCCATCAGTCAGCTGGATGTGGGACAGCAGAGAACCATGCTTATCTGGGTTATCCAAAGCAAAGTTTCCTGAGTGTGGTAATTACGCATGCACAGGAGCTGTCTGTCACTCCCCTACCCACATTCCTCTGGAGACAGATCCAAGGTTTGTCTGGAGAACTACAAGAGAATCTAGGCTCCAGGTGAGAGCCTGCTGTGGCCCTGTGTAGGGGCTAGGGCCTGCAGCCATGGCTACAGGATGCTCAAGCCTTGGCAGCCTGGGGCTCCTCACAGCAAAGCAAGGAGGATCATTGGGCTCTCACTGCCTCCATTAGCACAGTGAGGTCATGTGGTTGTTCTCTCACTCATGTGAGGTCAGGCTTTCTGGGGCTAGGGATCCTGACTGACCCAGCTGAGAACACCCCCTGACAGAGACCCATTCTCCAGTCACCTGAGGACTTCCAAGGCAGTGGCCAGCAGTCCTCCACCCAGCCTGCAAAAGTGTCCAGTCCACTGAGAAATGGCATGGAGGAGGCATCAGCTCTCTGGTGTGAGCCTGACTCTGGACAAGACCTGTAGCCTCTCAGAACTACAGGTAGGGCAAACATGCGAACCCCAGGCCCCATGTGAGCAAACACTTTCCAGGCTACTAAGCTCATGCTTACAGAGCTATCCCTCTAGTGACCACAGAGCAGGGACTTCCTAAGGGCAGGCACTTCCTGGAGGCAGGGATCTCATGCCCACTCTCCCACCCCATCCCTTCTGCCACTGGTCTCCAGAAAATGGGAATCTGTCTTCCCTGTGTGTCACAGTAGCACAAATGCAGTGCATGCATTCTGGAGTACAGGTGAACCTGGGGATTGAGTGCCTCCAAGGGAGCATGGTTTGGAAGGAAAGAGTGCAGTGTGCACAGGTAGGTAAGAGAGGAGTGACTCACAGCATGCAGGGCTTGCCCGAATTTGGTGTCACCCCTGAGGCTGCCACTAAGTGAGTAGCGTATAACCTGGGAGGAGTTCCAGATTCACCTGTGGAGGCCTTCACTCCACCCCAACTGCTCAGGCAGAAAAGGCAGATGGGGATTTTTTTTTGTAAAACCCCATAGGTGATCCTGAAGCCTGGCCAGAGACTTATACAGTCGAGCCAAGGTGAACACGCAGGTACAAATGTGGCCATGCGTGTAACGGGTTCGGCCCTTCCTCAAGTTGGTGCACCTGGATGCTCCTGGAGCTGTGACCATGGTAAGCCCCTGAGGCTGGGCAGAAACAGGAGGGTCCCAGGAACTTACCCGACATTCTAAAGGGCATGAAGATCTTCTCATTGGTATCTGGGTGTAGAATAGCCTGGCAAGAGCAGGGAACAGAGCACAGGGTGACTGTGGGAAGGGGAGGGAGCGGGCAGGGGGAAGGCAGAGGGAGGAAGGAGGAAAAGAGCTCCCGCAGAAGGACTGACCCAGTCAGTCCTGTCCCATCATTCAACGCAAGAGAAAACCAAACACGTGCCACAAATAGGCTTTTCCTGACTAACCCTCAAAGCTGAGTGCAGGGTAGTGGGACTGTGTCTACCTGGCAAGTCCTCTGTCCCCATGCCTGATATTTAGTAGGCCCATAAGAAGGATTTGTAGAAGGACCCCACAGGGAAGGTGCTCAGGGGCCCAGGAAAAGGCAAGGGGCCTGAGCTCTGGCACTCAGCACAGCCACAAATCCCCAGGACAGGGCAGGGCAAGGTCCACAGAGGAGGGGAGGAAACGAATCCAAAACTGAATTACCTGCTTGATTTTCTGTGCACTCCAGAGCTGCAAAGAAGGAAGGGTGGGAGAGAGAGGAGAAAAAAAGGAAAAGAAAGGACAAAAGTTAAAGGCATATATCAGTTGAAGGTCTCATAAGCCACATCTTTTTTTTTTTTTTTTAAAGCCACATCTTTTAACTAAGAGATCCAGCTCCAAAGGGTACAGAGGCTCAGGCTGTTCTGGCATCCCCAGGTCTGGCAGCTTCCCCGGGGCTCCAACATCAGGGATCCCAGGACAGCAGAACCAGGGGATCTCGTGTAGATCATTTAAACCAAGGGTTCTCTACTCTGGCTTGCTCTAAAGTTACTTGAAAAATTCTTCCAGCAATTCTCTAGTTGATTCTAAGGTGTAGCCAGGCATGAAGCCCTGATTTCAATGGAGATACTTCAATGGTCTCCCACTGAAGAAGGCAGCATAGCCTGATTTTTCAAAGCTGGACAGGCTGTCTGGATTCCTGGCTTTGCCACTTCTTCCTTGGAACCTCCATTTCCTTATCTGTAAAATGTGGATAACAGCCGTGCTTCCAACATTGTGGAAGATGTATAGATAAGTGCCCTGAGGCAGCACTGGGCACCAACCCCTGCTGACTGCTGAGGGTATATTATCCCTCTTGTTGTAGTTGTTATAAAAAGGTTGTAAGGAGGAGAGAGTTACTTTCTTATTTTTTCTTTTTAAAAGATTTTATTTATTTATTCATGAGAGACACAGAGAGGCAAAGACATAGGCAGAGAGAGAAGCAGGCTCCCTGTGGGGAGCCCAATGCAGGACTCTATCCCAAGACCTCAGGATCACACCCTGAGCCAAAGGCAGGTGCTCAACCACTGAGCCACCCAGGCTTCCTGAAAGTTACTTTCAAATGAACAGTGAGGTTGTCTCTCCAGCACAGTATGGGAGACAGGCTGGACAGATGGAACCATCAACAATTCCTTCAAATGATATAAATACTGCATTTCATCGATTCTAAGGTACACTATCATGTACCGCCGAGAAGAAAAAATATAACATAATCCCAAGACCTCCATCCATTAAAAGAGTCACCCCATTTGAGAGATGTTAAAACACAGATAAACTTTTTGGAATCAAGAAAACGTAGTAAATAAAAATGTACATGTGGGCACTTTTAAAGGAGCAAGAAAGTATGAGGTGAGAGGGAGGAGGTAGCCGGCAATTGATGTTAGTTTTACAATAGAATGGTTCAGTTATGCTTTGTTTATATGGCAATGTTGTCATCTGGAATATAAATTAAGCTGCAGAAGGCCACTGGATACCAGACACAGAAGCATAAGATTGATGTTCAAAAGTTTATGCATTTTACTCACAACAGGGTCCCTCCAGTCTTAATTCACAGCTTAATTACCTTTATTTTAGATACATTTCATCTTTTTAAGATTTTAATTATTTATTCATGAGACACACAGAGAAAGAGGCAGAGACACAGGCAGAGGGAGAAGCAGGCTTCATGCAGGGAGCCTAATGTGGGACTCAATCCCGGGACTCCAGGATCACAACCTGTGCCAAAGGCGGATGCTCAACCATTGAGCGTTTCAGGTATCCCTAGATATATGTCAAACATGTTTGATTGTTTGCGATTCCAGACCCACAAAGATTAGAAGTGGTCAATTTTTAAGAAATAATAACTATGGAAAAAGGGGACTGAAGAGAGAAAAATCAATTGCAGAATCATTGTTGGCCAAAGAAGGTAAGTCAGAGCATAATGGCAAAGAGGTAAAACAAAAGGATAAAAGGCCGATCTGCCTTTGCTCAGAAAATGCCTTCATGCACTGTACCTCCAGTCCTAGCACCATGTTTGGTGTGACCCCAGGCCCTGTGCACAGACTTCTGACACCCTATACTTCCCACCTGGGATCAGAATCTTCCATTTCCAGGTCCAGCTCCTTGTCTTGTCTTCCAAGGCTGTCACCTGGCATCTCCCACAGTGCTGGGCACACAGAAAATCTAAAGCTATTCTAAAATTAAAATTTTATTTAAAAAAATTAAAGATATCTCCATACAATTCAGGAAGGATGGAAGGAAGGAAGGAAGGAAGGAAGGAAGGAAGGAAGGAAGGATTGATTTAACTAATTCTCCATGATTCTGATGAACAGCCTGAGTGGAAAACACTGGTCTAAGACATCAAAGAACAGTATAAAGAACAGGTATTAGAACCAGGCAGGCCTGTGTTTAAATCACTTACTAGATGTGTGGCACTGGGCAAATTACTCTGCCTGTGTGCCTCAGTTTCTCCATCAGTGACATGGATTGTTGTAAGAGTAGGGCAGAACCATGCTGGGGCTCCTCGGCAGTTTGCATTTCCCTTTGGGCAAATAGTGAAGACTGTATTTCCAGCCTTCCTCATAGTCAGGTAGGCTCATGTGATGGGGTGCTGGCTAATGGACTGTGGGCTCCTGCAGAGGATCCAGTAGAGGCTGGCAAGGCAGCGAAGCTACGAGGTGAAGGAGCCCAGGCCCTGAACAACGGCATGTGCTCAGTTCCTGAGCAGGGCTGGACTCTGACATGAGATAGAAACAGACCTTAGGACATAAGTTGCTGAAATCTGGGGTTGTTTGTTACAGCACTTGGCTCACCCTGCCTAATACAGAAGTTTAAATAAGATGTGTATATGTAAAATACTCAGCCCATAGGACATGTGCCATGAATGCCTAAAATAGAGAAATCATTCAAGTAAGTAATATTTTTTAACAGATTTAATTATTATTTTTTTTAGATTTTATTTATTATTCATGAGAGACAGAAACAGAAGCAGAGACAGGAGAAGCAGGCTTTCCATGGGGAGCCCAATGCAGGACTTGATCCCAGGACCCCAGGACCACACCCAAGCCAAGGGCAGACACTCAACCACTGAGCCACCCAGGTACCCCAGGATTTAATTATTTTTCAAAGCAACTTCATCTCTATCGTCATTCCTACAACATGCCTGTGAGATGGATAGATTATTTTCAGACAAGGTAACTCATCTCAGATTAAGTAACTTAGCCAGGGTCCCTAGGGGCTGGTGGCAGGATGGAGATGGGCCCCCAGGCTCACATGTTCTCCCTACCCTCCAGGGGCCGCTGGACCAGTTCAATGTCTGGTCTGGTCAGGGTGACTGCCAAGCCTGAGGCACAAGAAGAGGAAGAGAGTTTGCTGACCTCATCCTGGGGCCCCAGGACCTCCTCCTTGCAGCCCTGTGGCTGATGCCCCTCGCCAGTATCTGCTGCTCCCCTCCTACCAAAGTCCAGCTCAGCAGCACAGGGCTTGGAACCCATAGGCACATCCATGCTCTCAGGTTCAAGGACTGCCTCTTCCATACCCACCAAGGAGCAGGGGTGGGGGTGGCAGCCAGAGGTGCTCATCAGCAAAGGCAGAAGTTCAGCAGGGGTGTCAGTGGGTCAGGCCAGGGACCCAGAGCCGCAGAGGTGTTCCCCACCCTGTGGTGACACCACCACACCCATGGCCCTGGGAGGCCGGTGTCACAGAGAAGAGGCGATGACAAAGTCTCACACAGTATTTCCATGCTTCTCCCTTTGGCTGAGCACCTTCTCTCCCATTAATGATTTCATTCTCAAACGCAGAAACCTGCTCTATAGGTGAGGTGAGGAAACCAAAGCTCAGAGTCACCTTCAAGGTCCCGGGCAGATCCAGAACTACAGTTCATGACCTCTGACTCGGTTCCATTCATCCTCACTCATTCATTCATTCACATTTAGGGAACAAGCAATATGTATGAGACATCCTTCTGAGGGCTTTGAATGTACTAACTAAACTAATCTCCTCAACAACCCCATGAGGCAGGGACTAACCCTCACTTCATAGATATGGAGACTAAGGCACAGACAACTTCCGTGACTTTCCCAAAGTCCCACAGTAGCACTGGGATCTGAACACAAGCAGCGTGGTTCCAGACCCCCCACTGCTGACCACCACATGCACCCATCTGTAAGTGCTGGCACACCGACACATGCTGTTCTGTCCCTTTCGGCATCTATGTGTTTCAGAGACCTTTCCGTACCAGTGCACAGAGAGCTACCCTCCTCTTCCTAACAGAAATTTTGAGTGAATATATTATAAACTGTACCCTATGAGTGGACTTTGACACTATATTCCATCATTTTTTTGTGGAAAAATATACATAACCTAACATTTACCACTTTAAGCATTTTTAAGTGGCAGTTCAGTGGCATTAAGTACATTCACATTGTTGTACAGCCATCCACCATCCACCTCCAGAACCTTTTCATATTCCCCATCTGACACTCTGTAACCAGTAAGTCCTAACACCTTATTCCTCCCTCCCCCAGCTCTGGGCCCCACCGTCCTACTCTCCATCTCTCTGAACTGACCACTCTAGGTATTTCATATAAGTGGAATCATATGGTATTTGTCCTTTGTTGACCATGCCATCTTTTACTATCATAACCATGTTCCAGTGAATTCCTCTGAACCTATCATTATTATATCATCAGTATGTAAAGAAAAAAAAGAATACAGGTAGGCAGATATCTCTGGCAGGATTCAGAAGAAACTAAAGTTTTCTCTAGGGAGAGGAACCAGCAATTAAGGAAACTTGTTTTTTTATCCTCTACTTGCTTTATATCTTTAGAAGTCTGTACATTGTTCATATGTTCCCCATTCAAAATAATTGTTAGGGCAGCTTGGGTGGCTCAGCGGTTTGGCACTGCCTTCGGCCCAGGGCGTGATCCTGGAGACCTGGGATTGAGTCCCGCGTGGGCTCCCTGCATGGAGCCTGCTTCTCTCTTTGCCTACGTCTCTGCCCCTCTCTCTCTCTTTCTGTGTCTCTCATGAATAAATAAATAAAATCTCTTTAAAAATTGTTGAAAAAATCACAAGTAACCACTAGAGAAATAGAAATACGGTGTACAACTTCTAAACTCTCTATTGACTTCTTATGGCACAGACTGTTAAGTGTCCAACAAAATCTATGTCCCCTTCTTCCAAAATAACAGAACAGTGGTGGGCAGGTGGCAGATCTAGTGCACTGCACTTCCCGGCCTCCTCTGTGGTTTGGCTCATCCAGGGGACTGAGTCCCCCAGTGGCATCTCAGGGGAAATGAAATGTGCCTCTCCCTGGCCAGCACCCACCACCCCTCAACCATGCCTTTGTCTCCTTCCTGTTAGCTGGCACAGGTATATGGCTGCAGCCCACCCTGGGCCATGCAGAGAAGACAGTCCAGGGAGATGGTGTAGAAATAGGATGGAAGGAGGCTGGGTCCCTGAATGATCCTGTGCAGCTGAGCCATCTGCCCACCTGGAACTTGAACTGTTTCATGGGAGAGAAAGAAATTTCTACCTTATTTGAGCTGGTACATTTTGAGATATTTTCTTATAACAGTTAGTATAACTCTAAGATAACCTGTTTGGGATTACAGGAAACTGCCTCCCATGATATCAGGGAGGCCTTTCCAGAGACAGAAGAAGGAATGAAAACTAAAATAGTGTTTGAGGCTCTTCTTGTGACAACTGGCAATGCTCCCACCTCAGGAGGCAGGTGAGATGGGAGGGACATCTTCATTTAAACTAAAATTCCTAGTCATGACCTGAACTTGTTTGCACTTATCCATCTCTAGGCTGCAGCAACAACAGTCAGAGTCATAGCTTTTGGTTTTGACTCAGCCACAAATTTGCAGTCTCTTGTACAAGCCATTGCATACTGTAGACTTAGATTTTTTTAAAAATTAACCAGGCAGGGGGCACCTGGGTGGCTCAGTCAGTTAAGCGTCTGGCTTTGGCTCAGGTCATGATCCCAGGGTCCCGGGATTGAGGCCCGCGTTGGGCTCCTTGCTGGGCAGGAAGCCTGTTTCTCCTTCTGCCCCTCTGCCTTCCCTTGCTCATTCTCTCTCTCTATCTCAAATAAATAAATAAAAATGTTTGAAAAAATTAATCAGGCAGGGAAGGAAGGGCCCCTTCCTGTGTGACACCAGACTCAGCCTGTAGAGAGAGCATAACAAGGACTCGGATCTGAACCCTGGGTCTGGGCTTTTCCCTGGGACCCCCCGGACCCATGAGTCAGATGCTGGAGGCAGTAATGGCAGCAGAAGCACATGCCAAGAGCTGGTTGCTAGCTTGAAGTTTCCCAAGTCAGTCCTGCAAACAGAGTACAGGCGAGGATCATCCTGGGATGTGAAGCATTTGATGAGAGGCAAAGGAGGTCCAGTGGACAGTTCAGCCACCTGAGAATCTAGGGCAGGGAGTCCTGGCATCTCTTCAGCCTGTGAAGCAGCTGCACTTTAACCAGCAAATTCCTCAACATGGCATGTCTCTTCTGGCTTAGCCCATGTCACTCTATGCCTCTGGTGGAACATAAAAATGTGTGGCCCCAATCCTCTGAAGCTTACTCGCTGCAGCAACAAACCAGTGTGGACTTTAGACTTTGGACCTTGCTTGATTTTTCAGCTTGGGCAATGAGGACAGAGTGGGGGTAGGGGAAGCAGTCTGGGTGAGAGGTTGCTGGAACAATGTAGAAGTTTGCTGCTTTCAGAAATGTCCAGTGTCTCAGCAGAGCTGCTATCTGAATATTAGAATATTAGAAGCCCAGTGGAGATGCCAGAGAGGAGTGGAGGGTGGGCAGAAGGAAAAGCCCTGCTTCTGGGGGAGGAGTAGGGCATACCCCCAGCACCCAGACCCCAGATGGAGGAGCCACCGCCCCCAGTCTGGCTCACTCCCCTTCCCCTCTGCCTCCTTCCAAGCTGCTTTTCCAAACCTCTAAAGGCAGCAAAGACAGAGCCTATTTAAAACAACCTCCAGAAGGTAATTAAACAGAGCCCGAAGGGGATCCTTCTGTAAAGCAAAGGATGCCTCCATAAAACAAACAAACAAAAAAAACTTCCTAATTTATCATTTGGGCCAATCCCATTACTCCTTACCATTAATTTTGTTGCCATGGTTACTCCCAGGTAATATGTACATATGCAAGTCTATGTGGGGTGAAGGTACCCCCCCCCAGTCCTATAGATTCATAAAAGGAGAAAGAACATCCCCCCACCACTGGTTCAGCAGCAGTCATTTCTTCTGTATATGTGCAGCTTCCCTAAGAATACAGGCCTTGGAGTCAAACCGTGGTTTGAATTCCAGATCCCCCACCTGCTGGCCATGTGATTTGGGGCAATTTACTCAATCTTTTTTGCACCTCCGCTTCCTCATTTGCAGTATGGGGGTATGAACACTGACTTTCAAGGTTATTGCAAAGATGAAAGAAAATACATTTATTCAACAACAAATATTCCCTGAGCACCTACTATGTGCTGGGCACTACTCTGAGCACCCACAACACATCAATGAACAAAATGGACCAAAAATCCCTGCTTTTGCGGAGTTCATAGTCCACTGGCAACCGAACATAAACTAAAAATAATACAAATAAAAATAATAAGTAATTTCTCTGATATGTGAGAAGGATGGGCGCCTCAGGAAACCTGGAAGAGTGGTGCAGGGTAGGAAGGTGTGTGCGTTGGCAGTGAGAAGGAAGAGACAGGTAGTCAGGGTAGTTGTCCTTCAGGTAACACTAGAGGAAATACTTGAAGGAGAGAGTGAGTCATGCAGATATCTGGTGGGAGATTAATCTGACGGCCAGAACAGCCAGTGCAAAGGCCCTGAGGCAAAAGTGGTCCTGCTCCACATATTTAAGAGACAGCAAAGGAGGTCAGTGTGACTGGAGTGGACTGAATAAGGGGAGAGGTGTAGAAAACAAGATCACAGAGAAACTGGGTTTCTGCAGGCTGTGCTAAGGACTGTGGCTTTTACTGAGTGGAAAGCAGGGACACGATGCAGCTTTCTGAGCAGTGGTTCTTATGGGGGTTGATTTTGCACCCAGGGGACATTCAGCGATGTTTGGTTGTCACGACTTGGGAGGGGTTGCCACTGGCATCTAATTGGTAGGAGCCAGGGCTGGTGCTAAATATCCTAGTGCACAGAACAGCCCCCACAACAAAGAATTACCTGGTCTCAGATGCCAACAGCACCAAGGCTGAGAGACCCTGGAACCAACGAGCAAGTAAAATAGTGTATGTGTTCACAGATCACTCTGGGTGCTGTCCTGGAAATGCCACAGGGGGACCCAGGTGGAATAGGGAGAGCACCAGGAGGCCACCACAGTGGTCCAGCCCAGAGATGCATCTGGAGTGCCCAGTACAACACCCAGTTCATCCTGCAAATGCTTCAGCTAGGATCGGTCACTTGCCAGGCCCAATGATAAGGGTCAAACTGTGGCCAGCCAGAGGGTGGACTCCTGACCAGGATCCCGGAAGTCTGAGGCGAAGGGTCAGGGTAAGGAAGGGGAGGTGTCAGTCAAGGCTGCCCTTCAGCTAGCTTCTGACAAACCTGCTGACACCCAGAGAAGATTTGGGGTGCAAGTATTTTTAATTCCCTGGTATTTTCTCTGCTATTTTCAGCGAAGTCCAAACACAGCTGACCCCATTTCCACTGTGCCTGAGGAAGAGACTTGCAGGATCTCTTCCATCAGCTGCCCTTTCTCTTGGTAGATTGCTGGCAGACTCCACCTTTCATGGGGCCCCTGGGTGGCCAATAGTTTATGCTAGGTATAGAGTAGGCACTTAATAAGGTGAGCCGGTCCCCAGCCCCTGGGGGTTGTGAAATGATGGGCAAGAACAACCACTCAGAAGCCAACAGGGGCTCCCAGGGACTGGCCCACCTCACTCCTGCTAACTCCAGTAGCTTCCAAGCTGGTTTCCCTAATAGCACTTACCCTCCCCAGCCATATGGCACTCAGACTGATGCTACCCCAGTACATATTCAGGTTACTCCCTTGCTCAAGAGCTGCCCATAGCTTCCCTTTGCCCCAACACATCTAGCAACTCTACTGGAGTTTCAAAAACTTTTGCAATCTGAAACTTCCCAACTGCCTCTCTAGCTTCCTCTCTCTGGTCTCATCTTCTCTCCCTGCTCCTTTCCCTCCCCTGATCCCATCTCTCTCTCTCTCTGCTCTACTCCACTTCTCTCTCGGGGCCCATTCATTGTGGTGGGTTTCTGTCTACACTCTACACCAACCCCTTGTGTCCCCTCCCTGAGTCCTTCCTCACCCTCTGCATTCTCAAGATTCTCTCCCCACTGGACTCCTACCTGCCTCCACATGAACTTCACACAGACTAGCCTCCAGCCTCGTCTCTAGTGCCCGCTTCCATGTGGTCACTTCACCTGTGCTGGGAGCTGGCAGTGTGAGGGCAGGACTAGGGTATGCTCACCTTCTGCTCAGGCCCACCTCCCAGAGCACCTACTATATCCAGGATGCTCAGCAGATGCCTGAAGCCTGCTCTCACTGTGTGAACTGCACAGGTGTGCATGGGCTGCAGACCTTCACAAATGCTAAGCTCCTCTGCCTGCCATGTTTACACACATGAGTTCACTCCACAGAGTATCCCCTTTCCTTTCAAATCCACCTTCAAGTTCTAGGTGAAAGGTGGGCATTGGATCTAGCCGGCTATGGGACCTTGGGTAAGAAATGTAACATCTTGGGATGCTTGGGTGGCTCAGTGATAGAGCATCTCCCTTTGGCCCAGGTCATGATCCTGGGGTCCTGGGATCGAGTCCTGTATCAGGATCTCTGCAGGGAGCCTGCTTCTCCCTCAGCCTATGTCTCTGCTTCTCTCTGTCTCTCATGAATAAAATAAATAAAATCTAAAAAAAAAAAAAAAAAAAAGAAAGAAATGTAACCTCTCTGAGATTCAGTTTTCTTGCCTGTAAAATGGGGTTAATACAGGCACCTACCAAATAGGGTTCCTGTGAATATCAACTGAAATATGTATAAAGTGCTAAGACTTGGTGTAATGCCTGGCACTTGGTAAACACCAAGTGAGTGGTGGCTCATTAGCACAAGGGAATCTTTCACCTTTAACCTCACCCATCTCCATGCATAACAAACTACTGCAACAACACCGTGGCATATAAAGTGAGCACAGCAGAGTCAATATCTAGAAATCTAGTCCAGCTGCCTATACTTACACTTTTGCTCTCATCTATGGCTTTGTTGTTTAACTGATAGCTCCAGTCTTTATCAGAGCTCCTCACATATCAAATTTCTACTTGTCAAGCCCAAAGGGTAAATTATGTTTACTTTTATTTTATCCTAAGGATGAATTTTTCACTGGTATAGCAACATTTTAATGAGTTAACAGTCTCTGGTGGAGAGATATAAGCTACCCACTAACAGAAGACCAAATAGAGGCCATCGGGTATGAACAATCCACTTGTGTATACCCACTGGTGAGATGTCATAACCAGAGGCCAGGTTAGATAACACACTGGTACGCAGGTTACCCAGGGCTGCCCATGACATCAAGACAGGTCTGCAGGCAATAGCAGGTAGCCAGGGGCTTCTGATCCACATGCCTAAAAAAGGATGTCTGAGCAGGCACAGAGCCCAGGGCAGATGAAGCTGTCCAGACTGAGATCACAAGCTACCCTGGGCCTGGATATAACTTGTGAGCAGGGCCGCCTGGACCAGGAATAGGGGACTATCCTTAACTCCAGATTGCTGAGGCTTCCCCAAATCCTGGGCTTATATATCATCACCCACCCACTCAATTCCTGTCTATGAGGCCAGAGGGTGTGTGGCTTGTAGATGGGGCTCAGGGAGGGAAGCACTGTAAGAGCTGCCAGAGCCCAATCCCTGATGCCCCGGAGAGCCAGGAGGACCAGAAAGGGAAGGAGAGGGAGGATCTGCTTAGTAATGGGGCCGAGCAGCAGGCTCCCACCTAGAGCAATGTGCTACCCTGCCACCAGATAGATACTACAGGCATCATCACCATGAGCCAGAATTGGGAAGTAGAACTAGCGCCAAGATCCCCGCAACCACCCCTCCTCCCAGCTCCCTGGAGGCACATGGGGGCTTTTAGGACAGAAAACAAAAGAGGCCCCAGGAAACAGGACAAGCAATCTAAGGCTACTGAAGGAAATAAGGGGGAAATACATGGCCACATTCCCCAAACTCTGGATGCTGGAGGGAGTCCCAAGAGGCCACCTCAGCCAGACGGAGATTGGGTTGGGAGCTGACAGAGGACAAGGAAGGTTTGGGGGGCTGAACTCACCTCTGATGGGTCCAAGAGGAACTGCAAAGGTCTGAGGACTACTCTAGCCTAAAGAGGAGCATGTCAGGTCATGCTACTCAGGCTCCTCAGTGCCTGTGCCAGAGGGAAGTACTGTGCTCAGGGATGATTTGGTCATGGCCTGTCCTTCCTAATGGCAGCACAGATGCCTGAAGATAGACCTGCCTAGCCATCACTGCCTCATCTCCCATCACCCCCCAGGGCCCTGCACAAGGATGTCTGGCCAAGGTGCTCCAATCAACTCACACATTTGCCCTCCTTTCAAGTGGCCAGGCCGCAATTGAGCACATTCATCTAGAATTCCCCTGGAGGAGCTTGCTATCTCTGCTCATGATGTGCTTCCTCACCTGGACGGCTCCTACACAGTGCTTCTCCTGGCCAGCCCCTTCTCATTCCTCAAATCCCAGCCAAGAAATCCCTTCTAGACAGTTTGTGCACATTACTCCTTCCTCTGCTCTCCCATAGTATTGTGGCTATTCATAATTGTTCCCTAGATTCTGGGGGTCCGTGAAACAAGATCCTCATCTACTTTCTTCCTTGTTCTCTCCCCCAGGCTCCAGCATCACAACTGTCCTGCAGGTGCTCCATAAAGACATATTAAATGAACTGGGTTGGGGAGAGCTGATGACTAAGCCACCTACCCCAGGAACATCCAACCAGTGTGTCATGGGCAGCCTAGAGCCTCAGCATGGGCTTTACACCTAAAGGTGTTAGAAAGCAGAGTTAATGCCTCATAAAGTTACCAAAAGAATGGAAAAGGAAACAACAGCAGAGTAGGGATAGCACTATGCTTTTGAATGGAAAACAAGTTTTAGTAACTGATCCAGTAGAGAGGAAGTAACCACCCCCTCAGTGCCTGCAGAGTGCATGCTTAAGGAGACAGTTGATTGCCCTCAAAACACCAGCAAAACTCAGGACTTGGAGAGACCAGGTACCATAGGAAAAAAAGGCTAATCATAAGCTAAACACAGGGAATTGGTTAAAAGTCTACCTCAAAGTAATAAGATCCCAAGACCTTCACCATACAGCAAGGTGACTCTTTAAAAAAAAAAAAAAAAAAGATTTTATTTATTTATTCATGAGAGACACAGAGAGGCAGAGACATAGGCAGAGGGAGAGGTAGGCTCCCTACAGGGAGCCTGATGCAGGACTCGATCCCAGGACCCCAGGATCACGAACTGAGCCAAAGGCAGGTGCTCAACCACTGAGCCACCCAGGTGCCCCACAAGATGACTCTTAACCACCATCACCTGTGTTCCCCAGATGCTGAGGGCTTATCAGCCTTCTGGAGAAACTGAATCCAAGTGATCCCAGACTTGGGAACATCCACACAGTGGAGGATGGGATTGGGTGAGATTCAAAGTAGGGAAATTAATTAAAGTCTGCAAAGCAACTATTGGGAATCCAGCCTCCTTCCCCTACTTGGCTTCCAGAATGCAGAGAAATGAGATGGTTACTGTATTTGCAAACAGGAAAAGAATTCTATTAAGAACAATTTTAAAAAGAATCAAAGAGCTCTTAGAAATTAAAATTATAGTAGCTGAAGTTAAAATTTCAATCGATATGTTGAAAATAAACTCAAGGACATTTCCTGCAAAGCCACAGAGAAGGACAAAGTGATGGAAGAGAAAAAAATATAAGTGTCAATCTAAGATGTCAAATATTTGACAAATAGGAGTCCCAGAATAAGAGGAAATTATCAAAGAAACAGTATAAGAAAATTTGCCAGAATTGAGAGTAGGAGTCTTCAGATTGAAAGGAGTTGCCAGGAACCCAAAATAATAAATTTTAAGAGAAGGCATTGTGGAATTTCAAAAATAAATATAATAGAAAACATACTAAACATTTCCAAAGAGGGAAAATGAGTTACTTACAAAGAATCAGAAATTAAATATATCAGATTTCCAACAGCTGACAATGAGAATACATTTTCCAATACTGAGAAGACAGTAAAACAAGGTCTTCAAAATTCTGAAAGAAAATGTCTGTAAGCCTAGGATTTTCTTCTCAGCCAAACTGTCAGTTAAGACTAAGTGTAGGGGCACTTGGGTAGCTCAGTTGGTTGGAATCTGGCTCTTGATTTCTGCCCAGGTCCTATCAGGGTCATGGGATCAAGCCCCACATTGGGCTCTGTGTTTGGCATGGAACCTGCTTAAGATTCTCTCTTTACCCCACCCCCTCCCCCACCAACAAAAAGCCTTAAAAAAAAAAAAAAAAGACAATGCAGAATGACAATTTTCAGACTTAAAAGAACTCAAAATTTTCTTCCCACAGGGACACCTGGGTGGCTCAGCTATTGAGCATTTGCCTTTGGCTCAGGGCATGATCCTGGGGTTCCAGGATCAAGTCCTGCATCAGGCTCCCCACAGGGAGGCTGCTTCTCCCTCTGCCTATGTCTCTGTCTCTCTCTGTGTCTCTCATGAATAAACAAATAAATCTTAAAAAAAATTTCTTTACATTTACTTTTTTTTAGAAAGCTACTGAAAGAGGTATTCTACCAAAATGAAAGTGTACACCAACAGGAAGACCTAGAGCTGGAGGAGGGAAAATTTCAAGGGAAAAAAAATAGAACTGAAGGACAGAGGTCTTCAGATTGAAAGGAGGCACTTAAAGTATCAAAATGCTGCTAGGATGTAGTAAGAGATCAAGAAGGTATAAAGAAAACCATGCCAATGTGAAAAACTTAGGGAATCATTAATTCCAGGTAAAATATAAAATTAAACAAGAGAGAAAACAAAAAACAGTAAATCCTATTTATATCATTGTGAATACTGAATATCCACAAACCCTCAAATCCATGACAACTATTTTGGGAGAGTGATGAGGATGGGGGAGAGACATGTGGTTTTTTATGGGGGTAAATAACAAGAGAGCTGAATCCAGCTGAATACAAAAGAACAAGTTGAAAAATAGGACTATAGGTAAGCATATTAGTTTGTCATAGATTCCTATCTGAAGAAATAACTAAAAGTATTTGTTTCTAGAGAAAAGGAATGGGAATTGAAGGGGGATGGGAGCAGCATACTATTTTTCCTTCTGGTATTTTAGTACTATTTGACTTTTTGAACTATGCACATATATTACTTTGTTTTGGAGGGGTTTTTTTTAAGCCTTTATTTATTTGAGAGAGACAGAGTGAGCAAGAGAGCACAAGCAGGGGAAGTGGCAGAGAGAGAGGGAGAAACCCAACATGGGGCTCCATCCCAGGACCCTGAGATCATGACCTGAGCTGAAAGCAGATGCTAAACTGACTGAGCCACCAGGTGCCCCTGCATACATATTACTTTGAAAAAAAAAAGTGTGAAATTAATTTTTAAGATTTTGAAAAAGAAAAACTTTGACA
The DNA here is from genome assembly GCF_053574225.1 of Canis aureus. Classification (NCBI taxonomy): domain Eukaryota; kingdom Metazoa; phylum Chordata; class Mammalia; order Carnivora; family Canidae; genus Canis; species Canis aureus. The sequence goes on from NC_135622.1 coordinate 14,926,420, forward strand.
TGTTAACCGTGTGTCCCTATAATCATTAAAGTAGCCCTATAGTGCATCCCTCTACCTTTCCTCCAGCCCAAAAACAACCATTAACATTTCACTTAGCTCTAGTTCAAAGTCCTAACTGATATTTTAAAAAATAAAATCAGTGTCCTAGCCTAATTCCCACCATACTCCCTTGTCTTTCCCATCCTTATCCTGAACTTTTGAGTAGTGGTATGCTAGTAAATGTTTAAAAATTAGTTCTTTTGGGAAGAAAGTCCTGGCTTATAGCATTTGCCAATTTCCATGGTGTAAAATACTTCCACATGGCTGATTTCAAGCTACCACTCTGACATCACCGAATGTGAGTTGAGAATATATATACATATCAGCTCCAGGAAATTATGGTATTTGCGCCTCTCTTGCCTTATCAGCATCCATGCTTTCCATGAGGTTCAGGGTATGAGGGAGAGTTCAAAGTCTCCTCCAAAAAGCCGGAAGTCCACACGGCTATGTAGTAGCAGTAGAAGTGGATAATGAAGGCAAGAGAGTGGTTCTGCTACAGGGAAGGGGATGTAGCTTTGCCACCTTCCTCCCCACCCCCTACCTCTAGCAGAATTACCTGTTCATTGGTGACACCTGGGTGCAGGGTCCCATGCTTGTAGTCCTCCAGCAGCTGCACAGCTTCTCTGAGACGTCTCTACAGGAGAAAGAAAAAAGACATTGAGCGGCACAGATCCAAGACTCCTGCAACTCTCTCCTTTGCAAACAATAAGGAAGGATACAATTTAAGTGTCCTTCCATGGGGAAATGGCTACATGACAGTGTTCTGATAATAGCATGGAACATTATTAGGCAGTTTAAAAAGTGAAGTAGATCTGTATGTGATTCCATCTCCAACATATTTTTTTGAGTGAGAAAATGAATTGCAGAGCCGTATGATGCCATTCATTATACCAAACAAACAAAGCCCACACACACATAGAAAACAATATTTTCTATGAGAATATTTATATGTGTAAATCCACCAAAAAAGCTCTAGAAGGAGACCCACCAAACTAGTGACAGGAGTTACATTGGGGTAGGAGGAACAGCTCCAGATTTGACAAGGGGCGTCAGGAGGAAATTTAATCTTAATTGTAATATTGAAAGTTTTTATAAAGATAACATATTTATGTAATACTCATATAATTTCTTTTCAACATTTTTAAAACACTAGCAGAGATTTACATACTAAAGTGCATATGGCTATAGTAACTGGTGTGGAAAGAGAGAGAAAAAAAAGAGGCTAGAATTGTATCATCTGTAAAATCTTTTTTTTTTTTTTCCATGAGAGATACAGAGAAAGGCAGAGACACAGGCAGAGGGAGAAGCAGGCTCCATGCAGGGAGCCTGATTCAGGACTCCATCCTAGGACCCCAGGATCATGCTCTGGGCCAAAGGCAGGTGCTAAATCGCTGCGCCACCCAGGGATCCCCTCATCTGTAAAATCTTAAAAGCTAAAGAGGGATCCCTGGGTGGCGCAGCGGTTTGGCGCCTGCCTTTGGCCCAGGGCGCGATCCTGGAGACCCGGGATCGAATCCCACGTCGGGCTCCCGGTGCATGGAGCCTGCTTCTCCCTCTGCCTATGTCTCTGCCTCTCTCTCTCTCTCTCTCTCTGTGACTATCATAAAAAAAAAAAAAAAAAAAGAGACAGCAAGGCAATAGAAGGCAGCCTTTGTCCACCAAAATATTTGTATAAGAATTATTCATAGCTTCACTACTCAAAAAGCCCCAAATTGCAAACAATCCAAATGTTAATACTAGAATGCACAGGTAAATTATAGTATATGTACACAATGGAAATTACACAACAATTTAAAAAGCAAACTACAAATACAGTTTACAACATGGATGAATCTCTCAGACAGAATGTGGCAAAACATATTTTCCAGAGACGGATGCTCTAATATCTTCCATGCCCCATTCTCTTCTAGAACCTTCCCACAGCCCCATTAAGAAGTAGAGTCCATGTGTCCTCCTGCTGATCCTGGGCAGAGTACAGCTGAAGTGAGGCTATGTGACCCCTGAGGCTGTGTCATAAAAATGCCCTGCACTTCCACCTTGTTCTCTTGGGATAGTCACTCGGAACTCAGCCATCATACTGTGAGGAAGGCCAAGCTGCATATGAAGAGACTCACCTGGACAGGTTTGAGGCCCTGGCTCATGGCTACAACTGAGCAGCAACTCACCCACCATGCAAGTGATCCATTTTGAAATGGACTTTCCAGTCCCCCATCAAACTGCCCCAGCAGATGCTACACAGAATAGCAATGGGCCAACCCTTCCAAGCCCTGCTCAAACTGAAGATCAGTGAGCAAAGGAATGGAGTATTGTTTTAAGCCACTACAATTTGTTATACGGCAATGAAAGGCTGATACACATAATGAAGTCTGATGCCAAAGAGTATGTATAGATTTAAAAAACAGGCAAGCTAATCTAACTAACCTGGTGTAGGTCATGACAGTGTTACTTTTGTGAGGGGGCAGGGTGCTGATTTGGAAAAGACATGAGGGAACCCTTCAAGGTAATGGAAATGTTCAATGTCTTCATCTGAGTGGTGGTTACGTGGGTATAAACAAAAGTCAGGGACACCTGGGTGGATCTGTGGTTGAGGGCCTGCCTTTGACTCAGGGTATGATCCCAATGTCCTGGGATCGAGTTCCGCATCAGGCTCACTGCATGGAGCCTGCTTCTCCCTCTGCCTGTGTCTCTGCCTCTCTCTGTGTGTGTCTCTCATAAATAAATAAATAAAATCTTAAACAAAACAGAAGTCAAAATGTATTAAGCCATTAACTTAGGATTTGTGCATTTTACCATATGCAAGGCTATACCTCAAAAAATTAACAAGAAACAGAGAACAGTCATAGAAGCCAGCCTATGTCAAGGTGAGACAAGGGACTCAGACATCAGGGTTGTCCAGAATGGGCAAAGAAACCCAGTGAAGCTGCCGCGTCCCCATGATCTCCTCCTTTTTTTTTTTGTTCCCCTTTTAGTAGAAGGACAAGGCTAGCTGAGGATGGAAATGCAAAGACCTCAACAGAAGCCCCTTGGTCTGACTGCAGGATGCAGTACCAGGAAGGGCATCCAGTAGGGCAGCCAGGGTGTTTGCTGAGCCAGCTGATGAACAGTCCCGTAGGATGGGAAATGAACAGCCACTTCCTGTACTGCAAGAGCAGGACTCACTGCCAGTCCAGACCAGCCAGCCAGACCAGCTGACCCGTCAGGCCTGTCTGTGAAGTACCTGTGACCAACACTGGTCTAATCCAGGGCATCAAGGGCAGGGAAACTTCTCACGTAGGAGCAGCCTGACTGCTGGGAAGTACTGCCCCTCCCCTTTCAAATGTATGCATATCAACTCCAAAATTCCAGAGTCTCTCCCCAGAATCTCTTTCCAAATTGGAAATAGCTTGGTGGGATATTTGTGTGTGTTGTGGGGGGCGCGCAGGGGGGGGTGATGTAAAGAGGGCACTTAACCCATGCCGTTTAGAGAAAATGTCGGAAAAAAATAGATAAGCACAAAAGGTAATTTTAAATCACTCATAAACACACCACTGAGTTAACTACCGCAAAAGTGAGGATGGTTTAAAAAGACTGAGGATGATTTTCCTCCAGATTTAATGCATTTGTTTTTCAACAAAACGGGACCATGTTGATTGTTTGTTTTAACTTGCGTAAGGTCACATGGCTGGAAAGTGAAAAGTTTAGTGTTTGTACCCAGAATTTAGTCAGACTCTTGCTGGGTGCCCCCCACCCCTCTGAAAGCCTCCTGGGACGAGGCAAGCTCCCCACCCCAGGCCAGCTTCCTCCCACGCCGCAGCCTCTGCCACGGGACAATGAATGCTCTACTTTCCAGCGCTGAATGGTGAATGGCCGCATGTTCTCATTATTTTCCCACTCCAGGGATTCTCCCGAGTTCCTATAACAACCTGGCCAAACTCCATCTCATTTGACACAGTCATCAAAGGGAGGCCTCCTGCCACAAGAATGAGTTCCAAAGAGCTCTGATCTTGGCATGAGTTGAGGGAGAACTAAATCCAAAGTTCCTGAAGACAAGTCTGAGAAATTAGGACTGGAAGAAGCTAGAACGTGCTTTTCTGTTGCTCTGCCATCCCAATGCTCAGCCAGGCCCCTCTGTCAGAAGCTGAGGGGCTGGGGCTCAGGTCCCCTGTGGGGCAGCCAAAGCCCCCAGGACACACTTGCTTTAAGAGCTCGCCAGGCCTCACTGTTCTCAGGACTGGGCTCTTCATGGCAGAGAATGGGGACATTACTGGGGAGCCCTGAGGAATGGGAGGAGGGTTTTCCCTGCTTTAAACCCTCCTCTCACCCCCATGCATTGTGATGCTTGAAAGAGGAGCCTTGGGCACTTGAGGGCTGGGGAAAGCTGGAGGTCTGTGGTCGGGTGAACTTTGCAGGAAGTCTTTTCAACTAGGAACAAAGAGGCAGCCAGGCCCTGAATGCAAAGGCAGCTAGGAGCTAGGGCGATGAAAGGCTGCAGGCCCTTCTCTAGAGCCCTGGGCCAGGGGAAGGGTTGGCCCAGGTTGCTTCTCAGACTCCCTCATTTGGTTTGCCTGCCTCTAGCTCACCTGCTAGAGTGTCACCTTGAGGTTGTCTACTTGTATTTGACTGGGGCATGGTCTCCAGAAGGTCCTTCTGGAAACACTGGCACCTGGAAGGTCTGCTCCAGGGCAGAGAATTTGAACAGAGGAGAAATCTGGATCCAAGGGTCCTGCCCCAAAGTCCTGAGAGGTAGGAGGAAGCAGAGGGGCAGGCATGGGGTGTTAGGGTGGTGGTCAGAGAGAGCAGGACACAAAAAGGAAAGCTGGGGAAAGAGTCATCAAAAACAAAACTAATCTTTTTTGTGGGGAGAGGGGCACCATAGCCCACCCTCAAACTAAATTCAGACTGTATGGAATCCCTGCTTGGCTAAGAGAGGATGTCAAAATGATATAAAAATGTATTATAATAATATTTAATATATTAAATACATGTTGGCCATGATAGCACCTGACAGGATGAGTAGCACTCACCTCCACTTCCGGTAAGGGACCATTCCCTGTCCGGGTGGTGCCTGCAGGTTCCCACCTCCTGACCTGATTCATACTGTTCACTTTATCAGGACCCTCTTGCTCCCCAACAGTCTATGACCATCCCCATCTATCCTTCCAGGCTCAGTGCCATCTTCTCCACGAATCTTCCAGAAATGTTCTCCTTTGCCTCTGAATAGTCAGAGTGCATTTATTTGGTTTGCATCTCTCTGAGGTTCCCAACCACTTAAGCACCTGTGTGTCCCCGTTATCTGACAGAGATTGTGCAGTGCAGTGACGGGGGTGCTGGTTTCAGGTACATCTGCAGATCCACAGGACCCATTCACCCCTGTCCATTCTTATATGGGGCTATGCATAAGAGAGATTTAACAAAAATGAGTCATTGAGGCTGTTGGGGGAGAGGTGAAGGCTATGGTCAGGGTTAGGAATCCAGGTTCCAAAGCCACAGACCAAAGTCGCTCGATGGTGATGCTCGTTGGACAGAATCCCAGAATTACAAGAGACCATGCCCTATTCACATAGGATATGGATAAGAACACCCCTTTGTATGCATCTATCATAGAACCATCTAGGCCACCCCCTCTCTGAAATAATCGGGACCAGAAAAAGGAAGGGCATTTCCATGCCCAGGGTCACAGAGGGGCAGGCAGAAGGCAACCTAGAAACCCCAAATCCCCTCAGTCCCAGTTCTGGGCCATTTCCACAAAACATCAGCATGGAAGACCTTATTATTCTCGTAACAGTAATAGAAAGAAGGGTGGTCTCCCAGTGATTTCACAGCAATGCCTACATCCCCCAGAGCTAGGGGGGCAGGGCACCTCTGGTAAGAAATGGAAGGGCCTTCTTTACTCTCATTCAAAGCCAGGCCCAGCCTGACACAGAGAAACAAGCATTCAAACATGGGCACTTCAGGCAAAAGGGAGACTTTGGGAATCTCAATGCTTGCAGAACTTTAAAAGAATAAAAATTAAAAAGGCAGCATCAGGGGCCGGGGGAATGAACTGACAATGGTGAGTGCGTGAGAGAACGAAGCAGGGATGGCTGATGGAAGGCAGGGGGAGGGGAGGGCAACAGCTGATGTCACATCATGCCTTGATTGCTCAGTACCTGTTCTCACCTGGGTCAGTCTTGCACCTGCCCAAGGCAGAACCATCATTCTCACCTTGGCCACAATGATGGCCTGAACCATTTTTATTGTGGCTCTAAACGCTAGGACTTGGGGCATGATTGACTTGGGGATGATGATTTATAGGCAGATAGAGTCTCAAGCCCTTCTCTTGTCTTCCCTTATCCTTCCCAAGCCCCTTCTTGTTTCCTCTTGGCAGTCCTGGGACCCACAGGGTTAAACATCTGTGCTGAGATTGGTCCTTGGCTCCCCATGGCCCCAGGCACCCTCAGGGAGGCCCAAGGGAAGGGGAAACCAGGGGCACCTAGGGAAAGGCTCTGCTTTCCTGTGGCTGACCTGTGGTCACTTTCAGGTGGCCCATGAGAGGTAAACAGATATAATTCTGGCAGCATAATAGAAGGTCCAACCCTTTAGAAAATAAATCTGTCTGGTTATCTCAAAAACTTTAGAAACAATCAGCCCTCCAGCCTGGGTAGCCTACTCTGGGGAATTTTTTTTTTTTTTTAAGATTTTATTTATTTATTTTGAGAGAGAGAAGGAAAGCAAGCTGAGCAGGGAGTCTGAGGTGGGTCGTGATCCTGGGACTCCAGGATTCTGACCTGAGTGAGCCAAAGACAGACACTTAACCCATGGAGCCACCCAGGCACCCCTGGGGAATTTATTCTAGAAAATAAATGTAGCAGAAGTGAAAAGTGATAGGTCCAAGACTATTTTTCTTGGAAAAGCAAAAGATAGGAAGCCACCTATGTGTTAGATCTAAGCATCTAAGAGGGACAGTTATATAGACTTTAAATTTTGATTTTTAAAAAGTATAAAGGGGGCGCCTGGGTTCCAGAGTCCGTTAAGCATCCAGACTCTTGGTTTTGGCTCAGGTCATGATCTCAGGGTCCAGGGATAGAGCTCCACAGCTGGCTCCGTGCTTAGCGAGGAGTCTTCCTAGGGATTCTCGCTCCCTTTCCCTTTCCCTCTGCCCCTCCTGCTCGTGCTCTCTCTCTTTCACTCTCTAAAATAAATAAATAAATCTTTTTAAAAAATAAAAAATAAGAATAAGTAAAAAATTAAAAATTATGAAGACTTGGAAATTAATGAAAAAAAGCAAGTAAGAAATGTTCAGGGTAATAAATAGGCCAAAAAATTCATACAGATACGCAAGAGCTTAAAATGTATAAAGGTACTGACATTTGGCTATTTTTTAATTAAAAATTCCATTAAAGATTTTTAAATTAGAATATCGATGCTGTCTAGAAGGCGTTTAAATGGACATCCTCAAAGAGATTAAGAGTACATTTATCATGATGAACACTGAGTAATGTATAGAATTGTTGAATTGTTATATTGTACACCTGAAACTAATGCTGTATATTAACTATACTGAAATTCTTTTAAAGTGTAGAGAAACATTATAATTAAAAAGTATTTTAAAAAAAGTATTTAGTTGAAGGGCACCTGGGTGGCTCAGTTGGTTAAACTTCTGACTCTTTTTTTTTTTTTATAAGATTTAATTTATTTATTCATGAGAGATACAGAGAGAGAGAGAGAGAGAGAGAGGCAGAGACACAGGCAGAGGGAGAAGCAGGCTCCATGCAGGGAGCCTGATGTGGGACTTGATCCCAGGCCTCCAGGATCACGCCCTGGGCTGAAGAAGGCTGCACTAAATCGCTGAGCCACCTGGGCTGCCCAGCATCTGATTCTTGATTTCAGCTCAGGTCTTGATCTCAGGGCATGAGTTTAAGCCCCACGTTGAGCTCCATGCCCAGCATGGAGCCTACTTAAAAAAAAATTTAGTTGGTGAAAAATTTAAAAATAAAAATAAATAAATGGACATCATCACTCACTATTATTGAGATTATAAACTGATATGATCTTGCTACAGGTTGGCATAATCTACAGGGCAATTTGGCAATATATATCAAAAGCCTTAAAATGTCTTATGTTCAGAAATTCTACTTCCAGGAATTTACGCAAAGAAAATAAAAAGAAATATGGGGAGATTTACGTACATGGATATTTATTGCAATATTATTTATAATGGCAAAAGACTTAAACCACCCAAGTGGGTCACAATAGAGAAAATTATTAAGTACTTTACAGAATAATCACATGATGGATTACTAGGTCATTATTAGATATATTTTGAAATAACATTTAATAACAAGGAAAAATGCTCATGATATGCTACATGGAAAAAAGAGTGTTATGCAAACATATATATCATATGATTCTCTGTACATATTCTATATAAAGAGTATACACACACACACGTACACACACATATTATATAAATCATCCTAATTTTGCAAATATGCATACAGCAAAATGTCAATGGTGACAATTTCTGGCAGGTGGGATTATGAGTTGTTTTTATTTTCTTCTTTAGCCTTTCATGTATTCCAGTATTTAGGGATTACTGCAAGAATCATATCACATCAGAAGGCACATAATGTCAGATTTTTTCACCAGTGATGCTAAGTTTGGTCACCTGGCTAAAGCGGTGTCCTCTGAGCTCTTTACTGTAAAGGTAACTTGTCCTCTTTGCTAACTCCTCTTCAGGGTGAGACTTACTTGAGAGCATATGCATATCCCATTTCCCTACAACTCGTTGCTCTATGCAAGTAGCATCCACTGATGATTCTGGTCAGAGTCAGTGAGTTCATTGAGCGTTACACAATGGTTCTTTCCTTCTACATTTATCAGCTGACATTCTTCGATGAAGACCAGCTTTCCTCTCCCACACTTTTAGTATTACTAAAAGTTAGTAATTATTAGTATTACTACAGATTCATGGACTTCTCCTCCTCCTCCTTCATGTTATTGTTATTATTGACTTGCAGATTTATTATTATTACTATTATGATTATTTAGTGTGTTATAACCACTGTTTTCATTCTTCTTAATGTTCAAAGTTCCCCAAATGTCACGAGGGGGGGTCCCTTCAAGCCAGTTCCTGCGTCTCCATCATTTCATGAGTGCCCTCCTACTTTCTGTAGCAGCTCTCCCTGTCCCAGATGTGGATTTGGCCACCTCTCCAAGAAGCTTCAGTTTCTTTTAGTAGGTAGCGGTATTTAGAAACCAAGATCTGAGTGCTAAATGTGTTCACTGTTACCAGGTACCATTGCTTCTATGCCCTTTCAATGAGCAGAGCCAGGAAACTGGGAAATTATAAACATAAATGTGTGTGTGTGTGTGCCACGAGTTCATATTCCACACTTCCAATTCAATATAATATCATGTAATCCTTTGTCCTTTCCCCTCCTCCGGATCTATATCCTCCTAATTTCATGGTGAGAACCCTGGTTTCCAACATCAATATAATTACTTATCTAGTCTATCCTACACTGAGTTCATGTTATTAACACTAATATTCCAGGTAGTTTTCCCTGACCTTCAGGATGATAATCTGTCAACCATTCATTCCCTTAAATAATTATTGAATTTATTTATTTATTTATTTTAATTATTGAATTTAGAAGAGCAAATTCCTTTCATCTTCAGCCCATAATTAAAAGTAACTTTGATGTCAGCTGGTACAACCTTGCCCTTAGAGATCTAGATCTAATTCCATGACCTAGGTGCAAAGCCAAAGCTGGGGCTGATCCTGTACACACTGCACCATGATAGGAGACTCACAGCTCCTCAAGATCCATCCCCTAAATAGTCTACTCTTGCAGAAATTTCAAGAACCAAGCAGACTTTACTGGCAACTTCCCAGGAATGATGGTGGAGGGGAGAATGGTACAACACATCAACAACTTTCACCACCCAGTAGTCATGACCAGTCTCAAGATAGCCCCAGTCACAGGCCTCTCAGCTCATCCCAGATGCTTGCTTTCCTTCCCACTGTTTCTCCCTCTCCTTCCTTCTCTCTCCTCTCTTGGCAGGATCGAAAACCACAATTCTTCCCCCTCTGTCAAGCAGACCAACCTCCTCTTCTGACGCCTTGCTCAAGACGTTCTTATGACAAAGACAGCCTTCTTCCTAAGAGAAATTATGGTGAATAAAATTTCCTACGCCTCATTACACATACAAGGGTTGGAATCTTTTTAAAGCTTGGTCAATTATAAGTGACAAACAAATTGCTGCAAAAGTCTCTCAAGATGTGTCTATCCATCGACTCAGCAAATGCCTCTCAGAACCAGGTCACCAGATGGCTCAAGCTGCCCAGGATCTTTCTATCTCAAGAATCTCCAGTTTCCTGAACCACCTTTTCATGTCTCCACAAACCTATCCCCGTCACGGGAAAACAGGTCTGTCCAGATCTCTTCCACCTGGGTGCCTGCCACCCCACACTCCCTCCCAGAGCACCAGCCAAGGACCCTGAGAGAGAAACAGTGCTCTGTAGATACTAGTCATGGTCTATGGACTGAGTCCAGCAGAAGAGGAACCTGACCCTCCTGGAAGTGCCACAGTTCATGGGGGACAGCCTCAGGTAACTCCCCTCTTTGCTTCTAATTTCTCATTGCTTCCCTGTAGATGGCCTTACTAAGCAACCTGCCTGGGCAAGAACCAGTGAGTAATGGACCTTCCAGAGTTTTTAGGCTTTGATGATGATCTATGGACAAAAACTTTCCAAAAGACCAGCATGTAGTGCTGGAAACAGTCCCCGACCAGGGAGCAAGGGGATGGGGGGTGTGAGTCTTTCTGAGAAGCCTAACCAAATCTTTGATGAGGGGAGGGGACGTGTGAAATTTGAAAAATATTTCAAAATTAAAGCTGTACTGTTTATTTTCTGGCCAGTAAATAGTTAAGTTGCTTTGTCATGTCAATTGCTGATAGGAGAAACAAGTCAAAAAGGGCTTAGTGATATACAGGAATATTGGGGCCATTCAAAATGCAAGAAAGATGTGGCACAAGGAGAAGAGGAAATGAAATGGTCTGGGAATGAGAAGAGGATGGATTGGAGAGGAAGGAGAATATAGGCCCCTGGCACAGCTGGCATACCGCCCTATAGCTGTCCAACCATCCTCAAAACCCCTGCCTACTTGTAGTAATCTGGGGAGCCTGAAGTACCTCCTGACCTTCTGTCTTTCTCCACCATTTCTCACTGTGCCTCAAACACACCCTTAGCACCTATCCTTTGAGCTAAGCACTGGCCTCTGTGGTCTTTTCCATCAAGCAGGTGGCATTTTTGTTGGGATTTATGTTACAACTGTATCTAGTTTTGCACCATTCCAGAGCTTTCTAAAAAGACACATAACCTAGGCCAGGTAAGTAGTTTCTCTAGCTTGGTGCTTTTCCAAACTTTTATATAGTCACATTGATGACTCCTTAGGAGAATCCAGACAGAGCTCAGAGTACAGCAGCCTTGACCTTAAAAGGGGCAGGTAAAGTCAGTCAGTAAAGTACCTGAGCCCTTTGTCCATGCTGAGTTCCAGTAGTAAACTACATATCAGGGTAATTCCCACTTTTCACATTACTGGGCTACTCTCCCAGGCCCCATTGGGATTGTTCTAGGCCCAGGTGCCCAGAAGGCCTTCTGCTACTTTCTATCATGACTTTTACCTCCCAGAGGGATCCATTCCTGGGCTGAGGCAAGCCAGTGCTCAATACAGAGAAGATGTGTGGAGAAGTGCTGCCAACACGGTAAGCCAACTCAAAGACTCAATGTCTTTCCTTGGGATATGTGGGGACCCAGCATGAGAGCTCAGGCCCTCTGCCACCTGAGTAATCTTGGGATTGTTACCCGACCAGCATGCAAACTGGTTAAGAATAAGGGTTCTGGAAATAAGCTTACCTGGATCATACACTGGCTCCACCATTAGCCAGCACCATGTGTGTGTGATTTAACTTCTGCTTCCTTATCTGTAAAATGGAACTTAGAATAATATTCACCAGGATGCCTGGGTGGCTCAGTGGTTGAGCGTCTTCCTTCGCCTCAGGGTGTGATCCTGGAGTCCCAGAATTGAGTCCCACATTGGGCTCCCTGCATGGAGCCTGCTTCTCCTCCCTCTGCCTATGTCTCTGCCTCTCTCTCTCTCTCTTTCTGTGTCTCTCATGAATAAATAAATAAAATCTTAAAAAAAGAATATCTACTTTGTAGGGTTGCTTTGAGTTAATCTTGATGAGCTAATGCATGTAAAACACTTGCAAACCTGCCTTGCTCAGAGTAAGTGCTTAACAAATATTTGCTCAAGTGCTCAAAAATATTTCACATATTTTATATGTGCATGCACTGCTATACACATACAACACCTATAAAAACATACTTCTTATGAAGGCTGAAACAAATCTGGCAATAAATTTAAATTTGACAATTCTACATCTTGGTAAGGATATAGAGCAACTGGAACATTGCAGATGTAGGGCCACTCTCAACAATGGTTTGGCAGCTTCCTATGAAGTTAAACGTACATTTACCACAGTTACCATATGAGCTAGCAGTCCCTTTCTAGTTATTTACTTAAAAGAATTTTTTTTCTTTTTCTTTCTTTTTTTTTTGCTGCAGACATTGGTAATTTATTGTTTTAGTCCAAACATATTAAAAATGGAAACTCAAAAAAAAAAAGGAAACTCAGATTACTTTTCTACCTGAAACAATTAAACTAGATTCTACTAAGATATAATGCTTAACACATTACAGCAATAAAGATGGTAATCCATTGTCTTCTATATCTACTAAAACCAAGATGGTAAAGCCAATTTGGTTGCAATAGTGTCATAAAGATAGAATATTAGCATCAAACAAAAATAAAATAAAATATGTCCACACAAAGAATGCTCATAGTATTTTATTTATAACAGCCCCAAACTGGAAACAGCTTCGGTGTTCGTCAACAAGTAGATGAACAAATTCTGCAAAGTCCTTTAAACGGAATACGACTCAGCAATCAGAGGTCACCAACTATTGATACATGCAGCCACATGGATGAATCTCAAAAGCATCATGCTAAGGAAAAGAAGCCAGATGTACAAAGCTACATACTGTAGGATCCCATTTATATGACATTTAAAATAGGAAAATGGTAGGGACAGAAAACAGATGAGTGGTTGCCAGAGGCTGGCAGGAGCAGGGGAGAGCAACTTTATAAATGAGCGTGCACGAACATCATAGGGTGATGGAAGTGTCTACAGTCTCATAGTGGTGGCAGATACATGACTATGTTTGTCAAAACTCAGAACGGTGCACATACAAAAGGTAAACTACACCTTAAGAAACCTAACATTAGCTGCAAGAGGAGGGAATTGGGTACTGAGAGTATATAAAGGATACTTTTCATTCCACTGTAACACACCTGTACCATCTGAACTTTGTAATGAGTGTGTCGTTCATGTACTGGGTAACAACTTTATTAGAGTTTGGAAATAATAATGATGCTGTATATCTACTTTGAAGGGATGTTGTAAGATGCAAATGGAATGAGACAATGTGTATAAAGTATACACAGAGATGACCCATGGATCTTCTACAGTGACAAAGGGCCTCCGCTGAGAGTGACACCCATGACTTACCTCAGTGACAAAGAGCGTGCGAGGATCGATGATATCCAAGAAGTGCCTGAGGCGACCATAGAACGATGTCTGGAGAAGGGGTGGGAGAAGAAAGTAGATCAGCTGCCGTCAACCATCCTCCAGCCCCTAAGGACCACACCCCAGAGCTTACCCTTACCATTGGGGTCCCACAGCCCCCAGGACTCCCCACTGATGACTGCCAGTGAGGCCTCACTTCTTAGTGACTTGAGGACAGCTTTCCAAGGTCTGAAGGCTTTCTAATGTCAACTCATACAGACCATTAAGACACTGGATGACTGTCCCAGGTCCTCTTCAAAAGGTCTCCCATTTTCTCCCTTCTCCCAAATCCCTGAGATTCGCTCTAAGCCTTCTCCAGTTCCCAAGCACTAGTAAACACACAGGCTGAAGGTGAGGTCTGGGCCCAGCCCTCTCCAGTCTTTCCTGGGTACCACAGCCTCCCTACCTTGCTCTGGACCTCTCAAGTGATGCAAGTTCCCTCTCCAAGGTGCAGCCTAGGCTCCGCCCCCAGAGAAAGCTCCCCACAGGTAAAACTCAAGCATGACAGTACCCAGCTCACAGCCTTCAAGCCCTTCTTTACCCATAGGCCTGGAGCTGCTATGAAGCTCAGGACAGGGGCCTGCTTGCCCTGGCCTCGCCCCAGAGCAGGGGCCCCTGAAAAGGAGGGCTTTGTGCAAAGCAGGCCACAGACATTAGCCCACAATGAAAGGAAACCGAGCAACGAGTAACCTTGCTACTGGGCCCTCTTCCCATAGGGAAAAAGCCAAGCTCAAGGGGGTAAGAAGATGCCAAGCTGGAGGACAAAGGGGAAGCTGCAAACACTGGGGGTTCATGCCTCACTACACTCCAGGCTCTGCCCCAAATCCTCCCTGGAACCCCACAGCTCCCTCAGCACCATCATCTGCTTGGTGAAGGAAGCAGAAGCCTCTACACTCCCTCCCTTCCCTTGCTCATTAGGACACCAGACCCTACAGCCAACTTCTGCTGCTTTCTCTTCCCAATAAAAATCCTGCAATAGTCCTCTGTGCATACCACGCCCCATGCTGCCTCCACTCTCTGCTCACCCCTTGCATGGAGCACCCACCCTCTCCACCCCCTACCTCCACATTCACAGACCAGATCAAGCCTTGGCACTAGTCCTTAACTACAACAGTTGCTGCTCTAACATCTTATAACTCAAATGGCCTAAACCATTTCCCCACTTATACACAATGCTCACACTGCCATCCTAGCAAAATTTCCCCCTAAATATTTAGTCTAAGGAAACAACTAGAGATGTTCAAAGGTGTGGTCAGATGTACATGCTGACGATGCTCACCACTGCATTCTTTATAAAGATGGATGGTTCAGTAAGTAATGGTCCATTCATACAATTGATCACTATGAAGCCACCTAAAATCATATTTTCAGAATTTATGACATGAAAAAATGATTATGGTTTCATGAAATGCATACAACTAGAGTAATTCCAATTTAAAAAACAAGGAGATAAATAGAGCTAGATGGACAGTATGTGAATAGCAAAGACACAGAATGACATCCAGACCCTGTTCTACTAGAATGAATCGAGGGGTCCTTAGAGAAGTGACAGACTCCAGAGCTGGGGAAGAGAAGAGACAAGATGAAACTGGTTCATCTTTTTGTCCCAGAAAGTAATGAAACTGCCAGCCCACAGAATGATGGGGACATGTTAAAAGGACAAAAGAGGAGCAGATGGACATTATGTGGCTCTGGATGTGACACCTGGGAACTTCATGATGTCACTCAAATAGTATTCTGGAGGGACTGCATCTAATCATGAGTAGACATCTGGCCAACCCAAATTGAGGAACATTCCATAAAATAACCAGCCTTGTTCATCAAATATGTCAATGTTATGAAGACAAAAACTGAGGAATTGGTCCCCATGAAAGGAAACTAAAGAGAAAGACAACTAAATGTAATATGTGATTCTGGACTGTATCATGGGAAGATACTCTCAAGGACATTACTGAGACAATGGACAAAATTGGAATAGGGATCATTGATTAATAAAAGTGTTCTATCAATATTAGATTTCTGAATGTCATAACTATACTTGAGGTTATTCCTAGACACCAAATGTTTGTACCCCTCCCCAAATTCACATGTTCACGAATGAACACCCAATGTGATGGTATTTCAAGGTGGAACCTCTTGGAAGCAGTCAGATGAGGGCAGAGCTCTCACGAATGATATTAGTGCCCTTGTAAAAGAGACCCCAGAAGGCCCCCTGGTTCCTGTCACCGTGTAAGAACACAGAAGATTGCTGCCTGTGACATAAGAATCAAGCCATCACCAGACAACGAATCTGCTAGTGCCTCGAACTTAGACTTCCCCACCATTGTGAGAAACTCGTTTCTGTTGTTTATAAGCCACCTAGTCTATGGTATTTTTTCAAAGATTTTTTTGTTATTTATTTGTTCATGAGAGACACACAAAGAGAGGCAGAGGCAGAGCCATAGGCAGACAGAGAAGCAGGTTCCTCATGGGTAACAGGAATAGGGATGATTTTTATTTCTTTTTAAAATGAAAAAAGAATCAGCATTCTGTATAATATACAGAATATTCTTTTTTAAAAATATATATTTAATTTAAAATACTATCTAATATATTACTTGATTACAAGATCCTGAAGGAGGTAGGCTTCTGGATGTTCTTTCCATATCCTCATGCTCTGTGGCTCCTAGTTTCCTGTCTCACACCTAGAAGGGGCCTCAGCAGCATACCTGCCACAAGAATGAATAAGTGGGCAGGTGAGCAGCCTGTGGCCTGAAGGCTGTCTAGAAGGGATGGAGCCCAGGCAGGGCTTCCGAGGGAGAGACTAGGGATGGAAAGGCGCAACAGTATGGCAGTTAGTGGCCCAAGGAGGGAAGAGGAACGCAGGGCCAGAGGTGAGGGCCTGGAAGGGGAGCAGCCAGTGGGAAGCAACCTCTTGAAGATGGTCCAGGGGAGATGTCTAGCCTCTGATTGCCCTGTGGTCTGGCACTGTCTTCATCCCGTCCTAGCTCTGCTGGCCCGCTGCATCACTCTCCACCATGGCCACTGAGAGATGGTCCTGTGTCAAACACTTTGCTCCACAGATATCCTCACCTTTTTCTGAGCTGGACTCAGGATCCATCACAGTGAGCAAGTGTTCGAGAAGCCGGGTCCCTCAAGAAAAACAAAGAACTACGAAATACCATGATGAGAACTTAAATGAAGCATCAAAGGTATGGCCCAGGGCCAAACTTACAGTCTGACAAAGTCACGTCTCCTGACTCACTGCAGTGAGGGAGGCCACACAGCAGAGGAACTGTGGGACGCATCACCAAGCAAAAGGAAAAATCGAGTCAGTATAGAATTCTGGGCAAAGATGGAGTAAAAATCAAAGGACACAGTGCTTTAAATAGGCTCAAAGCAAAGCAAAGCTTTGGGGAAGGGGGTCCATCTAGGTCTGGACTGAGAAATGGACACAGGGTCTGGTTTCCTTAGAAACTATAAAATTGGAATGCCTGGATGGCTCAGTGGTTGAGTATCTGCCTTCAGCTCAGGGCATCATCCCTGGGTCCCACATCAGGTTCCCCACAGGGAGTCTGCTTTTCCCTCTGCCTGTGTCCCTGCCTCTGTGTCTCTCACAAATAAATACATAAAATCTTTAAAAAAAAAAAAAAAAGGAAACTATAAAATTAAGATAAATGTGGAATGTTGTGTCCAGAAACTGCCTATTTGAAGCACTGCCCTTGGGTTAATTCTCTGAGTCCTAGTGACTTAGACACACCTATCAAGAGGGGGATGTTTCATTCCTATTCATTATTTTAAACAGCAAAGTTGCTGGCAACCCTTAGTCTTGGGAAACGCAAATGCACGATGAGTAAGGAGGTGTGGTCACTCAAAGAAGTAAGTAACTGGGACACTTTACAGCTGCAGCAGGTCCTGGTGAGAACTGCTGATTCTTTGTAGAAGAATCAGACAGATGTCTGTCATTTCAGACTGAAAAATGGCAGAGAAGGGTCTTAGTCTCTCAGGATGAGTTCATTTTTATTTTCTTGAAAGTTTTCAGTGTCTGCTTTTTTTTTTCCTCCCCTCCAAAATTCAGCTCCCATCTTTCTCCCTATCAATCAGTGGATGTTTTTCCCTTGCCTTCTTTACCGGACCAAGGAATCAGCCAAGTGGTTCCTTCTCTTTCCCTTCACAAGAAAGGTGAGTCAGCTTCTTCTCAGCAGGACCTGTGACATGAACAGCAGGCCTTGGGTGCAGCAGCTGAGGGCCAAGGCCTGAAGGAAACTGGCAGCCCTCCATATATACCTATACCAGACGTTGAAGTCACAGCTCTTCCAGATCAGGAGTAAAATAGGCACTAAACCTATATAGCCCAAATGCAAAAAGGCTGAGCCACCTCAGCAGTCTTTAGCCAGGCTGTGCAATGAAACACTGGGCAGCCCCAAAGGAGGTCTTCCACCCAGGGATTCAACTTCTATTGGCTGGGGTGGGTTCCAGGCATTGGTGTCCATTTAAAACCCGCCCAAGTGATTCTAATGGGCAGCAGGGATTGAGAGTCACTGGACTAGAAGATGTTGACCCTATCTGCAGCACAAACCACCTCCAGGACCAGCCTGGGAGACAGTCACTCTCCAGCCTATAGGATGTAAATGATTAAGACACATAACTACCTGCAAGGCATCATCATTCTGGAACCTGAGTTCAGGCAAACTGTATAAGAAACCTCCTTCCCACCTTCCAGTTCTCAGCCCTCACACAGCTCTCATCCTGGACATGAAGAGTGCACTTTCCTGTTCCAGCCAGATCCTCCCCCACAAGGAGCCCTGCGCAACCCACCTGCTATGCAGCCTCAGTTCATTTCTGAGTCTCCCATTCACACACAAAGCACACTCACACCCCCTGTCAGCCTAGCAGCTAAGTGACTCTCCCAAAGGAGCAAGGAAGTTGAAAAATAAAGCAAACCAAAAAATCCAACTTATTTCTGGGTAGACTAAAACACAAATGGAAAGCAGCACATGTATTTGCTCCCTGTCCTAGGACCCAGTTTGCCAAAAATGCTGTCTGGGCCCAAAGCACGTTCAGGAGAGCAAATGAGCAGGAAAAGGAAAGGAGGAAGGAGAACACAGGTCACAGAGCTTCCTGAGGAGCTGTCCTATTGTCTTCTTCCCCTTCACTAGACAATATGGGGCAGTGGTTAAAAGCATGGACTGAGGGGCGCTTGGGTGGCTCAGTCGGTTCATTATCTAACTCTTGGTTTCGGCTCGGGTCATGAACTCAGGGTGGTGAGGGTGGACTCTGCTTAAAATTCTCCCTCTCCCTCTGCCCCTCCCCCTCCTCTCTCCCTCCCTCTCTTTCTGTCTCTCAAATAAATAAATAAATCTTAAAAAATAAAAGGCATGGCCTTTAATTTATAGGAACAACAGGGGACAGAAGAACAAGTTAAATAATACCACAGAACTGCCATTAGCCATGTTCAGCATGAGAGAAGCTCTACAAGACAGACAACACAGTTTCTTCAACAAATAGAAAAAAAGAAAGAGACAGAGAAGGAGGACCAATACATGAGTCAAATATAATGTGTGGACTTCTGGGTTTCTGATTCAAACAAACCAATTATTTAAAAAATGGTATGACAATCATGGAAATGTGAATACTGCAAAGGACCAAATGTTTGTACTGCCCCCCACACACAGACACACACAAAGTCATATGTTGAATCTTTTTTTTTAAATTTTTAAAATTTATTTATGATAGTCACACACACACAGAGAGAGAGAAAGAGAGAGAGAGAGAGAGAGAAAGAGGCAGAGACACAGGCAGAGGGAGAAGCAGGCTCCATGCACTGGGAGCCCGACGTGGGATTCAATCCTGGGTCTCCAGGATCGCACCCTGGGCCAAAGCCAGGCACTAAACCGCTGTGCCACCCAGGGATCCCCCCATATGTTGAATCTTAACTTCCAATATGAGTGTAAGTGATGGTATAGGTGGTGGGGCCTTTGGGAGGTGCCCTCATGAATGGGATTAGTGCCCTTATAAAAGAGACCCCAGAAAGATCTCTCCAACTTTTCTACCATGTGATGCTATAGCTAGAAGGTACAGCTGATGAACTGGAAAGCCAGCTTTCTTTCTTTTTTTTTTTTTTTTCTTTTTTAAGATTTTATTTATTTATTCATGAAAGACACAGAGAGAGAGAGAGAGAGGCAGAGACACAGGCAGAGGGAGAAGCAGGCTCCATGCAGGGAGCCCAATGTGGGACTCGATCCCAGGACTCCAGGATCACGCCTTGAGCTGAAGGCAGACGCTCAACCGCTGAGCCGCCCAGGTGTCCCAGAAAGCTGGCTTTCATCAGAGTTTGCCGGTACTTTGATCTTGAACTTCCAGCTTCCAGAACCGTGAAAAGTAAATTTCTGTTGTTTGTTGGCTACCCCATCTAAGGTATTTGTTATAGCAGCCCAAATAGACAAAGACAAATTGTTACTGGTTTTAAAATAATTATTTTAGGTGTGTTAATCGCACTGTGCTTATGTTAAAATTAATTTTAAAAAAAAACCCTCTGATACCATGTGAGAAAGAAGGCATTTCACCTCTGTGATATTCTTCCTCTAAAACTCAATCTCAGTCTAACCATGAGGGACACTAGACAAACCCAAATTGAAAGATATTTTACAAATTGCCTGACCATTACTCCTCAAAACTGTCAACGAAAAGTCTGAGAAGCTGTCACATACCAGAGGAGGCTGAGACATGACAACTAAATGTACTGTGGGATCATGGATGGGATCCTGGAACAGAAAAAGAACATTAGCATAAAAAATAGTGAAATCCAGTAAAGTCTAGAAGTATAGTTAATAGCAATGTTCCAAAGTTGGTTTCTTAGTTTTGACAACTATACCAGGGTCATATGAAATGATAGTGTTCGAGTTATACAGGAATTCTGTTATCTTTTTGTCTTCCATAAATCTAAAATTATTCTAAAGTAAAAAAAAAAATGTTTTTAAAAGAGTCCTTATTTCTTAAAGATACCTACAAGCAGGTACAACTAAATGATTGACTGGGCATTGCTTTGAAATAATTCATTGGTTGGAGGGCGTCTGGGTGGCTCAGTCAGTTAAGCAGTTGCCTTTGGCTCAGGTCATGATCTCAGAGTCCTGGAATAGAGCCCTGAGTGAGTTGGGCTCCCCACTCAGGACTCCCTGCCCAGTAGGGAGCCTGCTTCTCCCTCTCCCTCTGCCCCTTCCCCCCTGCTTGTGCGTGCTCTCTCTCCCTCTCAAGTAAATTAAATCTTTAAAAAAATAAAATAATTCATTCGTTGGGATTGGGGGCATATAGATGAAATGAGGCTAGCCTCACAGTGGCAATTGTTGATGCTGTGACGAGTGGATCATTCTTTGATGACTGTCTCCACTTTTGAATGTCTGCAAACCTTAATAAAACAAAGATCCTGGAGCCAGAATGCCTAGAAAGTGAGTTAATTTGCCTGTGTGCTGCAGGTTCCTCACCTATCATATAATGGATAATTGTATCTGACTCATAGAGTTGTTGTGAAAGTTCAATAAGTCCATATACCAAAAAGTTGGAACAATGTTTGGCTACTATCATCATCTTATGGAGGAAAAGATGGTCAGAGACCAAAGCCCAGCAAGGCAAGCCATCTTTCTCTACCCTCTGACACTACTCAACATCCTTTCTCCCCCAGCCCTCTTGCACAGAGATCCTTGAAGGATGGAAGAAAGGCCCTGGGGTGACACTACGGGGGTAAGAAAAGACTTCTGCACCCAGGCTTGCAGAAAGCAATGAGACCAGTTGGGAACTGAGGGTGGTATCCCTGGAGTGGGCTCTGGGAATTGAACCCTGGATTATGAGCCATTCAGGGTTCTAGTGGCTGAAAGCAGCTAGTATGGTGGAAACGAAGCTTCAGGGTGGGGGTGGGGGTCTGATTTCAGAAAAAAGAGGTCACCTGGGGTGGGCCATGAGGGACTTTGGGGCCCCTTCAAAAGTGAGGTCTTTATCTCAGAAGCAGGGGAAGCCACTAGAGAGTGTTTAAGCGTGTGGTGGGGGTGGAGGGGAAGGAGTCACCTGATCAGACCTGCATTGTTGAGACTGCCAAGTAGAAGGAGGCCTTGGAAGGGGCCCAGAGTGGAAGCAGGGAGACCTGTTAGGCTTCCACAGTGGCTCAGGACATAGATAGATAATGGGAGCTTGGTCTAGGATTCCAGCAGGGGAGACCAGTGAATTTGAGAGCTGTTTTAAGAGACGAGAAGTCTGTGCCTCTGGTTGTATTTGGAGGGTGAGGAAGAGAAAGGGAAGTATGCAGGGACTCGCAAGTTTCTTGGGAGTCAACTGTGTGGCAGTTGGGTTGCCTGCACAGCAGGGAGTGGTATGGGAGGAGCAGGGGGGTGCCAGGGAGCGGAGAGAAGTTCCTTAACATGGACAACCACCTCCACTGTGCTTTATGCAGGTCACTATGCTGGAGGAAGGGAGCTTCCAGAGCAAATACAACGAACACTTTTACTGCCCTCAAGAACTGTGCCAAAAAGAGATAGACCAACAATGGCCGAATGGAGTGATCTCAAATGTGCATTTATGGCTCTAGCAGTGATCACAGCAAAGGCCTCAGTCCAAAGCCACTGGGAAGTTCTTAACAACTGTGTGTTGTGTGACTGAATGTCCCAGAACAGGTACCAGAACAAAGACAACCCAGAAATCTTTATTCAGCACATGACCATGTGTCTAGCCCCACCTCGGGGTAAGATGGAGACAAGGAAGGGCAAGATCAGCTCCTTCTCTCAAAAGATGCACACCAGTGTTGAGGAGAACAAGTAACCACACATTAGTATTAGAGGAACACCGGACAGAGTGTCACTCAGGGTGCCCTAACAGGATCCCATTTGGGGTGGCCAAAGTGGGAAGCAGGAGAGAGTCAGTGATCTCCCACCAGGGGTAACACCACAGGAAAAAGCGAGTAAGCGTTTCCAGAGAAGGGGGCCTGCATGATCCTTGAAGAATGAGTAGAATGTGTGTGTGGAGGGCTGGGAAAGGGGGACAGCCAATGAAGGGTCGCCGGGGTCCAGGCAGAAGCACCCCTGACAGTCCGGCCCAAGGCGGCATCCTACACTGGCAGGTAGATGCCTGTCTCGCCTCGGACATCGACATGCTGAGATGGTTTTTCCTTTTTTTTTTTTTTTAAAGGAACTAAAGTCCTGTTTTAAAAACAGTAAGGACATTCTCTCAGAAGGCTGGGGAAGCGGGGGCGGGGGCAGTTCCTTAATTATCAGCAAAGCTCGGTGCACCACTTTGCTGGAACCAGTCGCTCTCCCACACAACCACCACCATCCAAAAAAAAAAAAAAAAAAAAAAAGCAAACACGAAACACACACACACACAAAACCACCACACCGACCTTTGTACAATTTCTTTCTTCCTGCAAACTTCTTTCCGTCCGCCTCCGCTGCCCCCACCCCAGGCAAGCCCCGGTCGCGTCTTTCGAGCCTCTTTGCCCTCCTCCTACTAAAGTCCGCTTGGTCGGCGCTGGAGGCGGTGGAGGCCGGAGGGCGAGAGGCTGCCCGAGGCGTGGGAACGGCCCCTCCGAGCCTTCGGTCCCGGCCGCACGTCCCGCCCGCGGGTTCGAGCCCCATCTCCGTGGCCCCGTCGGGGGCCCCCGAATAGAAGGGCCAGTCACCCCGGTCCGCAGAGACCGGCCGGGCCGGACGGAGCCGCGCGCTCGGCGGCGCCAGGACCCGGGTGCCGAGACCCGCGGGGGAGGGGGCGCCGGGGGGGAGGGGGAGGGACCCGGGTACGCGGACTCTCGCCACAGCCCGTGGCCCCCGAGGATGACACAGCGTTTCCTCCGCACCCGCCTCTCCCCGCACATCCTCGTTCCATCCCCGCCGGCACCTGCCGACCAACTCGCTGCGTCAGCGAACCCCCGGCCGGAAGGGACAGTGGTCGCCGGGCCGCGGGGTGCCCTCGGCCGGGGGCCCTAAACCGTCGCGCGCTGCGGGCCCGGCGTGGGGTCGAGGGCTGGGAGCAGGACCGCGGGGTGCGGGCGCTGCCCGGGGAGCTCCGCAGCGGCTCGCAAGAATGCCAGCCCCCACCCAGGGAAAGTTGGAAGGCATCTCTGTCACGCCAAGTCGTCCTCCGGGGCCGCGGCCGAACTTTCCGCCGCGAGCGGCGGGCCGCACAGCCCAAAGCGACCCTGCAGCAGCCGCTCGGACCCGGGCGCCCCCGAGCCCCGGCAGCGACCCGCAGCGGCCAATCGCCGAGC
This sequence comes from Canis aureus, assembly GCF_053574225.1. Lineage (NCBI taxonomy): Eukaryota > Metazoa > Chordata > Mammalia > Carnivora > Canidae > Canis > Canis aureus. The sequence continues at coordinate 14,950,334 of NC_135622.1, forward strand.
GCCTCGGGCGGGCAAGGCTGGAGCGCGCGGGCGGCCGGCGAGTGACGGCGCGGGCGGCCAATGGGGAGCCGCGGTGGGAGTCCTCGCCCCTCCCGCTCGCCAATGGGAGACGGACGGCTGTAGCCGAGGTCCCCGAGGCAGTAGCTGCCGGCTCCCCGGTGGCCGCGGGTCAGAGACCCCGGGACTAAAGGGGGTTTTGGAGAGGAGTTTGCTCGCCCTCCCTGGGCCACCCGCCGACCCTCAGACCGTAGCCCGGCCCTCACCTGCTGGAAGCGGGGTTTGCCCAGCTGGAAAGGAGGTGCATCGGTCGAGGTGTTAGCGGCACTAGCCGCTGCCGCCGATGCTGTAGTCGCTGTATCCGCCATGGCCACTGACGCCTGCAATCTCCGGCCCTTTTAAAATGTCCCTCCTCGGCCCCCGCCACAGCTGCTTCTCCCGATTGGCCATAAGCAACCGCAGCGAGCCGGAGGCGCAAGGGCTTGTGGGGAGCGTAGTTTTTCTCGTCACGGCGCTTGGCAACCCTGGACTGCGGAGAGTTGCACGGACTCAGACCCGGTCTCGGTTCCCGCCGCCGGTTCTGCAGGGCTCGGCAGTATGGGAAGAGTGTGCGTGTACGACTCTAAGGTCGGGGCTTCCCCTCGTCGGCTACCTGCCCCTGGAAGCTTGGCCGCGGAGGGCATCTCTCCTGAAGCTCTAGCCCAGAAGAGCCCTACTCAAGCGGGTCCGACCCGGGCCCCGAGGGGTAGGGTCACTCCCGGAAGGCTTTCTGCAAGGACTTGCACTGCGGAATCAATCCTCGTGCAGATTCCTCGGTCGCTACCCTGCCCCTCCCCTTGTGCTCTCCGGCCACCCTGGCACTCAGTTCCAGGAGCGTGCTCCCCGCCCCTGACCCTTGAACAATTCTGTACCCAGAAAACTCTAACTTTTTATCTTTGCCTGACTCTGGCTCTCCTGACCTCAGCCTAAACATTGCGTTTCCCGATCCGTTACCTTACTGCCACAAAACCCACTATATGCTCCTATAGTATCTGACACTTTTTTGCAGCCCGCACACTTAACAGTCATTGATGGCTTTACATGTGTTTCCATATGTGTGGGTATAAGGTCCATGGGACAGGAGGTGTGACTTTTTGATTTACTGCTAAGTACTCAGTGCCAAGCTTAGGAGGACTCGAAAACAAGGACTCAAATATTTATTGACTATGTGAGTTAAGCAGTGGGAGCTTCAAGAGCCTCGGCATGTTCCACTTCCTTTGTCTAACTAAGGAAGATACCTCCCCAGCTTAATTCCCAAGCAGGAAGAGAACTGGGAGTGGGGAGTCGGGTTCAGTAGTGTTTATTAAACACTACAAGGACCTTAGGTAAGAGAGGGTAATCCGTATCACAGAGCAAGACACTAGCAAGGATAATGAACGCGCTTGTGCAGAACAATTTTGGTATATGTACTGCTGAAGCAAGCACTACACTTGTGCAGAACAGAGTAGAAGATTCCCAGCTGAATTACTTGGTCAGCAAGCCAGGCTGGGGGGAGGGGAGGGGAAGCTGCCTATTTTACTATCCAAGAGGTCAGTAGAAATAATTTTGACCTTAGGGAACCCTGTTTTAGGTCCTTCATCTCATGGTGAGGTACAGTGTTGGCCCATGCCTGCTCGTCTTTCCGAACAATGCATGATCTATAGAAGTCAGTTCCTCATCCATCAACAAGAACTACCAGAAACAGACTATATTCCTAAAGCTGGAGAGAGGTGCTAAGAAGTCATGGGAAGCACATGCTCCCAACTAGACTAAGTGATCTCAGAATTAAGAACCAAGTCTTTTTCCCCCTATATTCCCCCACAGTACTCCATAAATGTGGGTATGTTGGCAAAGAAAAGACTGAATCCAAGCCACTGGGCAACACTGTGCTGCTGCCCCTGGTGTTAAGACAGAGGTGGTGACATCCCCAAAACCCCATCACCTGCCTTCTCCCCCAGGGAAGCTTCCTTTCCTTCATCAATCGCAGCAGGAACACAAGAGAGTCACCGGCAGTATATGAACTTTTTATTCTTCATAAAGTGCTCAAAACATGAAGAACAAGCTCTTTATCAACAGGAGTTACAACCAGGAAGACAAACAGCAAAGCAGAATCGTGCCTGCTCTCTGCCCACCCCACCTGCAAATCTCAAAGTTGTGGCCAGGAGCAGAGACAGCCAACCAGAATCTTGGGCTTCAACTCAAAGCCCTTTCAGAGACATCCTTGCCCCGGGCACTTTGGAGGCTCACAAAGACGAGCAGAAGATGGGGTCAGGGCTGGTAATGAGTAGATCCCAAAAGAATATGTAGTGGAAGAGTGCTCCCCTTCCCCCCAAGAAGAGACACCTATGTGACCCCAAATGAACCCCCAGAAAGCATGACCCAAGACCTAGACACCTGTGGACACTTTCCTCAGCTTTGATGGGTAAATTTTAGAGTAGATAACATAGGGGCTTTCCCCTCATGTGGGGAGCTGCTCTGCTTCATCCTGGCAGAAGTAGTCACCCACAGAGCGTATCTCCTTCCAAGGCTTTCAGAGAGATCACAGAGGCCCTCTCAGGAAGAAGAGGCAGTCCTAGAGGGGCTGTCAGAAGCTTCTACCTCCTTGCTGGGCCAGAAGTATCCTCCTTCAGCACCTCCTCACCCCAAAACCTTTGCTAAAGCAGAGTACCCCAAGTCACTAAAGGTTCCCTTCAGATGCCATGGGAAGCCTGCCATGTTTTCTGCAAGCAAACCAGGGGCTGGGCCAAAGGACGGACACTTCATTTCAAGGTGCACTGCAGCCAAGCCAGGCAAGGCCATGGGGTAGGAGGGACAGGTTGGGAGAGCAGCTAGTGGATGACAGGAGCCCTTCTTAGTTGGGGCTGAGGGAGGAGGAAGAAGGTGGCAAGAAAGTTAAAGGAACAGTGGCAGCTTCGCCAAACCCTTAACAGAAATTAATTCAAGGGGAGGGGCACAGGGCACAGCAAGGCTGACCCATCCTCCTTTCCCATTTCTGGGCCCTGACAGATCTGGCCCCATGTGCTCAACAGGAAGGGAGGGGGCCACCAAGCAGAGGGAGAGGTCTACATCCAGAGGCTCTTGACCCCACCCACAAAAGGCACATTTTAATTGGTTTCCAAAAGTTCAAACCCTGCAGAATCAGAGTTTTGGCATCTGGACAGGCAACAAAAACAAAGGTGGAGGCTTGATCCCCAGCATAAGCACCCCGAAGCCCTGAGGCCCATGGAGGGGCCCACAGCTTGGAGGTGTGCAAGGAGGTGCTCTCCCCACACTTGCCCCAGCTCTCCACACATTCACACGTGACACTCATTGGGAAGATGAGAAGGAGGGGGTAGCCTGGAAGACACATCATCTCCCTCCATCCACACGGCACTCGCTCTGCAAACTGCTGGAAACACACATCATCAGGACACAGCAGACACAAGACCAGATCACATAGGCTCCTTGCTCTCACGGGAACAGACATGAGGCTCCCGTAACTGCAAAATGGGCAGCTTGGTTCCTACCACAGCCCCAGTAATCCCTCCAGGGGCTAGAGGCAGGTGAGAATAAAGATTTAGCCTTGGATGAGATGACTGACCATTGTTGTGGGGTAATAAAGTGTGTCTCGGATGCCGCATCAAATTGCAGCACCCCCCTGTTCTGACTTGAGGGCTAAAGCCTTCGTTCCAATTCCCTGGAGCCCCCGAAACTAAGGGATACGAAAATAGGTAGGTGGGAGAGACCCAGGGCTCCCAAAGACACACACGTACACGGAACCTGATGCTTCCAATCCGAGTCCAAAGGGTCCCCCTTCTGGCAACCCTCATGGAGGCAGGAGGGAGGGGAGCAAGTGACAACGGAGGACAGACAGCAGCCTGCCTAGGTAGAGTGAGTTCAGCGGGAGGGAGGGCACGCCAGTCCTGTTTGGGCAGGGATGAGGAGGGCTACTTAGGGGGGTCCGGGGGGATCTGCAGCAGTGTGGGTGAGGTCTCCATGATCCGCACCAGCAGCCGATCAATGTAGCTCTCAAGCTCCTGCACATGCTCGTCCCGCTGGCTCAGTTCCCGCTCTCGCTGCAAGAGCAGGCTGATGAGCTCGTCGTGGGTCAGGTGGTAGTACTTGGCCGACTGGTCCAGCACACCTGAGTCCTGAAGCCAGGGATGAGAGTGAATAGGGCAGCCTCGGGCCCACCAGCCCACCTGCCCACTCACACCCAGGCTTCACCCCTACAAGCCCCTCCCCACCCCCAGAGCGGCCTCTGCCTCCAGTGCAAGAGACAGCCTAGCTGGCTTCAGAGCTCTGGCATGGGTGACCAGGCCTGCTCTTCCCTCCACTCTGCCTAGCACCCCGCTCCTGCCCTCAGGACGCCTGACCTCTCTCCACAGTACCACGTGTCTGGTCTGACACCCCCAGGCACTGGGCTGGGTCTCACCTTCAGCCTCTTAGTGTCCACAGTCTGGCCAACGTGGGGGGCTGGAGCCACCGGCTGAACGCTGCCAGATGTGACTGTCTTGAGCTTCTCCAGCCCACTGCTCAGAGCTGTGCTCAGACTGGAGCGGGACTGCTTCTTGTCTGGGCTGCCCTCCAGGGAGGCGGCACTGAGCGGCTTCACAGGGTGGGGGCTGTGGAGACAGAAAGGAGATGCATGATGGGAAGGGGTAAGGCAGCACAACGAAACCATGGGGCCACATTCTCTGCCGGGCCAGCAGGCCTGCTGGACAGAAACCACCACTTGGTGGTGGCCGCCCTACATGGCCAAGGCCATGCACCCCTCTTCCTGCCTCACTGCTCTCCTCACTCACCCCACTGCCTCCCCCCTTATCCACTTTTCCTCAGAAGCCTGCTGGCCCACAGCCTTCCCTGCACCTACCGCCAGGCTTTACCAGGGCCACTTCTATACCACCCCTCCTTCTTCCATATTATAACCCTTCCCTGGGGGACTGACCAACCTTCCAGTTTCCCCATTCTCTCAGGACTGGAGATTTCCAGGCTACAGGACTGGTCCTCGACCAGCCATCCACCCTCACCACGTCCCATCTCCCCTTCCTCCTCACCCAGCCCCCCACCCCAAGCATGTAGACTGCATTCTGTCTCTAGAAGTTCTTACATTTCATTGATTCCTCAACCTATCCGAACAGGACATTGGCCCTGCCAGCCCATCACAAGTGTTCCTGCTCAAGTCTGCCAACCCCTCAGCCCTCAACTTACTGAGCTTTCTTCGGAGCTGACACTTGGATCACTACTTCCTTTGGCCTGCTCTCCCTCATCCCCACGCACCCCCCCCAAGACTTCCATCTGGTTTTCTGACCTCTGATAGTCTCTTCTCAGTCTTAACTGCTAGCCTGCCCTTGGATCCCTCCCTTCCCCTCCACAGCTCCCATCTCCAGCCTGTACCTCAGCCTTGAGCAGTAGGCTCATATAGAGTTGGAGGCTGGCTCGCTCCACTCCGGGTCCAGCTTGGGCACCTCACACTTGCCGCCACATTTGTCCTTTCCTGTGTCCCTCTCAGTAGGTGTGTGGCTCCAGCCAGACACGTGGGAACCCGTCTCATTCCCCCACCTCTGCTCCAGGGCTAAGAAACATCCAACCCTGTTGCCTCTCACCTTCCCTCGCACCATCCCCTTCTCTCCAAGCCAGTGCTAGCTAAACTTCCTTCAGCTGCAAGTGCTAACTCACCTCCTTGGAGGGAGTCTTGCCCACCTCCAACCACTCTGTTCTGCTGTGGCTTTGATGATCTCAGCCTCTCCAACACTTAAGCGGCCTTTACTGGCTCCCTACCAGGTAAGATAACATAGTCCTTAACAGCATCCGGTCTTGCCCTTTCCTTCTGCCTTTTCTCCTCCACACAGTGCAGCAAACCAGGAAATGTGCTCTTTCTCACTTTCAGGCTCTTACAAAAACTGTCCCTCTGCAGACCACTGGCCCTTCACCTGCTGGCCTGCTAACTCAAACATGGCCGGCATGTTTCAAAGGGCAAGGCCACTTCCTCTAGGAAACTTCCCTGATTCCCCCATGCTGACTAAAGTGACCCCCCCCCCAGCACCCTGTGTCCATGACAGGTATGCCAACTGCAAGCATCAGGCCCCCGAATCAATTAATCTTTCCCCAAGGGATCTCTTAAAATCTATGCTTACTTCACAGAGGAGTTGGACCATTCAGAAATAGGAAGCAAAATGGCTTAGCCCAAGGCCCTGAACTCCACTGGAGGGACAACCCAGGCCCAGAGAGGCCAGCTCTGCTACTCAGATAGGGCCCTGGATTCAGTCTCACAGCTGGGAAGGGTGGCAGAGAGACCAGGTAGGGGGCAGACAACAGGGAAAACAATATATCTCCCCCCACCTAAGAGTCTGCATTAGAGATGGGAGCTTAAAAGCTGCTCTAATGCTACCTATGTACTGTGCCTAGGGAGGGGAGGAGTAGCCAGGTGGCATAAAGAAACCCTGAACGTCTCCTGGGCTCTCAACCTGATTGTCCCCAAACATTGGAGGGACCCTGGACCCCAAAGCTCTCAAGGACCCCATTTCCTCCTCTGAGAAATGGCAAGAGCTCTATTTGGCCCATCCACTTCATGATGGAAGGGACATGCTGAATTCAGACATGAAGCCAACTCTGAGGGCAATAAACCTTCCCAAGGTAGTGAGTATAATTACAAGTGAGGCTGGAATACAGCAGGGCCAGCTAAGGACACTGTCATCACAGCAAGGAAGCTGTAACCACCTCCTCTCCCTCACCTCTGGGAACTGCTTCTCCACCCACCACTGGAGCAGCAGCCAAGGGGAGCCCAGATTCCTTCCCTCCCACTTCTCATATATCAGCATGGGCCCCTGGCCCAGCTCTTCATGGGTGCACTTCTGTCTTCTTCACTGGATTGGGAACTGTCCAAGCCTATCTCGGGGACAGTGTCTTTCATCTCTATCCGGTGCCTGACACTTAGTGGATGCGCAGTGAATTTGGACAACTAAATGTATAAGCCTACAGGCCAGGAGCCTGTCCTGCTCCCCAAGACCCTCACCAGAAAAATTGGCCCCCTCTGTTCCTCCCACTTCTTCACACTGGGCTCCTAGGGGACTAGTGTCTTTCTGGACTTTGCTGCCCCTACAAGCCCCAAGTGACCTGTGTCTCCAGACTTCAGCTCTAGTCACCCCTCACCAGTCAACCCCGTGAGGTCATAGCCTCATAATTCTTCCCAAACAGACCAATGCCACGGTGATCACACAAGCATCCAGAGTCCACCTGGCATAGTCCTAAGCACACTGGGACCACCCCCTGAAAAGGCAGGCACAGACCCAAATCAATAAGGCACCCGATGGGGCTACAGACCCCTTCTTCTGGGGGTGGGGGCACAGTAGTTTCATTTTTCTTTTTCTTTTCTTTTCTTTCTCTAAATAGCTCTTGGGCTTTGTCTCTGACCTCAGCATTGGTCCCTCCTCTGGCTGCCTTCCACAGACCACTGCCCTGGGCCTGCTGTAGATGATGTGGCCCCCATGTAACAAGTGTCACTGCCCCCAGCACGCAGCTCCCCTTGCAGCTGAGTGCCTGAGATCTTATCCTCCTTCCCTTGCCAGCCCGCACTGGCTCAGCCCACTCCATTCCTCACTCCCTGCACCTCACCCACATCCTCCTCCAAACCCCTGGTTGGTGGGGTACTCTGCTTGTCTGAGGACCCAAAGAGCAGTTTCAGAGCTGGTGCCACAGAAAGGCTCCTTTCTTCAAAGCCTCACCTCTCCTGCCTCAGGGTAAAGGAGCCCTTCATCTGCTCCTGGACAGGCTGAGGCTGAAATGTGAACCTCAGCCCCTGGGCTGCTTTGCCCCCCTCCTCCCATCTCCTCTGGTAGAGTATTCTCAGGGTGACAGCTCACCTGGCACTGGACTGTGGCTCCTCAGCTAGTCGTGTCTCCAAGGGCAGAAGCACAAGCGGGGAGGCTGGGATAGTTGCAGCGTGGTCCTCCCCAAGTGGGGCAGGGGAGCCCCCAGGGGAGGAGGCTGGCTCCCCAAGGGTTGGGGAGGAAGAAGTCAGAGGCCGAGCTCCAGGCAGAGGAGAGCATGGAGGGCTGGGCCCCCCATGGCAGTGGCTGGCCCAGGGTGGCAGAGGGGGTGGTGGAAAAGCAGGCTCTGGGGGGGTGGGCAGCTCTTCTGGACCAGAGACGATGGAAGAGTCCCTGGACCCTGGAGGGGATGTGAATGGGAGACTGGGGGGGTCTTGGCTCCTTTGAGACAAGAAGGGATTCAAAGCATCCTCCTCTGAGGTGCAGAGGCCAGTGTGTTGGGAGCTACCTGGCAGAGACTCAAGCCCCTCTCCTACTGGTCCCTGAATCTGGGTGTCAGGACCCTCAGGGCTTTCTCCTTTCTCCGGAGCCCCCCAGATCTGCTGACTCTGAGGAGCCAAGAGCTTTGAGTAACTGGGTCTGGGGGTGGGACCCTCAGGGCAGCCAGTGGGCAGGGATAAGGAGGGCCCAGACACAGGAGGGCTGATACCCTCCACTACATCTTCCAGGCCTGGACCCCCCAACAGGGTTCCAGAAGAATGGCTGTCAGACTCTGACCCAGGTGTCTCGCCCTCCTCCTCGGCCTCCTGTGGACCAGCAACCAGTGTACTTGGAAGGTCGTCTTCTCCTCCTGTCTCTGCCCCCCTGCTTCTCAGCCCCCCTGCAGCTGCCACCACTGCCGCTGCCTCATCCTCCTCCTTCTCCTGGGAATCTGAGGGCGTGAAGAGGCGTGGTGGCTTGGGAGGTGGCCTGCTGGGTTGCGGTCCCCGGTCGGACACCTGCTCTGGTTTGGACTTTGCCTCAGGCTCCAGCTCCGGCTCCGGCTCCGGCTCCAGCTTCAGTGGGGGAGGCCCCTCACTCCCCCTGGGGCTCACAGGTTCTGGTGACTCTGGCTGCATCTGGGGAGGAGGCAACTCATCGGACTCTCCCCGCAGGACCAGTGAGGACATCTCAGCTGCAGGAGAAATGGTGACCACATCCCAAGGCCACGAATCCTCGACTGTGTTGAGCTCATGCAAAAGCTGGCCTTCACCTTGAGAGGCCTCTTCCTGGCCCTCAGGGGTGTCATCTGTGCCAGGCAGCCTTTCCCACACACTGATCACTTCTGGGGAGCTAAACAGAGACGTCGCGCTGTCTGCTGGACTCTGCCCTGCTTCCCCTCCTGGGGCCGGCGGCTCCCTGTCTGCTTCAGAGTCTGAGGCTCTCAGGTGCTGCTGGGCTGACGTAGAGGGCAGAATGGGCCCTACAGACCCGAGGGGCCCTGGGTCAGCCACACTGGAGCTCTGGCGGTCCAGTCCCAAGTCCAAAGGCATCCTGGGCTCCAGTCGCACACTGCTCCCACCTCTTCCTCCTCCCCCAGGGTCCCCCCGGGGCTCAGATGCCTTCACTGTCATGACCCCACGGCCTTGCTCTTGCAGCCCAGTCACCTCCAGCCCCACTCCTCCTGCAGGGGCCAGGATCTTGCTCCTGGCCTCTGGACGCAGCCTGCTGGCAGCAAAGACGTTGAAGGTGTCTTCCCACTCAGGCGGGGCTTTCCCAGGGGAGGCCAGGGGGGTGGGGCTGGCCCTGGAGGCACTGGGGAGAGAGGGAGCAGGTGAAGGAGAGTTTAGTGCTATGTCAGCTAGGAGTTCCTCGAAGAAAGGGTTGCTCTGCATGGAGGTGAGGAACGGGTTGGTGAGACCCAAGAATCCAGATGGGGTAGCTTCGGGGGCGGCGGCAGAGGCAGCAGCAGCAGTGGCAGCAGCGGGGGAGGCGGCTGCAAAAAGGTTAGTGCTTAGCATGGGAGCAGCGGTGGGAGCAGGAGTGGGGAGGACCGGAGCACAGGGGGAGCAGGGGAGGTGGTGAGGAAGAGCAGCTGGGTCAGGTTCTACCTGAGGAGACACGTCCAGGCTGTGGAGGGAGACAAAACCATGAGCCTCCTGGTTAATGCCAAGACTGGAAACGCCCCTGCTGAACACCACGCACCTGCCAACCACCACCCCCACCCCCGCCTTGGCAGAGCTACCACATGCCACACCCACACGGGCTGGGCTCAGGCATGTGAGCCAAAGGACAAAGGGAAGACCCCAACATGTAATATTATGAGGTGCTGCCGAAGGAGGAAGATGCTGGCCAGAGCTCATTTTATCCCATCTGCAGCCAGGATCCCAGCCTCAACCAAGTGCTCTTCCACTGACCCATAGGCTGAAGATTTGACTCAACACCAGACTTATGCCCACAGAACTAATCAGAAAGTGCCTTATATCCCTTTAAGGACTAAGAGAGGAAAGAAATACTAGCTGTTTGGAGGGGATAAAAAGACCGGAGAAAGGCCAGGCCTAGAACACTGGACAAATCCAGCGCTAATCGAACCCAGCAGGGCCCCTGGAATTCCGACTGCTGGAACAGATGGGTTCTACTGGCCCCTTGCAGAAACAGGAGGTAATGATGAAGCAGGCATCAGACATGACAAAATGTCAATTAAAAAGAACCCGCCTTTCTCGTTTCTTGGAAGGGGTACCATAACCTGCTGAGGATATCTACTATCAGGCGTCCACATGGCCCAGCACCCCACAAAGGGTACCCTTCACCAAGGGACCAGCCTTGAAGGCAGCGCTGCTTGGGAGATGAAGGCTGGCATCTGGCAGAAGCAGCAACTCTGGATGTCACCAGGGGCCTCCTGGGTGCCCCCCACACACAGAGGGACCGCCTATTCCCCTGGGAAATCCATTCCATGGCAGTGGACCTACACCCTCACTGACACTAGAGAACACTGGTTAGCCTTCAGGACCCCTCCAGGGTCCTCTCCAGGAGGGAGCATCCCCTGCACTTGCACTTCACCTTTCACCTATGGTGCACAGCTGACTTGAGGGGTGTGAGCAGGAGCAGACTCTGAAACTAGAGCTCTTGGCTTCCCCTGGACAATCCCAGGAGACAGTGCAGGTAAGGGGGGCCCCACTTCCCAGTTTTAGCATTCTGACAGTGATTTGCAGCTGCCTTGCAGCTGGGCCCACCTGTCAGGCCCAGACCTGGGTGGCCTCGCCTACTGCCTGCTTCTTATCTTCCAGCCCCCCACTCTAAGGCCCAAGACCTCCATTCCATGATCCCTGTCCAGCTGAAAATGCTGGGGAACTTCTATGCCTCCATCTTCTCCACTCAAGCTGCTGCTTTTCTCATGGGGGAAACAGAGGGCAAGCCTGGGGGTAACAGAAGCCAGGCTTTACCAGCCAGCCCATAAAGAATGCAGGTTGGGGTTGGAAGGGCATCTCTAGAAGGAGGCCAGGAAGTCTGGAGCTCACCAGGATTCTTCTGGGAACCAGGGCCCAAATAGAGCAGGCCACACACAGAGCTGGGCAGAGGCAGGGCCAGCTTGTCTACAAACACCAGGGGAGAGGGGTTGGGGGCAGGTAACAGGAAGGAGTCTAGTTCAACCAGCAGCAAAGGTGGCCTTCCCAAGATAGTCTGTGCATCTGTGATCTCAGCCTCACAGGTAGGGCACAACCAGGTTCCAGACCCTGGGTTTCTCTTAAGAATCCAGCTTCCAGAGACCCTCCTGACTCTTTTGCCCTATAACTCCCCATCCCAGGATGACTTCTCAGCCTCATACTACCACCTAGAGATTGGGGGGGGGGGGGTGAGGTAAGAGAGTCCCATTGACTCCCACCCCACCAGGCTTCCCAGCACAGCTTTGCCTCTGTGGTCCTGACATGGCAAAGATATTGAAGAAGGGCAAATCCTGGGCCCAGAGTCCCAACCCCACAAATGTCCCATCTCCCTTTGCTCCAAGTAGGGCCACAGACAAACCCAGGCATCGGTGCTGACCTCGGGGACCACAGAGAGCCACGTACCACTGCCATGTGGGTCCTGGCCCTGCCGCCATTCTGCCCGCCACTCCCCCATATACACTGGAGCACCCATAGCAGACACAGCCCAGACCTGCCAGCAGGACCCAGCCCCCAGAAACTGGGCTACTCTAAGCCACCTCTCTCCAGTCCCCTTCATTACAAGTGGCCAGAGGAGTGTGAAGGGAGAAGGCTCCATCAACACTAAATGGCACCTAGTTTAGCTCTGCACACTGCTCCCTCCACCCCCAGCCTTGGTCTGGCTCTACTCACCCTTGAGGTCTTACAATGATCTGGCTAGCAGTCGGAACTGCAAGGCAAGAGACCTGCAAGAGACTCTCCCTTCCACGGGCTCCCCAGAGGTACACACAAACCCGTTGGTATGGAACCAGCGAAGGGCTTTCCCTAGAGGAAGGGACTCCAGGTGCCAGGCCCAGTAGATTCCCAAGAGAGCATCCTGTCCATCCCTCCTACCCAGTAACAACCTCCCCCCCCGCCACCCACCGCCTCCCTTGCCTTGCTCCACACCAGGTACATACTCTGAACGTTCTTACTTTAAAACGTCCCCTCCCTGCCCTCCATCTGGCACAGGTCAGAGACACTTTCCTATGTGTGGTTGTCTCAGCATGTTATGCTCTGAGGGCAGCACCCATTGTGGCAGCCCAGCACAGCACCATCCCCACACCATGCAGAGAAGACTTCAATGGGTACTGACTTGTCTTCTCCTTTAGGAACAAAGTGGAGGGAAGAAATCAGAAGTCCAAATGTCTCTGCCCCTGCAACCTGAGGGAATAAAACTTCGGGGCCTACGGCAACCTGTCCCTTAATGCAGGAAGCACCTGTTCTCTCTTGACGGCCCCCTTTGCTTCAACACTGCCGTTGCTGGGCAACTTACTACATCACCGGGTGGCCTCTGTGGCTGGAGGCCAGGGTTCACTGGTGGTCAGCTCTTCCTTAGGCTCACATGAGCAGTGTGTCTTTGTTATTCTCACACACTGGTCCCAAAGGCAGCAGGTGGGTCTGCAAAGGCTCTCCACCAGACAGTCCCTCAAGATGCCCAAGCCAGCCTTGGAGGCATATGTCCCCAGCCCACATGCCCTTCAGCCATCCCTCCTAAGGCATGGTCTGGTCTCCTGCTGCCCTCCTGAAATGTGCCTGACACCCAGGAAAGGTGTCCAAGAGGCTGGACATATCCTCCCCCATCATCTGAGCACAAAGAGGTGACAGACGCCCAGGAAGCTCTAAGTAGGGACACCACATCTTTTATCTTCCATACCAGGACATTTTTAATATAGTACAAGGGCAACATTAACTGTGCCAGGAAAACAGGCACGAACAGGATGGATGACCACACTAACTCGAGGCCACTGGTCACATATCATGTCCCTCACTTACCCCACTGGGAATGCCACCAAGACTGAGCTTTCAGCAGCCACTGCACATTCCGGGTTCATCAGGACCTCAATGTCACCACTTCTGGTGAGGGGCTGGGACAGATGCACAGACCACCAAAGGCCACCACGAGACACCTGCTCCCATGTTGTACCACATTTACTCCAATTAAAAAATATTTGCATCCAACACTTGATCCCCCCCTGTACACAGGGTTTTATGGTTAGTGTGAAGAGGAAGGGGCAGGTGGGCTCTGGTGGCCTGCCCACAGGGAGCTTATACTCTGAAAGGGTCAGAGCGGGACAGACACAAAGACAACCCTGTTTGGCTCTGGTGAGTTTATCACGGTTGGTCATGACAGTCCTCAAACACACGGTAAGTGGCTGGTGCCGCAGCTCAGAATGCATGGCTCACGGCAGGGGCCCATGAGCAGGGCTGAGTCCCTTGGCCCAGATCTTAGTCTCAACTACAGCACCCCCTGTCCCGCCCAGGCACACGCAGCCATGGGATTCAGCCAGCGAGGACCAAGTCAGGACGAAAATGAGAGCCATCTTTTCGGTGCCTTATACTCCCGTTCTTTCTCTTCCAACCACTGACCGCTCCAAAAGCAGCAGCTTTTTTCTGGATACTGTGCACCCAACACATGATAGCTTCAGGCCTCTCCATGGGGCACCAGTGCCATGTGGGAGCACTAGAGGGCGCCGCTGCCCTTTCCAGTGAGGAACACCCAGCAATCCCCAATGCAGCCCGGGGGGGCACAGGCACCACGAGCCCCTGGGTCTGCGCACAGACCCTGGAGCCCCAGCAGGGAGATGCAGCTATCTTCACTCACTCCAGTTTCCTGATGTCAATGAACTCATCTCTCATTCTCTCCTCAAAAGCCCAGAGCAAACCTCCCGGGCAAGTACCAATAGTCGTTTCTTCCAGGCCACCTTCCCAGCTCTGTGAAGGCCCAGGGCCAGGGTGATGCGGACAGACTCAATGCCCAGGCCTCACACCTGTTCAGGTCAGCCCCCTGTACCCAAAGAACCTTGCCCTTGCAGCCTACGCCCTCAAATGAGCCCCAGGGATGGCAGGAATCCCTGGATGCCCTCCATCCTGCTGAGGACAACCTCAGAATTCCAGAAGGCAAAAACCTCAGCTTCCTTATGTCCATCAGTGACCCAACTTCTCTGGACTCTGAAGGGTGAATGGGAGACATGGAGACACAGGAGAAGGAAAACAGAGGCTATAAGCAGGAGTGATAACAACCCCAACATCACTTAAAGTCATGGCCTACAGGAGTCTAAGCCCAAAGCCTGGGCATGAGCAATACAAATGACCTCACAAGAGGGGGGAGGGGGGGTGCTGAGATGATCCAAAGACAACAGTGCTGGGCCCGTGGTCTGTGTTCCATCTGACTCAGGCCTCCAGCTCCACCCAGAAGATGCCACCTCCCTCCATACTACCACCCACAAATATCTCTAAGTTGTCACAGGGCTACAGGCTCAGCCTGGGCTTCTGAGACAGGCCCATCCCCTTCTTCCCTATCTTCCCTCAGCTGCAGGTGGCCAGCAGTTGCCCTGAGGTCTGGTGAGCAGTGGCCGGGCAGCAGGGACAGAAGCGATGTTCCCAGCAGGGGAGGCAAAGGGCGTCATCACCCAGAGACTGATTCACCGCACCTGCCCATTTGTGAGGTGTACGGGGGTGCTGCCAGGTGGCCAGGCCTGAACCCAGAAAGGCCTGCCATTTCTCTCCCTGCCCCTCTCAGTGGACTTGAATTTCACAAGGAAAGAGAAGAACCAGGACTACAGGAGTCTTCTCCCCTCTGCTGAGGAATGGCTATAGGAGCCTCTCTCGACCCTTCCTTCGCTCCCCACCTCCGGCCCATAGACTCATCAGCAGGGAAGGGGCAGGCTCACTGAGAGCAGAAACAGCTGCCCCACCACAATGGCTGTGGCTGCCACGATGCTGCCTGTCCAGGGCCAGCTCCAGGCCCTTGGGACGCAGGGACATCGGCTCCTAGGACCTACACCTGGTGGCCCTCCCTCAACCTGCTGGACGGTGCAGCAGCCTCCCATGGTCAGACTTAGGAGAAGATAAAGAGCCAGGGTGGGGGGTCAGGGCTGGGATACTGAGATTTGTTCATCTGAATGAACAAATGTGTATTTCTCATATGTATATGGGTCTTCATCCACAGTTTCTGGCTCATAGCTCCAAAAACCCTTGGAATTTCCCAAACAATAAGAGTATCTGTTAATATTTGGTCTCTTGTTCTCATTTCTTGAAATGCTTCAGAGCCAGAAAAGTGAAATGGGCACTTTGTTATTCATAACAAGCCCCTTTCCACCACAACTGGGTTTGTGTTGATGAGGTGGCTTTTACAAAGCCCCTAAGGACCCCAGTGAACAGAGGGTGGAATCTTCAGTCCCACCCTGATTTCTGTGGAGGAGACAGGCTGGAAGTCAAATTGACCACCAATGGCCCATGATTTAATCACTTGTACCTAATCACTTATACCCATCACTTGTACCTTGTGATGAAGTCTCCATAAATGCCAAAGGATGGGGTTTGGGAGCTTCGGGGTTAATGAACAGGCAGACATGCGGAGGGAGTAGCATGCTCAGAGAGGTCATGGAAGCCCTATGCCCTTGCTCCAGACCTGGTCCTGTGCATCTCTTCCATCAGGCTGTTCCTCAGTTACATCCTTTTATAATAAACCAGTATAAGCAAAATGTTTCCAAGCTCTGTGAGCCATGAATCAAACTCAAGGAAGGAGCAGGAGGGTCCCTGGAACCTCTGATCCATATAGCTGGTTGGTCAGTAGCACAGTCAACAACCTGGACTCTCAACAGGCATCTGACTTGACTAGTGGCGGTGGAGGTGGGGAGGGCCAATCCTGTAGCCCCGAATCTATGTGGAGTCTGATGCTGTCTCCAGGTCAACAATGTCAGAATTGAGTTGAATTGTAGGACATCCAGCTAGTGTCAGAGAATCTCTTGGGTGTGTGAGAAAGCAGTCCCCACACTGGAACTGGGTGCAGAATCCTAATCCTAATTATTATCAGGACCCTCTTGAGAGCTCTGCCATGGCCTGAGCTCAAGGACTCCTGTACCCCTTTTGTGGTGGGACTCAGCATATTCAGAACAGAGCAGCTGTCATGAGCACTTGCCATACCCCAAGAGCAAGAAATAACAAAGAGGACCAGAGCCCCAACAGTGTCCAAGGACAGAAGGCCGGTCATAGATTTCAAGGGAGTTATACATAGCCCCTTGCCGGGGAGGGGTGAGTGTATGAAAGGAGAGGTGGGAGCATCAATGACTTGACTGCCATCTCTCAGGGGAAAGAGGTCACAGAGCCAGCTGGGGTGGGGTAGAGGATCTGAGGTACAGGCCCCATCTCCACCTGCCAAAGCTTCCTGACCTTGAGGCCAGAGGGCAAGAGGTATAGGCTGGGAAGCAAAGAATTCACACAAAAAATGTCCTTCCCTGCTTTTCTCCCCTTTCTCCCCCTCCCTCAGGGGGTAGGCATGGCAACTCACGAAGGGAGACCCATGAGAAGGAGACTAGACACCACAATCCACAGGGCCCCCAGAACTCTGTGCCCCTGCAACTTACCTGTGTCCATGTGCCAACAACGAGCCTTGGCTTAGGGAAATGGTAACCCCCACCATTCAACCATGCAAAGCCAGAGCCCCAGCAGCCTGCCCAAGGGCCCCATCTGCTCCATCCTCCCTGCCCCAGGATCCAGGCTGCAATACCCCAGCATCCACCCCAAGGAGCAAAGCTGGTTTTGCCAAGGACATACCTAGGTTTCTGAGTTGGTTCTTTGGCTTCTCTCAAGCCAAACCAGCTACTCTTGGCCTTTTCCTCCCCGCCAGATGAATGATGGGGGGAGGCCCCCTGGGTGGGACCTCCCTTCTCCCCCAGAGAGCCACGGCGCCCCAACTCGCTCCGACTCAGCCCCTGGTGGTGATGGTGGAAGAGGCCCATCCGGGGCTTCCGCTCCTCCTTCCGGGCTCCCTCCTTCTCAGCCACAGACTCAGAGGAGGCCACCAAGGGTGTAGCAACCTGCACTGGCTTTCCCTCTGGGAGCCGGGCCCCCTCCTCCTCTCCAGAGCGGCTGGTACCAGTAGCAAGCACTTTGGCCTGAGAGCTTAGCTCCTCCTGTCCAGGCAGCATCTCTGAGCTGCTGGTGCTGCGGCTGCCTCTGCCCCCGGAGTCATCGGTGGGCCGAGACCCCTCCTCAGCAGGCCGGAAAGACACGCTATGCAGGGAGCTGGAGGGTGGAAATGGGCCCGAGATGGAGCTGCGGTGCCGCAGGGGGGCCTGGGGCTCCTCATTGTAAATGTGGCTCCCATTGACACAGAGCGAGGAGCGGGAGGCGGCATCTAGGTGGCCCTGGAGGTCCAGAAGGGATCGGGGTGGAGCCACTCGCATCTGGCTGGCCTCATCACTGTAGGTCCTTTTGTGGGTGAGCAGCTTAGGGGACTGGGTGGAGTCCCTGCCTGAAAAGGAAGCACCCATGGAGTTAGTAGCAGGAAGAGTAGCCCGTATGCTGGCCCGGGCCTTCCCCGCCACCCTCCTCTGCCCCCCAAGCAGCAGGGCCCTCCCTCACTCACCCCCTTCAGTGGACAGCCAGCTACTGCGGCTTGGCGAGTGGGTAAGGAGCTCAGTGCCCGGGCCCTGGTAGGCCAGGCTCCCACTGGCGGAGGACAGGGTGCTGTCTGAGCCCAGCGAGGTGTTAGACTGCGTAAGGGAGGACTTTCGCAGCTTGTTGCGGAGGAAGAAGCCTTTGGCTTTGCCCATCTTGCCCAGGCTCCCTAGCTCGGGATCCTCTAGGGCACTGCTCGGGAGGATGGCGGAGGCAGATTCCAGATCGAACTTCTTCTTGCCCTTCATCTTGTCCTTGATCTTGCTGAAAGGGGACCGTGGCTTGTCCTTCATGGACAGGTCAAACATGCTGGCGCTCAAATTGTTGCGAGTGAACTGGATTGTGACTTGGATCTCCCCACGTTCCTTCTCCTTCTTGCCTGCCTTGGAGTGCAGCTTGTACCACCTGCGAGAAGGGGGGCAGGGTGGAGCTCCAGTCACAGGCACAGGGAGTCCCCCTCTACTGCTGCCAGAAACCTCACACAGCCTCTCCCCACAGGCTCCTGCCCTAACACACAAGCCCAACCTTCTGAGCCACAGGCATAGCTGAGCAACTATCTACAACTTTTCCATGATGGAGAAAACCACATCCTGAGTGGGGGAATCTCTTTAGTGCTACTGGGCAGGGCAGTAGTTACCACTCCATGCCACCCTCTCACCCCCCATTCCCTGAAGCTCAGAGATCTCCCCTCTGCCACTCCCCACTACATCTGAAACCCTGAGGCCAGAGAGGTAAGGCTGAGCGTGGAAGGGGCTCTGAACCCTCCAGGCCCCTGGGATAGACAGACCTACCCACATTTCTCCCTGTTTACATCATCTCCTCTGGCTAGTCCCAGACAAAGCTCTGCTCTGAGCCTCTGGCGAGCCCAGGAAAGAACAGCTCATCCAGAGGCCCAAAGCCAGGAACACTAGTACACATACACACACACCTCACTCACTTACTGACTCATCCAACCCACCCCCACCCCCCCGGAAACACCTATGCAAGATGGAAGAGCAGACAACAGCATTCAGGGGCCTCAAGCAAGAGACCCAGGGAAGGGCAAGAGTGTTCACATCTGCTGAGCATCTCCTGTGTGTCACGATGGACTACAAGGGTTTTCACGTCATTCCTATTCACACTTTACAACAAGCCCGGAGGGTCAGAGCCTGATTTTATACAGCAGGAGGTCAAGGCTCAGAGTAAAGTAACTCCTCCAAGAACAAGCAGCCAGAAAGGAGAGAGGAGACTGAGAGCCAGTTCTCATCAGTCCAAAGGCCATGTTCTTCCCGCTACATGCTCCTAGAGACCTCAAACACACATGTCCACTGCATAGGGTGTGCATGGAGCTCTTCCTTCCTCTGCTGCCCAAATCCTTCTCCCCGATCAGACTCATAGGAGTCTGCCTGGCCAGCAGCATCATACAGCATCTACGCGGAGCGGTTAGACACCGCCCCTACCCAGGGTCCCCTCTCATTCTGCTTGGCAGTCCACACCCCACCCATCTCCTACAGGTATGAACACAGAGATTCCACAGAGAAACTGAGCCAGAAAGCTTCTGGACGTAGGGACTCCAAGCCCAAATGATGGGCTCTGGTGCAGGGCTGAAAACAGTGAGTGAAAATCGGCCCCTTTCTCACACCAGCACCCAGAATGAATAACCTCCCTAGCACAGAAGAGCTTCGTATCACATTCAAAGGATGTGCTCCACATAAGTTGGAGAAAATCTCCCAGAAAGTAAAAGGGCAAAGATGAGGTGATGATTGAAGGTCAGTCCAAGGAGATTCACCACCAAGTAACTGGAGAGTCAAGAAAGAGAAAAGAGACTGCTCCCCTGTGTGAGGGGCTTGGGAGTCCTCTCTCCCATCCACAAAACAAGAGAAAAGCAGAGCAAGCTGAAAATCAACAACTCACGGGGGACTTTTAGGGCAGTAAAACTATGCTGTATGATACTCTGATGGTAAATACATGCCATTATACTTCTGGCAGTACCCACAGAATACAAAACACAAAAAGTGAACTCTAATGTAAACTACAGGCTCTAAATAAATGATGCATTGGTATCGGTTCATCAGTTGTAACAAATGTGCCACACTAATACGAGATGTTAATCAAAGAAGAATGGGGGTCAGTGGGCTGGGGGCAGCGAAAGGCAGACCAGAGTTAGGGAATATATGTGAACTCTCTGTACCTTCTATTTGTTTTTCTGTAAACTGAAAACTGTTTTAAAAAAAACCCCACTATTTACTTATCTAGTTAGTTTTTTTTTTTTTTTAAGATTTTATTTATTCACAAGAGACACAGAGAGAAAGGCAGAGACATAGGCAGAGGGAGGAGAAGCAGGCTCCTTGCAGGGAGCCCAATGTGGGACTCGATCCCAGGATTCCAGGATCATGCGTGAGCCGAAGGCAGATGCTCAACTGCCGAGCCACCCAGGCGTCCCACCACTATTGATTTTAAAGAAAAAAAAAAGGGAGAGGGGAAAGGGAGAAGGAGGGAACAGAGAGAACAAGGGGGAAGAAATTGTCCAAGAAATAATATAAGAAAGTTTTCCTGACCTAAAGGATATGACTATCAGCACAGAAGGACCCACGCACATGAGCAGAGTGAACAAAGATCCAGCCAATAGGTCTCACTGTGAGGTTTCAAAACACCAGGCATTAAACGGAGAGCCAGAAAGCTTCCAAACAGGAGACACAGGTTCCTATGCTCAGGAATTAGAATAACATTGGATCCTCACTCACAACACTGGGTACTGTAAGGAGTCATGACTTCAAAATTCTGAGGGAAGGGGCTCCTGGGTGGCTCAATTGGTTAAGTATCTTATCTGTCTTTGGTTCGGGTCAGGATCCCGGGGTCCTGGGATCCAGCCCCGTGTCGGGCTCCCTGCTCAGTGGAGAGTCTCCTCCCTCTCCCCCTCCCCTGCTCATGCGATCTTGCTGTCTCTATTTCTCTCTCTCAAATAAGTAAATTTTTTAAATCTTAAAAAAAAAAAATTCTGAGGTAAAAGTTTTCAGCCTAGAATTCTAGACCTGGCCAATAAAGCATGAAAGTAGACTAAGGCCTGATGGAGATGGTTTGATTGGTCACTGAAGGGCTCAAAGGCCCTCAGTGCATACACACACCACCCCCACATACACTCTATACTATCCACCCTCTCACACACCACCACCCCCAACATTGCACACTGTACTACACCACACACAAATCCCTCCCACACTACACATGCCACACCACCCCCCAACCCTGAGATCTGCCTACTCAATAGGACCAGCTCCCTGAGCTTCTGAGACATAAACAGGTTCTGAATGGGGGATCTTTTGCATGAAAAAAGGGTCTTCCCAGGGGCAAGTGTGGTTGCACCCATTTGGGAGAGTCCATCAAGATTGCACCGTCCTGTGCCCGTTTTGGGCTATGTGCCTCGCCTCTCCTGGGTAACCCACATTATAGCCCAAGCAGAGGGGCTGCTGGTTACCCCACTAAACCTGAGTGTCCATCTACTGGGCAGCCTGCCTCAGGACAGATAGTACAACCAGGGAAGGTGAAGGGCCATGCTCAAAATGTGGGTGCACATCTCCATGCTCTGATGGTAAGCAGGGGCAGGGGGGGAGGGGGTGAGAGGAGTGCAGGGAGAAAACAAACCAGCCTCCTCACACCCCTGCTTCCTCAAGCCAATGCCCACCCTGAGCCTGACACTCAACCCTTTAAAGGCCAAGCCCTAGTCACTTTCCCCAAACCTATACTAGGCCCTATTTAGCACAGGAAGATCCAGGGAGGTGGGGCAGAAGAGAAGCGTTTGGACTCCCCCCACGCCCACTGTGCTCTGGGTAACTGGAATCTGCGAGCACACATATCTTCTGTCAGGGCACAAAGGTCAGGGGCCCTCCGTCCCAGCTGCTCACACGCCACAAGTCACAGCGTTAGCAGTCATATCTCCCTACCTCAGGGGGGCAGGGGCCTGGTGGTGAAGGTGCGGTATAATGACTGCCTACATTGAATATTTTTGTCCAGTTTGAATTTTTTATATGGAGCACACATTATTGTCTCAATAGAGAAAAGAGACAAAAGAATACACCGGCTCCTATCTTCTCTCCTCAATTGCTTGAGACACAGGCTAGGCTGCTGACCTCTCCTTCCCAGAGAAAGGATGATACATCCTTTCTTTCTCCTCTCCCACCCTCAGAGAAAGGAAGGATACACCATTAGCCCACAGTGACACTCAGGTCCTCTGCCTGAGGATCCCTTGCCCCTGCCCTTCTCCACCCTCTCCCCTATAAGGTCACCTCTGTTTCTCTGCTTCTCCTGTTCTTCCCCAGGGAATTTGGGTCTCTCTCTCTCTCTCTCTCTCTCTCTCTCTCTCTCTGTCTGTCTCTAACCTGCTTTTCAGGAAGGCCAGGAGTAAAGAGAAAAGACTTTCCTTACCATTTTCTGAGACTCCTCTATCCAGAGCAGAGTGAGGCTTAGAATGGCATCTGGACCCCAGCCGCTGTCACCCAGCTACCCACCTACCAGTCCGGGACAGGACTGAACTGGACCCTGCGAGGCACCTCAGGTGCCCTGGGACTCAACTAGAGCAGGCCTTCTCCCAGGAGTGTGACTCACACAGCCTGAGATGGCAAGGCCACACAACCACCAGCTCCCAAAGACCACATCCTTCCCCCAAACCCCTTGCTCCTGCTTCCTCCTGCTGTCCCGGTGGCCTCCTATGAGATCCTGGACCCACTAGGCACTGTGACATACAGTCCCCTGGAGGCTAGAAGGCCACAGACATCACCAATGTGGGCTGATGATCCCTTAGTGAAACACTGGAGACTTTCTCTTTACAGAGCCCCACATGCAGCAGACTCCAGAGCAAATAGACACTGGGCAACCCGTCCCCACAAACTGGGGCTCCCCCGGGGAATGTGACTGCAGGGTCCTATGGCCCAGCTCAAGTCCCACTTCCCCTAGGAAGATCTCACAGCTGCCACCTTCCTGGCTTGGCCCAATCTCCTCTCTTTCTGACCAGGCACATGTACTCTGGACCAAAGTCACTCTACAACTAGATCAGTTGCACTCTGCTCCTCGGCTACCTGGTACTGTCATTTTCTGGGTGCCTGGGGTCTCCCTAGCTGGATTGGGTTCCCTGCAGATACTTACTGTGCATCCCCCAGGGTAGAGAGCTACAAAGCAAATGAACAGTGCATAGCAGTAAATTTTGAGATGTTGCAAGGCCTCAATGATTCCCTGTACTTCCTCTCATCTCCCTCTTGCTCTGCCCACTCCTTGCTTGGAGCTCTCATCTGGATGCCCATGGTGGCAAAGCATGGTGGTTAAGAGCTGGGCTCTGCATCCTGAGTGCACACCCCGACCCCAACACTTTCCAGATTCCTTCCCTAAACTTCTATTTCCTCAGCCACCCATTGGGAGACCATCTTATCAGGGCTGCTAGTCAGTGCAGATCCAAGGCTTCCACTTACTCTCAGATGGTGTGAGAGTTGTGGTAGGTGGAGCACCTAAACTCTCCAAGGCCCAGGCAGCATGTACTCAGGAGACAAGGGTTTGACAAAAATGATCATTATCTGGGACTTGTCCCAGATGCATCAGCAGCCAAGCCATGATAGGCATGAAGAGGAAACGAAGAGTGAGAGAAAATCCCTTGCCCCTGCAGAGGTATGCACAGCTACGGATGCTGCTCTTCAGGAGTAATGGCCACCAGTGCTTTCACACTGCAAAGTGCAAAAGGGTCACTGGATCTGGTTAAAATGCAGAACTACAGCCATGGGCATCTGAGAGGCTCCATTTCCACCCAGCTTCCAGGGAATGCCTATGCCCCTGCGGACCACACGTGAGTTGGGGAGCCACGTGATGGGGCTAGAGAACCAGCAGAGCTGGCCTTACAACATGCTCATGTCCCAGGCTCTGTACCTCCTTTACTATCCACATAATCCAAGATCCTATACCATAATCCCATTCTGTGGTTGAGGAAACAAACCTACAGAGAAGGTTTGTCACTTGCCCAAGTCATACAGCGAGTAGGCAATGGAGCCTGGTACCTGAATATGAAGATGCTTAACTGAGCCCATCCCTCAGCCTTTAAGAGGTAGCATTTCTCATACAGCTGAATGCAAACACTCAGGCCTCTGGACACTCTGAAGGCACAGAGGCTGGGAAAGACCTGGAAGTACAACACAGATGCTGTCATAATCCCAGGACGATGCAGCCCTGAAAGGTCATTGAGAGAATCTTGGGGTTCTGTCCTGTTCCCAGGCCATTAAAACCTTGTCTGAGAGCAGCCCAGCCTCCTCCAATGGCCATCAGAGTCCAGAATTCCTGGGGAGGGGGTACAAGGGGCAGAACCATGGGGAAGCCTTCATGGCCCCTTGCTCATCAGCCAAACCTCCCCCAACCTCCCAGGGTGGCTGACAAAAGTTCAGCAGGCCCAGCTTGGACTTCGGACTCAGCCCCTAGCCTCTTCCCCTGCTAGACGCACCCCACCCCACAATACACCCACCTACGGGGCAGAGGACAAAGGTGGGATGGAAGGGCTAGGGGGCTACTTGCCCCACCTGTTACCAAGATGATGGCTATCGTTATTCCTGCTGGTGGGGCACCGCTGCCCACCATACCCAGCTCTCCACCTGTTTCTCAGGGAACAAGGCAGCTGAGCTAACAGTTGCCACACACCATAACTGACCTCGGGCTGATGTCAAACTCAGGCATGCCAGAGCCAGGGCGGCTCCTATCAGAGACCAGGGGCAGTAGGGGCCATGACACATAGGCCCAGGCACACCTGACTCATCTCCAATTCTTATCGGTCCCCAAATCAGCTTATGATCCAAATGATGGTGTCCCTTCTAAGCCCCAACACATCATTTGTTTCAGTCCCCAAACCCAAGAAGCATCTCTCTTTTCCCCCCTCATATCCTACATCTAAACTTTGAATTCTGTTGGCTCTATGTGCAAATTATACCCAGAATTCTACCCCTTTCACCACTGTCACCCTACCGTCCAGTCCACCACCATCTCCCTGCTGGACTGGACAATCCCCTACTTCCCTGCTCTCTGACTTCTCTGCTCCACCGACAAACAGGCACATCACACCCCGCTCCTCAGAATGGTGGAAAGGTCCTATCTTTTGAGTCCTGGCTCCTCTGTTTCTCTAAGTCACTCATTCCCCACTGGCCCTCTTGATGTCCCTGAACTTGTCAGGCTTGTTCCTACCCCAAAGTCACTGCACTTGCTTCTCCCTCTGCCTGAGACACAGGCTCAGGTCTTGAGGACACGGTCCACTCATTGACTCATCACTCACATCAGGTGTCAGTTCATCTGATCCTCCTTGGTCTTCCCCGAGTCCCTCTACTGCCAGTGCCCCTGACCCTATTCTGTTTCTTCAGCACTCTTAACACTATCTGACACGTGTATGTGTGTGTGTGTATCCCACATAGTATGATGTACATGTACATGGCTGTGTGATGTCTGTCTTCCCCTGCTCTACAGGCAGCAATTATATTCTGCTCATTTCTGCAACCTGAGTACTTAAAAATAGCAGACACTCAATTATTTATTCAATGAACTAATAGATTAATCTATGAATTGACTTAGGAACTTGTCTGTCCCTGTTCACAACTGAATAATTGTGTATAATGTTGCTCTCATTACAAACCCACGGGTCTGTCCCATGAGGCCAGGGGCTCCCAAAAAGCAAAGAGGGTGCTCCCTGCTTACCATCTCTGACAGGAGCCCTCTGAGGGCAGGAGGCCCAAGTGACAGGCTTAAAGGGGACAGTTCCAAAGGGGGGCCTTCTTTCATCCTGAGAGCCTCAATTCCCATCTCTGAGTGAAGAGTCTCATTCACTTCCCTGAGAGAGAAGGCACCCGGCCAGATCTGGGAAGTACCCAGCCAGGTGAACGGAGGTCAGTGAAGGGAAGTTGGGTGTTGACCCCACTCTAGCCCATCACTAGGACACTAATCTTATCACCATTTACAGCTACACCTCTCTTATTGTATGTTGGGCACTATACTAAGCTCTCAACACACTGGATGATATCTTACTAATCCTCTTAACAACCCCATGAGGTGGGTGTGGGAGACAGACCTTGAGGGTGGCTACAGTATGGACTTTGGAGCCAGGCCTGGTTTAAGCCTGAGCCCCATCACCTGTATGACCTTGGGCAGGTCACTAATATCTCTACATCTCTGCTTCCGCACCTATATATAATGTGGGGGTAACGCACATCCGCTCTCCTCACAAGACCACTATGAGGATGAAGTGGGCTATCTGTGGAGCACTCAGAGAACGGGGCTTGGCACATGGGAAATACCACACAAGTGCCAGCTCACATATTTTTGCTGATGCAGACATGGGGGCACAGTGTGGGTTAAGTCACACACTTCTTTTCGGTAAGCAGGAGAGTCAGGATGTGAACTCAAACTCCTTGACTCTAGAGCCCCTGACCTTGATCACTGCATGAGACTGCCCCTCTCTGCAAGTACCACACACACACACACACACAGGCCCAGAAACCCCATGTCCCTGCCCAACCAAGGAATCCAAAGTCCCCCCCCACCCTTACTTCTCTAGGGCAGGGGTATGTGTTAGATGGAAGGCAAGTTACATCTTTACTTCCCTAACCTCTAACCGAAACTTAGCATTTCTGTCAAGTATGAGTTGTTGCAACAGTAATAGTATAGTAGCAGTACCTACAAGTGTGTCACCAAGAGACACTAGACACTTTTATATCCTATTTACAGTTGTAGTAGATGTCACAGAACATGGTTTATACTCATCTGTACTCTGAACTTTGTTATTAGACAACC
Source organism: Canis aureus (assembly GCF_053574225.1). NCBI lineage: Eukaryota > Metazoa > Chordata > Mammalia > Carnivora > Canidae > Canis > Canis aureus. Next base: position 14,976,939 of record NC_135622.1, read on the forward strand.
ACAGACTACATCACTTAATACAGTGATAAAGGACACGGTACTTGAGCAAAAGTTTTCATATATTAATAAATGAACTTCAATAGCATTGGTGTACTTTGTAATCCTGTACATTTGAAGATCTTCTTCTGAAAAGGGATCTATAGGCTTCAAGCTGATACCCAAGTGGTCCACGGTACAAGAGGAACTAAAAACACCTGCTCTAGAGTATGGAGAGAATAAAGGCAACAGAAACGTGGGTCTTGTCCTCCTGCCCCACTGCATGGCACCCAGGCTGAGGTCCTCCTGCCCCACTGCATGGCACCCAGGCTGAGATCTCAAAGCACTTCTCCCCATTTCCTACCCAGAGACCTGGGAGGGCCTAGTCAGGGGCCAGAAGCTGGCTCAAGGCCCTGACTGTCTCCAGCATTACACTACAGTGCTCAGTCTAACCCTGGATATCCTGCATGCCAGTGAAGGTGACTCCAGCAAAACAAAAACAGCCAGTAAACCTGCTAGCTAGGGAACAGGCAAGTTTGCTGTAATCACACCCCCAAAACCACATACTCTACATCCCACGGGGTTGCTCCTCACCTGATCCTCACCTGCTCCTCACCTGCTACAGCTATAACCCATCAGGTGTGCAGTTTCTCTCTGATGGCTATGGATGCCATCCTGCTCTCTTCAGAGACAGGTCTCACATCAGGCTACTGAAGAGCCACCACCATACTGGGGATGAGGGGTCCTGTAAAGCTGACCTTTGCTGGCATCAGACCCCACCCTCTGAGGCAAATGAAGCTAAGAGGCCTGCTGTCCTGGCTAGAGAATCTTCCAGAAGGGAAAGTGAGGGGCCAGCACAAAGGAGAGAAAGATATACAGATCCAGTTTTCTCTTCCTGGCCTCCCTTGCCCCATCTAGAGACTTAGTACAAGTGGGGGGCCGCAGGGCTCTGGAGTGGAGAGGACATGCGACTCAAAAAGTAGATGCTGGGGAAAACTGCAGGAGAAAACACTAAAATATCCATCCTTAACAATATTTGCCCCCTTATTCCTACTCCAGGCCAGCCATCAGCCACTTCAAGTGATGTGCAGAGTGAACCATTTGCCCTCAAGATGCCCCAGAGACCAGCTACCCTGTCCCCACCATCCCAGGGCTCATGAGGCCCTGCAATCTCTGCTTTGGCAGGAAATTCCTGCAGTGTAAATAACTAGTATCTATAATAACACTATCATGGGGGCAGGGTGGGTTTTTAATTTGAAAGTCATCACTAATTGAAAAATAATGGCAAAGAACTGTCATTCCCGGTATTCCTCAGTGAACGGCGCCATTCTGCCCATTCCTATGTAGAGCGACCAAAGAGTTGAGAAGAAAAGCTCTTCCTTATGCCAGGTTCCTGACAGATACAGAGGAAGAGGCAGAACGGGGGACCAAGGCAGCGCTCACCCGTGGATGCTAAAACCACAGTGATGGCAAGCTTCGTAAACAGGACCTGCTACTCAACCTGGGTCTCACTGATGGAAAGACGCTGACAGCGAGGCCATGGGAGCAGCATCAGCCACCCCACGTGGAAGGACTCTTGCTCTTGCCAGCAGGTGGGGGACAGGGACAGGGCCTTCCAAACCCAACCATGAGTGCTCAGGGGCTGGAAAACTGGGGTGAAGGGCAGCATGAGGAGTTCCTCAGCTGGGGCCACAGGGTCAGCCAGCCTCAAGGACTGGTGACCCAGCTCCTCCATCAGCTAGGGGCCTGAGACAAAGACTGTCATACTGAGAGGCCTAACCAGGCACAGGATGGGAGCCCAGTCCTGATTCTGACTCAACAAAACATCTGTGAAAAGTAAGTTCTGATATCAGGGGAAATTGAATATGGACTGGACACTGGATGATGATTAAGGAACTGCTAGTTTTATGTGTGATAAAGACATTATGGTTACATTAGGGAGCACGGACTCATTTACATTCTCCTTCTGGGCCCACTTGGGACTAGCAGTGCATTTCCATTAGACCCCAGAGGTCGGGGGTAGCCTTAGGCCAGGGACATAGGCTTTTTCTCCTTCTCCCATGACCAAGCCCTGCTCTGGGTCTCTGAGTCCTGTGCTGACCTGTGGCCCCTCCCATTCATGGCCACACCCCAGCACCCGGGCTGACATGTGGGATCTTGACACTCGATGCCAACCCAACCAGGCACCTGGTGGCTCAGTTGGTTAAGCATCTGCCTTCGGCTCAGGTCATGATCTCTAGGTCCTAGGATCGAGCCCCAAGTCGGGCTCCCTACTCAGCAAGGAGTCTGCCTCTCCCTTTGCCTCTTCCCCCTGCTTGTGCACGTGCTCTCTCTCTTTCAAATAAACAAGTTATCTTAAAAAAGAAGAAGAAGGGACGCCTGGGTGGCTCAGCGGTTAAGCATCTGCCTTCAGCCCAGGGAGTGATCCTGGAGTCCCCAGATCGAGTCCCATATCCGGCTTTCTGCATGGAGCCTGTTTCTCTGCCTGTCTCTCATGAATAAATAAATAAAGCATTAAAAAAAAAAAGAAGAAGATGACGATGACGATGACGACCCACCCAACCATGGGAGGCTTCAGTTAGGCCTCTGTTCAAAGCATTTCTCAGATATTTGCCAGAAACAAGAAAGGAAGAGTTCTTGAGAAGCTCACAGCTTGGTGGAGAAATAAGAGAGCCACATAAATCAGGAAAGTGATTGACAACACACAAACACTCCAATTACAGAGGCAAGTTAAAGTGGAGTAGTAAAAAAATAATAATAATTTAAAAATAATAATAAAATGGAGTAGTAAGACAATTTCGGCGGAGTGCCGGCAAGGGGGGAGGGGCAGGGCAGAGGGGGCAGGTAAGGACAGGACATTTATACTGGGCCCTGAGCAAAACAGAGCGAAGAGGCAAGGAGCTGGGGAGAAAGACATTCTAGGTGGAAGGAATAAAATGTGCAGATGCCAGGGCCCACAGGGAAAGTCAGGCAGTAAGGTGCCCTGGGGCAGGCAGGAAGCTGCCTCTAACACCACACACAAGGGCTGTACCTCTCTTCTGAGCCCTGAAGAGCACTCACTCTAGGGTACAAACAAGAATGGGGCCTGATGGACACCATGCTGGACAGCAGGGAGAGGGACCACATGCACACAGGTGAGGCGGAGGTGACAGGCACGGGTGACATAAGCCAGGGCAGGTCCCGTGGCAGGGCTGACCTCAGAAACTCCTTACACCTCGGCAGTTTTTCTCATCATAAATTATAAGCTGGCATTGTGATTTATAAAAATGCAGCAGCAGCTCTGATAACAGTCCGGAACAAGAGTAAAAAAAAAAGATTTCCTAAATTAGGACAGGAGCAGTGGGGAAGGCAGGAGGGGCCCCTTTCCTCAGCCAGCAGGCCTCCGCCACCACTCTCAGCACTCCGTGACAGTAGGGGCTGCCACTCACCTTTTATCCCCCAAATCCCGGGGTGCGGCTTCATATATGGAACACCTTCCAATACCCGCTGGATAAATGACATGGAAGTGGCAAGGGCTTGGCTAGTCCCAAAAATAAGTTGGGAAAAAATGATTTTAAGGGCATAGCGAGAAGACAGGAGACACAGGTTCTAATCCATGATCTGACTTACTAAGAGGCTTTAAACCAGCCATTTCATCTCTGAAAAAGTGGGGCAATAAGACAATCCGGCTAGGGACAGGGAGAAGGGATAACTAAGACTGCTATTACTCAGGGATTGAGAGGGGAACCTCCTGGCCAGAGTCTCCCCCATGGGATGCTTTGGCTCGTCTCCACGTCCCCCACAAGAGCATTCCTCCTCACACACCATCAGACAGGAGGTGTGCAGGACCTCAGGGCCATCTTCTGGCTCCCCACACCCACAATCAAACCCACCCTTTGGTTTGGTATCTACAGCAAAACTGCCAGCCAGACACAGTCATAGGGCAGGATATTGCCTCTTATCAGGCCAGCAGATGATCTTTATCACCCAACCTAGCATAGACGGTCCTCAGAGCCCAGAACTATCGCTTTGTGAGCCACCCCAGCCTATGTGAGCATGGTTTGCTCACCTTACTTCAGAACCAGGTCCAGCTCCCCTCTCCTCTAGGCATAAACACCTCAAGCTAATCCTCATGCCCCCTACTGCCATGGGCTCCAAAGGCCTGTCACTATCAGCTTGCCTCAGGCTGGCCAGTGACCATACTCACTCAGCAGAGGAAAAGCTATGAAAATACCTAGAGACAGATCTAACCACCCTGATAGCAGCAGAAAATATGCAACCGCCAAAAGCACAATGTGGGGGAAAAAGTACTGGGCTTGGAAGTCAGAAATCTGACTGCCACTAGTAAGTCATGTGACCTTGGACAAATCATTTCATCTCCTGAGACCCCAGCCTCCACATCTGTAAAAAAGGGGGGGGTGTCACCTTGTCTGCCCTCAGGGAAGAATGAAATGAGGTGATGCCAGGAAAGCACTCTGAAAAATAGGCCAAACCACACATAATGATTTGGGTTCACTGTCTGTCAAGGGCCTTTTATAAGTCGTCATCAGCCCATGGGAGCAGGTGGCCCAGGACCAACAAGTGATAGCCCTCCCCAGGAAGAAGAGAACCAGCAAGAGGACCTCTCCCAGGTGGTCTTGGTCAGACGGGGGGGGGGGGGGGGCAGGGGTAGGAAATAGGAAGAAATTCTACTTAATTACACCTCCTCCCCAGTTTACTCCTAACCCCATATTCACCTAAAACAAGAGTCTTGGGTCATAGAGGACAAAGCTAAGTAGTGCCTGGTACCTCAGCCAGGTCTTGGTTTAGATGCACAACAGGTGGAGATAAACAATAAATAAACATCCTGTGTGGGAAAATCAGGCTGATCAGAGGTACAACCTGTGTGCAGAGATTGCTACATTTGTACAAACAAATGTTAAGTGCACAGAATAACTTTGGATGGATACCCAAGAACTGGTAATATTGGTTCCCTCTGAAGAGAAGAGCTGGATGACTCAAGGTCACAGAAAGGGAGATTTTTTCATTGCATACCTTCTGTACCTTGAGAATTTGAACCAGGTGAACTACTCAAAAAAAAAAAAAAAAAAAAAAGTCAATTCAGGCCCTTTTGCTGAGAGAGGCACAGGGAAAAGTACGATTGGCTCCCCTCCACTCCTTTTCCTGGCCCAGCCCCAAAACACTCACTTCCCCTTCTGGAGGCAGTCTCCCTCTCTGAAACTCACCCAGTCTCCATCCCAGCCTCAGCTGTCATTCAAGAACCTGCTTCCCCCAGAGTGCCCACTCTGATCACTCCAACCCTGCTGAGTACACCCTTCTCCTGACCCTTTTCTTCTCTCACATTTGTATATGCTGTTTTGTAGGTTAATTATCTCTCCTGGATAAGTCTTGTCGCAAACGTATTTTTTGCCCTTTTGGGGAAAGGGCTATATATTTCTTTCTCTTGTTTTCTCCAAAGCCCTGACCTAGGCACAGCGGTTGCCTAGCAACTGCTTCCTAGATATTGAACAAGAGAAAAAAAAAAGGAAATGACTGCATTGATGTAAGGCGCTAGATGGCTCAGAGTGTTCTGTCACAGTAACACAAGCATGCGATTCTTGAGAAAGGTCAGGAAGTCTTGTATCTGTGGATGCTCCCAAGCTCTGCTCTACTGCACAAGCCAATGGGAGCAAATCTCCACCGCACCCCCGCCCCAGGTAAGGGTGACCAGGGCCAAGACAGAGAGCCTGCCAGGCTTCCCCTCAGCTCCTGGGAGACAACTCTGATGGCATTGATACCCTCCTTCCCAAAGTACCACACAACACCCCGACCCATGTCTGGGAGACAGACATGACTGGACTTGGAGCTGCAGATCAAACACATTTACCCCAATCAGCCAAGGCTTCACACAGGAACAGCAGGCCATGCTTACCAGAGAGCTCGGCTTTGGGAGGACAGAGGAACCGTCAGGAGGGCAGTGGCTGAGCCCTGGTCCTATGCCGAGCTAACTCATGGAAGATATGGGGGAAAACCAAGGTGGGTAGTACCGAGTGGTGGTGAAGAGTACAGAATCTGAAGCTAGAATGCCTGGGTCCAAATCCTGGCTCTGCCTTGTACTGTGTGCTGTTAGAAAAGTCACTTCACCTCTCTGTGCCTTTGTTTCTCCATCCCTTAAACACAGTAATAGTATCAAAACCTCAAGGGCTTCCTGTGAGCTAAGAAGTCAAGGCCTTAGGCAGCACAGAGAAGAGGCTTAATCAATGATATGCCTCGCTAATCTGGCAATAACGGCCCCCCAAAAACAGAGCGGTGGACCTCACAGGTCTTCAGTGGACGTCTCTTCCTTGAGGTGGGGTGCCTGACCACAGCTAAGCTGGGTGGCTCTGTCTGCTCTGAACTTTTCCGGAGCTGCCTGGCAAGGCCTGAAAATACAGCACTTGCCTATGGCCCTTCTTCCAAATGTAGGGATAATCCTCCTAACAAAGCCATAGCTTCCAGGCATGCAGGCTGGGATATCCATGTCTTCCCCACCTCTAAACCCACACTACCCAAGCCAGCGGCCCCTGTAGGCCTCTGCCCAGGCACTCCAAAAAAGCTTTTGGATGAGACTGCCCCTCCAGGTCTACAGATAAGCCCCAAAGCCACCTCCTCTATCCCAGCAGAAAAGTGTCTCTCTCTCTCTAAAACCCCATGGGCACTTCCACAGAAACCCTGGGATGCCCACGGGGGCCCCAAATGCCATCTCTTCCTTACCCTAAATCCTACAGCTCTGCAGGCTAGCAGGGCCTCATAGAGACCACACAGAGCCCCACCGTTCCCCAGCCTTGGTCCCCACAAGTCTAAGCTGTTTGCTAGCTCTGACATTAGAATTCTGCAATCAAGGGCTGTGCTTCCCTCCCTACCAGCCCCTCAACCCCTGGGTCAGCTGAAGGTCCAGGTGGCCTGTGACAAAGCCCCTCCCCCTGTGCAGCTCCTCTGAAGCTCTGCCTCCTGGGAGGGAACTTAGAGGGTCCCTGCTTGCTTTATAAGCAAGAGGCTCACTAAGTAGAGGCCTGGGCCCAGCCCCACTCTCAGGCCTCAGCCTGACCTGCCAGGCTCAGCTATCCTCACCAGCTGCCATCCGTCCTGAGGGTAGCAATAACCTAAGGGGTTCTTGGCCAGCTCAGTGAAAGCAAAGTCATTCGACTCTTCCCTGGAAGGACTGCCCTGTGTATAAAGGACCTTACATTGCAGACTTTTTTTTTTTTTTTACTTGGCTGTGGAAAAGGGCAAAGCTTCTTCATGACTACACCATTTTGCAGAGATAGAGTACTGATTCCCAGGGAACACAGAGAGCTCCTGTCATTGTGTTAATTATCTGTCCCAGCATAGGGTGGGAAGGGCAGGGGAAACATCTGGACAAGGCCAGACCAGTCATTTAGCATCAGCAAGAGTGTCACAGCACCAGGGGAGCAGCAATAACAAGTGGAGCGGCCAGCCCCCATCAGAGGAAAGGACAGTCCTCATGGTCCCCTGGGGTGGAGGATCTGCTGAGGTATGCCTGTTCCTGGTTGGCTACAGGGAGAGGACAGTAGGGCAGAGACAGGGTTCTCACCCAGGGCCAGATGCAGAAGGAAGAGAAAGCTCTGTGCCAACCAGGAGCCGCCCGGTCTGATGGAGGAGTCACTTCCTACCCCTCCCTGTCCTCCAGGCACTGCGGCTCAAGCAACCCCAAATAAAAACTACTCCATAACTAAGGGAGCTGAAGCCTCCTGAATCCTAATGACTGACTTTTAAATATGGCCATACCTTTCCTCCCCACCCCCCACCCACAGCCAAAGCAGACTTTCCCAGCAGCCCACAAGTCTGGGGCTGGAGCAGAAGCTGAGCCTTAAGGTTGGACCAAGAACTCTATGGCCTCAGCCACCTCCTGAGGAGCAGTCACACCTGGAAACCAGTGGAGATAGGCTGTGGGATTACGTGCACAGGAATGTCAAGTAGTCTGGAGGCTGAGAGATGAATAGAAGCCCTCAAAAATCATCCCAATCCTAGGCCAACAGGCTGTATTTTCCCTCCAGAGCCTCTCCCAGTGTCCCTAAACTCCCTATCCTCCAGGGGATCTCAGGCAGTACACTAGTCTCAAACCTAGGTGGTCCTGAGCCACAGGCCTCCTGGAAGCCCTCCATAAAAGCAATGGCACAGGTTTGACCAGGGCCGACAAAGCCTCTCGGGGTGCCACAGTTAGCAGCCTGGCCCTGGCCCCAACAGTTTTACTCTATGGGATGAAAAAGGACAAACCGATCCCAACCCAAATTAAGCCCAGACTCAGGCTTCCCAAGGGGCCAGGCTCTAACCATCGATTTGATGGGCCCAGGATGGAGGTTCTTCACGGCAGGCACTCTTTTCCTCCACACATAACACCCACTCCACACACAGTGCCCACTGATAAAAGTCAGAAAGGAAACAGTGGAGAAGCATCTCAGGATTTTCAGACTTGTGATGATCCATGTATGGATTTACTGAGGGGAGAGGATTATAATCCGTTTGCTCAGGTATTATGTTAAATTTTGTTTTGAGAATTTCCTCTTCAGTTATTTGGAAGCCTCTGGTGAAATCCCTCACCTCAGAGAGCACCTCTTGACAAAGGAGCATCAGGGGCAGTTGAGACACCTCCCACCACCACCCCCACACCATCATCACACAAAGCAGGGTACTCAGAGTAACCACAACACCCATACTTTAAAGGCTTCCTTTGGCCTGGAACTATATGAAGGCCTTTATAGACATGGTCTTATTTAATCTTAAAATTCCATAACTATTATTGTGATCTTTGTAGAAAAAAGGAAACAGGTTAAGTAACTTGCCTGCTAGTAAGCCACAGAACTGGGAATGAAAGCCGTCTCTAGGTTCTGAGACACTGTGCTGTCCTACCTACCCCAGAGGGCAGGGGCAGCTTCAGCCCAGGCTGCTGGGGGAGGGCTGCAAGTGGATCTGAGCCTGGCTTGAGCACTGCTGAGGCCTCCCAAGCCCAGCCCTAATTTTCAAACTTCTAGCAGCAAAGAAAATGGAGGCCTGCAAAGGGCCTATTTCATGAGGAGCTCTCACATTCTGGTATGTACATTGTCACCAGCAGTCCTGGGGCTTTCTCAGGCTCCGTCTCTAAATTCTGTATTGTCGCCCCACCCACCTCTCGCTGCCCATCACATGAGAGGCTCTTCAAGGGGAGGGGACATCTGTCACACCAGAGCTACCAGACACTGTAATCAAAGCCTCCCTCCACTATCACTGCTGTTCCTGACCAGCAGCCACGTCTAGGGACTACATTAGGTGCTTTAATTGCATTCTCATTTCAGACCTTACATCAATCTTATAACACTAGCCCCATTTTACAGATGAGAAAACTGAGGACCAAGAGTTTATTTACTTGACTCACCATAAGGTGGCAAGTTTGAGACTGGAATCTATTTCTTTCAACTCCACAGTCCCCTCCTCATAACCATGAGGCAGCCCTTCCCCAGTCAGATTCTGTCTTGGTGACACAGGGCGGCCATCTGTCTTCCCTGAGACCACCACAGCTGGCTCATGGTATTAGAGTGGATACTGTTCTTTCCCACTGCTACCCAAAGCTGAGGAGGGCATACCCTGGTCCTCCCCATCTTGCCCTCTCTCCACTAGGAAATGTGCAGACTCACTATCTTAGCAGCTCATGCCAGGGTGCTCTCAGGAAACACCACCAGGAGTGGCCATTAAAATCAGAGGTGGGAGATGGGGACCCGAGTGGGAGCAGCAGCCCTCGCCCTCTGTCAGTAGGTACGCCGTTAGGTCTGGTGAACTAGAAGACCAAGCAGACTTCAAAGACTTCTCCTCTGCCCAACAGGAGTGCCCCTCGCCTCTCCTGCCCTCTCCAGGTTCTATCTATAACCCAGGTCAACCCAACAGAAGAAAAGCAGTGGGTAGGTAAGGAAAGATCCTGGTGGGAAAGATGACTTCTATCAAGTAAATTAAGGCTCCCACTCAGATCAAGAGGTAGCAAGTCGAATTCTCCAAGAGGGCCTGTCCTTGGCTGAAAACAGGCCCCCACCTGGACCTACAAGTGCAGGCAGTTCAGCTCAGGAAGATCCAAAGGCCAAGAAGAAAGCAAGGGCATAAATTTAAGAAATCAAAGCTCCCCTCACCCTAAGTCACTGACTTCACAGAGGCCTTTCCCCCACAAACCCAGAGACTTTCTGTCTCCCCATTGCCCCCAGCCACCAGGTATGTCATCATCTACCAGTCTGGTCAGATTAGTCCAGTGATGAAAACTGAAAGACTAGTAAAGAAAGGGGTGGAAAGAATTAGGGGACAGGAGCCTCTTCAGGAAAAGACAGGGCTAAGAGATCCAGAGATCTTTCTGCCCCACCCCCGGCCAGAAAGGAAGGAGAGGACAGAAAAGGGGAGGAAAAAAACAAAACAACGGCCAAACTATACCACATGATTCCACACCCAGCAACCAAACAGCGCAGAGCTGTGAAGGCCCTTTCCTACATATTCTGAAAAACGTTCAAGGTCAGATCCTTTCTAATCAAATCCTGCTCTCACATGGGTCTGCATCAGTCTCATCCCTCTCTATCAACAAGCTCTCCTAGATTTACTCATTTAGATGCCATTCCACATGGGCAAACCTTTTTGGCACCTGTCCCCACCTAGGGCACACCCCTGCCCCCATCCCCTTATGCTCCCCATCCAGGGCCCATTGGGTCCAGGGGACATGTCACCTTGGTTAACCCCTTAGATGGTCCACAGCAGAGGGTCAGCCATGGGGACTGGCTTTCAGATCCTGTCCAAGTCCAAACAGGAAATGGGGCTCCAAGTCTGAAGCCTTGATCTTAACACCGGCAAGGTTAAACACTGCCAAAATAAATGATTAAAAAATGCACAGGCCCTTCTGGGTGGAAGTGGCTGGAGATTATCTCCTGCTGTGCATTAACCATGAAGCTGCCTTCACCTCAAGCAGGACAGGCAGGACATTTGAAGGCTGACTGAGGGGTTTTCTTCCTTCAGTTTGGAGGTTCTCTTGCTTTCAGAACAGGGACACAGAGGTGCTGGGTTCCAGAGGCTTCTGTCTCTAGGCGGCAGAGGGCATCCAAATAGGAGGCAAGAAGCAGATACCCTCTGCAGTCTGGAGATCTGGTGGGGCATGTCCGGTCAATCTCACCCTCAAGCAGAACACTGAACCTTCCTTCCCCCACAGGGCTAGGCAACACCTCTCCACTGCCCTGCGGGCTTGGCTTGGGACAGAAGGCTGCAGGGCCCCTCTCCTTCCAGGAAAGGGAGACAGGCCCTAAAAATGGCCAAAATTTTCCTTCTTGAGGTTCCCACAGTTCAAGGGCCTCTGGATCCCACTCCTAACTTTACTTGGTAATCTACTCCTAGGGCTGGGCCACGAATCATACCTCCCCCCAGGCTACACAAGGACACACCAGCAGCCAAGCACAGACAGTCGCAAGGACGGGGATCAGAAGGGGACCCAAAAACGAACTAGGGGTGGCGGAAGGGGAGGTGGGCGGGGGGTGGGGGTGACTGGGTGACGGGCACTGAGGGGGGGCACTCGATGGGATGAGCACTGGGTGTTATTCTATATGTTGGCAAATTGAACACCAATAAAAAATAAATTTATTAAAAAAAAAAAAAAAAGAAGAAGAAGCGGACCCCAAACGCAAAAAGAGCAATTGGTCGGTTTACGCCCTTGAGCGCGCGGCGAGGGCGCAGCGCCGCGGCCGAGGTTCGGGGTCCCGCTCCCCCGCCAGCCCCGCCCGGCGAGCTCTGCCTTAACCGTTTCCGCGCCCTCGGGCCCCCCACTCACTGCGTATGCTGGGCGCGGCCTGCGCCGAAGACCTCGTCCAGCGCCACCGTGGCCTGGCCCAGGAACTTGTCGACGCCGATGAGCGAGCGGTGCATGGTGGTGAGCACCAGCTCGCAGGCGGCGGCGGAGCCCGCGGCCCAGGGAGCCGAGCCCGCGTCGGCCTCCTGCGCCCGCAGCAGGCCGTCCAGGGCACCGGGCGGCAGCTCGAAAGAGCACTCCTCGCGCCACTCGGGGCAGCCCGGGGTCTTCTCCACCACCGACGTGCTGTACTTCTCGCGGCCCACCTGGATCACCGTGTACGCGTCGCTGGTGCTGCCCGCTCCCGAGCTCTTGCCCCGCAGCCCGCGGGCCCGCAACACCGTCACCTGGACGTGCGTGGGCAGCCAGCGGGAGGGCCCCGGCGCCGGCTCGGCGCCCCGCACCAGGGCCATGGCGGAGGAGGCGGCGGCGGACGACGGCCGGCAGGAGCGGGCCCAGACGCGGGCACGGGGCCGCCGCAGCTGCGGGATGGGCTGGGCCGAGCCGGCAGCCGCCTCCCCGCCTCCCCGCCTCCCCGCCTCCCGGCCGCCGGCCGCGCCGCGACGTCAGCGCCCCGCCCCCCGCCCCGCCCCGCGACCCGACCCCGGCCCCGGCCCCGGCCCCGGCCCCGGCCTCCGCACCGCCGCCGGGAGCTCCAGGGGGCGCCGCGGCCCAAGGGGTGGGGCGCGCGGCCTCTGCAGCCGGGTGGGCGGGGCTCCCGCGTGGGCTCCGCCCCCGGCTGGCGGCGCCCGCGGAACCCCCCGCGCTTGCGGGCGCTCAGCACCCTCGGCCCGGTCCGAAAAGCCCGCTCCGCGTCTCCCGGCCAATCCCAAATCTTTCTTTGCGATGTCGGCCCCGGCCCGCCCCTCCTGGGCCGGCCGCCCCCCGGGCGCGTCCCGAGCGGCGCTCCCCGACCTCCGGCCCGCCCTGGGAGGAGGGGACGCCGGGAGCGGAGGCAGAACTGACTCCCGCCCCGGCGCGCGACAGCCCCGCACCAGCGAGCGGGCGACCTCCGCGCGCCTCGGGGGCGGGCTGGGACGGCGAGACTGCGCGGCGGGAGGCGGGAGAGCCGGGCGTGCCTGCCCTCGGCGGGCGCTGCGGCGCAGAGCGAATGATGAATAAGTAACCGCATCAGTACTTAAGCCGGGGCTCCTGCGTCACCGGTTGGTGGAAATTAGAGGCTCTGCTGAGGGTTTTAAACAATTACTTAGGCACCCATCGAGTGCCTACTATGTGCCTGTGTGCAAAGCACAGGGTCTTATTTGAACGCTTGGCCTATTATTAATAGTGATAACAATGGTTAGTAATTATAGATGCTGAATTTTAGCCAGTGCCGGTCCGTGTACTTTGTATGCATTACCTCATTTTATCCTCAGAGCAACCCTCTGAGTGAGTGCTTTTTATTCCTGTTTTCCAGAAGATTAAATTGCAGCTCCGAGAGGCTAAAGTGCCCAAGATCCATAATTGGCAAAGGTGGGATGGGATTCCACACAAATGACCCCACAGCCTGTACTTTTAAACTCATGATTTTTAAATAAAATATAACACATACAGCTAAAAAAAAATAAATAGGACGGAAGCACTTATGATGAAAAAGCAAAAGTCTCCCTCTCACCCTGGATGGGGAGAAAACCCACTTATGTCCGCTGGTGTTTTCAAGCCTGGTGACAGCTCCATCTTCTCTACCTAAAATGCTTATGTATGTGGATTTAGCAGGACAGCCATTATCTATTGCCTTCCTGTTATGATAGATCATGTGTCTGACACCCACATCCCTCTTTCAATCTTGTGTGGTTATCCTATTATTTTTAGTTTCTTTGTTGGATACCTTTATGGTGGAAACCTGTGTTTCTTCTTGGGAAGACTCTCTGCAGTACCCCTTGACTTCCTGTGCAGTGAGAGGAAGAGGCCAAAAATCCCAACTCTGCAGGCCATGTCCTTCACCAGAATATGGATGGAGGGAACCAGTACACCAGTCACTGGGGATCTGTGGGAACATACCCACCACAGGCCCAATCCTGACAGTCTTGCCCCTGCTTTCTGATGACTGGGGTGGAGGAGTCCTGGGCACTGAGCTCCACAGTCCAGCATGCCTGTGGACAGCACCTATCTTCAAGACAGCCAGCTCTGCCTATGGATCTTGGCTGTCTGCCACTTAGCAGTAATAAAATCTGAAGATTAAACCAGCTCTCTGACCTCTACCAGCCTTGTTTCCTCATCTAGAAAATGGGGATAATGATGCCTACTTCAAGCAGTTGCTGAGAAGATTGTGTGAGAAAATATTGTCAAAGATTTTAATGCAGTGGAGACCATAATGAATGATCTCAAGGCATCTGAACATCATACACAGCTTTTCTTTTGATTATTAAAGTAAGTTCAAAAATACAGAAAAACACAAAGAAGGAAAAACAAATAGATCATAATCTCACCATCCAGAAATAAACACTGTTAACAATTTGTTTTGAATCTTTTCTCTATGCTCTGATGTTGATTTGTATGCATTATGGTTGTGAGGCAACTGTAATGTAGCTTTGGAGTGGCCATTGGAGTCCTGGTTCAACCAGTTACATGTATTATCTCATTTACCCCTGAAAACAATCATTAAAGGCAAGTGCTATTGCTACCCTCATTTTCACTGATGAAGAAACTAAAGCAGAGAGAGCTTGGGTAATTTTTTCCAAGTTTCTAACTGGAAAATTGCAGAGAATGGAAAATTGCAGAGAATAGTCTGACGACTGCCTGTGGCCTCTACTCTCACACTAGCTTGTTGATCATATAGGCACTACATCATTTGAGGTTGATAAAGTAGGAAGTGTTGTCATACAACCATTTCACAGATAAAGAAATTGAGGTATAAAAAAATGTTAACAGACTTAACCAAGGTTGTACTCAGAATGGAGTCCCAACTTCAAGAATGGATTCCCTGATGGTTTTGCAGATGAAGACATCTTTACCAAAGTGCAACTAACATATATTAGTCACCCTTCTTTAATGGTTCAGTTTCACCTGCTTCCTAGTTCTCTACACCACTGGGCTGCAGTAGCAAGGCTGCAGGAAAGGGCAAAAGAGAACTCAGATGGGCTACTCCCGCTCTCCTTCCTCCTGCCCTGACCCACGCAGTTTGGCAAGCTCAGGCTTCCTGCTGGCCTGGGATTGCAGCCACAGGACAGTGAAGCCAGGCAGGGCTCCCCTGCAGGTCACTTGGCAGGAGGAGGAAGGGGTAAGGTCTCTTAGCTATCTGTCGTTGAGAAAGAGCGGAAACTGAAGACACAAGTCTTGATCACCTAGAGGTGTGTTTTCTCCTCATAAGATGACCCCGTTGCCTGCAGCCTGCCATGAGGGCTAGTCAGAGGATCCTCTGGCTTACCTGGCTCTCTAGGGCTGGGTGTGCTCCTGCGTTCCTGGCTTTCTCTAGTCTGTAGAGATAGTTCTTACTATAAAAAAGTGCTCCTTTGTGAAATGCCCACTTGTTGCTTCTCTTTGCAATACCATAAAAGCCCATTGGCCCTTCACATAGGTACTTCAAATAACTTTACCAGGCTCTGCAGACTACATTTCCTCCTGTTCTTCACCTCCCCTTTCCCGCATTTGTTTTCTAAGACCCCTCACCATAATAAAGTCACACAGCCTGGGTTCAAATTCTAGTGCCACCACTCCCCAACATTATAAGCTTAGGAAAATCACTAAAGCCCACTGAATTTCAGTTTCCACACCTATAAAATGGGCCTAATATAGAAGTCAGCTCATAGGGTTAATATGAGAGCTATCTCAACACACACTAAGCAGTAACGAATCTTGTAACCTTAGAAATCTTTGCTGAAAGCAAACTTGTACATCCATGTGTCTTTTGCATTCTCTGATTGCCAATGAGATTGAATTTTTTTCAATTACTAGTCATTTATATTTCCTTTTACTGAATTGTCTATTCTCCGAATTATCTTCTATGCTCATTTGTCTTTGAAGTCTTAATTTCTTATTAATTTATACTATTGCTTTCCAAGTAAGAATAACACTTTGTCTTGGGTGCCAGGGGTGGCTCAGTCAGTTAAGTGTCTGCCTTCAGCTCAGGTCATGATCTCAGGGTCCTGGGATCCAGCCCCGCATTGTAGGGCCCCCTGTTCATCAGGGAGTCTGCTTCTCTCTCTCTTTCTGCCCACCCCCCAACTCTGCTCTCTTTCTCAAATAAATAAATAAATATTGTTTAAAAAAAGAGTAACACTTTGTCTTTTATATTTTTTGCAAATAAGTTTGACAAAAGAGGTTATGTTGTCAAATCCTTGACTTTCTTCCATTGTTTCAACATCGTTAAATTCTTCCACCCTCACAGATCAATAATATCTGCTCATATTTTCTTTAGTTTTTAGGTTGTTTAACTTCTTTGTTCTTTCATTATGTTTATTTTTATTTATTTATTTATTTTTTTGTTCTTTCATTATGTTTAAATTCTTCTATATGCGGGACACCTGGGTAGCTCAGCGGTTGAGCATCTCCCTCTGGCTCAGGGCCTGATCCCACGTCTGGGGATTGAGTCCCACATCAAGTCCCGCATTGGGCTCCCTGCAAGGAGCCTGCTTCTCCCACTGCCTATGTCTCTGCCTCTCTCTGTGTGTCTCTCATGAATAAATAAATAAATAAATAAATAAATAAATAAATATTTTTAAAAATTATTCTATATGCTCTTTTAGGGAATGGTTTGAAAATCCAACCCTCTCTCCCTCAACAGCAGTCCATGCTTCCCAATACTTATTGCCAATCACTATCCTTTTGCCATTGGGTTTCTCATATACATTCTTGTATGTATTGCAGACAGACTCTGAACTTTGTATTCTATTCCACTGAGATTTCTATCTTGCTGCCAATGCCATTTGGTTTTAATTGTTATTGCCTTTTTCATGCATTATTACAACAGAGGAGCAAAAATCTTCAGTTGTCCTGGGTCCTGGGATCAGCCCCAAGTCAGGCTCCCTGCTCGGCAGAGGAACCTGCTTCTCCTTCTCCCTCTGCTGCTTCCCCCCACTCCTGCTCGCTCTTGCTCTCCCTCTCTCTCTCAAATAAATAAATAGAATCTTAAAAAAAGATGAGTTCAACAAAAGAAGTATAAAACATGTACACTGGAAACTATAAAATATCAGTGAAAGAAATCAACAAAGACCTAAATAAATGGAAAGACATTCCATGTTCATAGATGGAAGGCAATATTGTTAAGATGGTAATACTCCTCCAATTGATCTACAGATTCAACACATTCCCCAACAAAATCTCAGTTGCTGTTTTTGCAGAAATTGACAAGTTGGTCTTTAAAATCATATGGAAATGCAAGGTAGGGCAGCCCGGGTGGCTCAGCAGTTTAGCGCTGCCTTCAGTCCAGGGCATGATCCTGGGGACCGGAGATCAGGGTCCCATGTCGGGCTCCCTGCGTGGAGCCTGCTTCTCCCTCTGCCTGTGTCTGTGCCCCTCTCTCTCTCTCTGTGTCTCTCATGAATAAATTTTAAAAATCTTTAAAAAAAAAAAAGGAAATGCAAGGAATACAGAATTGCCAAATATCTTGAAAAAGAAGAAAGACCTGAGGGACTCATACTTCCTGATTTCAAAACTTAACTACAAATCAAGATAGTATGATACTGGCATAAGGATAGACATAATAGAGCAGTGGAATAGAACTGAGAGTCCAGAAATAAACCCTTATCTTTATGGCCAATTCATTTTCAACAAAGGTGCCAAGACCATTCAATGATCCTTTCCAACAATTGGTGTTGGGACAGCTAGAAATTCACATGCACAAGAATTAAGTTAACTCTTCCTTACATCATACACAAAAATTAACTCAAAATAGATCATAGACCTAAATAGAAGTACTAAAACAATAAAACTCTCAGAAGAAAGGGAGTAAATCTTCATGACCTTGGGTTAGGGGAAGCCTTCTTAGATAGAACACCAAAACCATAAGCAACCTAAGAAAAAAATAGATAAACCAGACTGCATCAAAAGAGAAGCTTTTGTGCTCCAAAGAACACCATTAAGAAAGTAAAAAGGCTGGGGATCCCTGGGTGGCTCAGTGGTTTCGCACCTGCGTTTGGCCCAGAGCATGATCCTGGAGTCCCAGGATTGAGTTCCGCATGGGGCTCCCCGCAGGGAACCTGCTTCTCCCTCTGCTTGTGTCTCTGCCTCTCTCTGTGTGTCTCTCATAAATAAATAAAATAAAATTTAAAAAGTAAAAAGGCAATTTGCAGGATGAGAGAAAATATTTGTAAATCATACATCTAATAAGAGACTAGTATCCAGAATATATAAAGAAATCTTACAATTCAACAATAGAAAGGTAACTCAATCTTTTTTTTAAAAAGGGCAAATGAGGGATCCCTGGGTGGCGCAGCGGTTTGGCGCCTGCCTTTGGCCCAGGGCGCGATCCTGGAGATCCAGGATCGAATCCCACGTCAGGCTCCCAGTGCATGGAGCCTGCTTCTCCCTCTGCCTGTGTCTCTGCCTCTCTCTCTCTCACTGTGTGCCTATCATGAATAAATAAAAATTAAAAAAAAATAAAAATAAAAAAATAAATAAAAAGGGCAAATGAGTTTGAATAGATAGTTCCTAAAGAAAATGGACAAATAGCCAATATGCACATGAAAAGAAAACATGAGCCATCAGGAAAAGTAAATCAAAACTGCAACGAGACACCACTTTATACCCACTAGAATGGATATAAAATGGATATAACAAAAAAATAAATAAATAAATAAAAGTTATCAGGATGGAGACATTAGAGGCCTCATACACTGCTGGTAGGAATGTAAAACGGTGCAGCTGGTTTGCAAAACAGTTTGGCAGTTCCTCAAATTGTTAAATATGGGAGTTACCATATGACCCAAAAATTTCATCAGAATAGAAATATATAGACATACACCCAAGAGAAATGAAAACAGGCATCCACATAAAAAGTTCATTCCTGAATTCCTGCCCCAAACCTAAAAACCAATCATTGGCTATATGTCTCCCATCTCAGAGGAAGAGGTGTTTCCATGTGCTTAATTTCCCTCTCTTGCCTTGAGGCAGTCCAGTTTCCAGTCCATCTCCCCCTTCATTTCAGGATTTCTCATCCATGGGCTCCTTTCGCACATCATATAAATATGCTTAAGTCCCTCCCAAGGAAAACAGAGAAAATGTCAAACTCCCTCTCACTATCAGCCTATGCCATGTCCTCCTCTCCATCAAGGTTCCTGAAGAGGATTTACCCTCCTGGTCTCTATCCCCGTACTTCCCCATTCACACCCCAAAGCCTGGCTCCCAGTGCTCCCACCCATTCATAATTGCCAAATCCCAAGGCCCTCCCTTAGTCCTTACCTCCTTGACCTCTCTTTGGCATTCAGTAGTTAACCACTGCCTTCTCCAAATTCCTTCAACCCCCCCACTCTGCCTCAGGCTCCATTCTTCATGCTTTTGCTCCTGCCTCTCCTTCAACCCACTACCTCTGGATCTCCTTCAAGGGCTTCTCCTCCCCCATTTCTTAATATTGGTTTATTTTTCAGCCCTCTTCCCTTTTCCCTCTTCAGACTCTCCCTGGAGAGTCACCTTTACACACATGGTTTTATCCACCCTATATGTGTTTCCAACTCCTGCATGTCTACCTCCAGACCAATCGTTCTTCCTGAACCCCAGATCCACACTTCCAACTGCCAGGCAACATCTATAGATGCTTCAAACTCAACAAGTTAATATGAGTTTGCTTAGGCTGCCCTAACAAAAATGCGACAAGACTGGGTGGCTTAAACAACACAAACTTTTTTTCTCACAGTTCTGGAGGCCTGAAGTCCAAGGTCACGGTGCTGACAAGTTGGTTCTTCCAAGGCCTCTCTTCTTGGCTTATGAGTGGCTATTTTCTTGTGGCATTCTCACATGGATATCTCTTGGTCTATGTGTTATCTGTGTCCTAATCTTCTGTTCTTATAAAGGACACCAGCCACTTTGGATTTGGTAGGACCCATCCATGTGACTGCTTTTTACCTTAATTACCTTTGTAAAGGCCCTATCTCCAAATAGTCATAATCTGAGGTATTGGGAGTTGAGGACTTCAACACAGAAACTTGTGAGGAACACAATTCAGCCCACGACAAAGTTAAAAGTTGAAGTCTTCCCCACCTTCAGCAGCTCCTTCTGTAGTCCCTCTCGGTGAACCCCTCAACACCCTAACCAGAAACCTAGAAGGCTCTCACCAAACCTAGAGGCTTCAGAGGGCATTTGCCTTTTGCCTGCTTCCCAGATACCATACTGAAAGAAAGCCATCAAAGACTACTAGGATTGTCAGAAAAGCCTTAGAAGCCAACTTGAGAAGCTTCTACTGGCCAGAGGTACAACAAATAGAGCACAGTCAAGGATAACAATCAATGGATTGAAATATATTAAATATACTTAAAACCATGATTTCATAATGATGTTTTAAAGTTAAATTTCTCATCACTAGAAGATGCTAAGAAAATTTGTTTGGAGATACTAGCACAGCTACTCATATACCTTTGACAGAAGAATGGTCCTCCTCTGTCAGGGAAGGTCATCCTATTCTACTGAGTGACCAAGTGCACAGCTTCAGGAGGCACACACATGGAGTGCTCAGGGAGAAAGGAGACACCCATCTAACTGGCCAGATTAGACAAATCTACCCTGGTGATCAATAGGGTGACATATGTTGTGTTATTTTGAAAACTACTAAATAAAGAGAAAGAATCCTGCCTCTTCTATAGGAACCGTAACACTAGATAACAAAATAGTAAATGAGAAGACTCTCTTTATAGAAGCATTCCAGCAAATGAATGAAAAAGAAATGATTGAACTGGAGTATCACCACATCCAGTCCCTAATGAATAAATAGATCTAGGCAGTGATTATCAATGGCTGCTGAATCACACCAAAAGAGATAACCAGGAATTATGTGCCTCCTAATAGAAGAACACACCACCAACTATGAAGTAGTCTTGCCCAAAAAATCTAGCCAGAATCTGATCAAGCCTCTTTATAGGAACTATATGGACAGAGAAAAATGTAAACAACTCAGAGATAAAATCAGCAAAATCCAGGCTATGGGAAACCACAGTATAAACAACCCAGTTTTTCCAAAAAGAACAATGCAAGGAAAAAAGAGTTAGAAGAAGAACCTAGAAATAAGAAAAATACATTTAAAAAAATAAGTTAACATGGGGTGCCTGGGTGCCTCAGTCCATTAAGCATCCAGCTCTTGGTTTCAGCTCAAGTCATGATCTCCAGATTGTGAGATCAAGCCTTGTGTGGGTCTCCACACTTAACATAAAGTCTCCTTGTCCCTTTCCCTCTGATCCTCCCCCTGTTCTCTCTCTCTCTCTCTCTCAAAAATAAAAATAAAATCTTAAAAAAAAATAAGTAAACACACCAATAGCAATGACCACATCTACCACCCAGATCATGGTTTCTAAGTCGCATTCTTTGGGAAAAGAACCAGACTACTTTGAGAAATGATTCCAGGAATAGGGCAAATAAAAATCATGAAGGTGGTACAGGAATGAGAACAGTTTGCTTATTTCAGATGACTAAAACCAAGGCAGAGTTTTGCTCTAGGTCCTGCTTGCTCCTATAACTTGAAAATGGCCTAGCAGGAATGAAGCCTCTTACCACTTTGGTCTCCTGCTAGAGAAATTTCTAAGTTGCATTCCTAGCTTCTGGTAGCTAGAGAGGACAGACTAGACAGTAGGAATTTGGATGTGGACACGACATCGCCTATTTAGAGTCATAGAAGATGTGGGAAAGAAGGAGGAAACAAAACAGCACAGAGATGGCTGGGGCATGATAATAAGCCTTCAATTTAGTCTGGGATGCCGATGGCTCGAAATTTTGTTTTACATTTTGGTATAGTATCAGATTTACAGAAAAGTTGCAAAGATAGTACAGAGAGTTCCCAGTACATCCTTCATCTAGCTTCCATTAATGTTAACATTTTACAGATACATTTATCCAAACTAGAAACCAACAATATCATTAACTAGACTACAAACTTGTTTCAGATTACGCCAATTTTTCCATTAACATATTTTTTTTCTTTCCAGCTTCCAATCTAGGATCCCACACTGCATTTGGTCATCAAGTTTCATCAGTCTCCTCTCATCTGTGATGTTAACTTGATAACAATTCATTAAAGGGTACATTTGCTCTATTTGATTTCCAGAATTTATGTTATATTTAACAATAACAAATTAAAAATAAAACAAAATTGTAATGGTTTCTTATTGCTTTCAGAATAAGGGCAGCCATCCACAGCCTGGCCAGCAAGACCCACCTCTACAGCCTCTCCTTGCTTCACAGTGGTCTAGTCAAAGCTGACCTTCTTCCAGTCTCTTGTATTTTACCTTGCTCCCTTCTGACACAGGGCCATTGCACCTGCTGTTTCTTCTGCCTGGTACACTCTCCTCTCCTCTTTGCCTAGGTAGCTTCTACTCCTCTGTTGATATCATTCCAGCATCCCTCCATCAGTGCAGCCTTGCCTGGCGTCCCTAGCTGAGTAGAATCTCCTTACCACAGGCTCTCATTAGTGCCCACAGGGGCAATGCTCCACTGGTTTGGGTGGCTATTTTGCTTTTATGTCTCTCTCCCTGCTTGACTATAAGGTCCATGAGAGCAGGGACCATATTGTCTAATTCATCTCTATCCTTGGCTTCCTCCACAGTGCCTGGCATGTAGTGGGTACTCAAAATATTTGTTGATTTCAGAAATTAACAAAAAGCATAAAACATGTCCAAAAGGTAGGGGAGAAAAGGAGAGAGGAAAAAGGAATTACCACAGTATTTGTAGCTTACTCATTGCTTTTTCATGGAGATGGAGATGA